>NC_092713.1:244541928-244846521 GCF_047496885.1 Scyliorhinus torazame
GAGCGGGGAGCCACGCGGCGGAGAACCTCGGCAGCTGCCGACCAGCCACCCTCTGGTAGGTGTATGCGGACGTTGCCTCCAGGCGCCAGGGCAGGAAGATCAGTTGCCCGAGTGTCATGTGCCACCTTCTGCTGAGCACTCTGCTGTCGCATCCTTTGCAGTACTGGAGCATGGTCGGGTTTAGGAACATGAATGGACGACACAGTGGTCCTGAGGGCGCGACCCATCAACAGCTGGGCTGGTGAGAGGCCTGTGGACAGTGGGGGCGAGCGATAGGCCAGCCGGGCTAAACAGAACTCAGATCCGGCATCAGCAGCCTTGCAGAGGAGCCGCTTCACGATATGGACGCCCTTTTCTGCCTTGCCATTTGACTGGGGATGCAGAGGGCTGGACATCACGTGTGTGAAGTTGTATGAAGTGGCAAAAGAAGACCATTCTTGGCTCGCAAAACAGGGCCCATTGTCTGACATGACGGTAAGCGGATTGCCATGGAGAGCGAAGGTTTCTTTACATGCTCTGATCACAGCTGATGATGTCAAGTCGTGCAGGCGTATGACCTCCGGATAATTGGAAAAATAGTCAATTATGATGACGTAATCCCTGCCGAGCGCATGAAAAAGGTCCACACCCACATTTGCCCAGGGGGACGTTGCCAACTCATGGGGCTGAAGCGTCTCAGGGGGTTGCGCCGGCTGAAACCTTTGGCAGGTGGGGCAGTTGAGCACCATATTGGCAATGTCATCGCTGATGCCTGGCCAGTACACAGCTTCTCGGGCCCTCCGTCTGCACTTCTCAACCCCGAGATGGCCTTCGGGCAATTGTTCGAGGACAAGCCTGTGCATGCTGTGTGGGATCACAATCCAGTCCAACTTTAGGAGGGCACCATCAATGACGGCCAAGTCGTCCCGGACATTGTAGGATTGTGGGCACCGCCCCTTGAGCCACCCTTCTGTCATGTGGCGTATCACACATTGTAGAAGGGGGTCAGCCACAGTCTCACGGCGAATGTGGGCCAGACTTGCATCAGTAGCTGGCAGATTGGCCGATGTGAACGCTACATGTGCGTCGACCTGACAAACGAATCCCCCCGATTCGGGCGGTGTGCTTACTGCTCTGGACAGGGCATCCGCGATGATGAGGTCCTTTCTCAGGGTGTAGACCAGTTGGAAGTCGTACATCCGGAGCTTGAGCAGAATGCGCTGGAGGTGAGGGGTCATCTCATTGAGGTCCTTTTGTATGATGCCGACCAGGGGGCGATGGTCGGTCTCCACGGTGAACCGAGGAAGACCATACACATAGTCGTGGAATTTATCGATGCCGGTTAACACACCCAGGCACTCCTTCTCAATTTGCGCATCGCGCTGTTCTGTGGGGGTCATGGCCCGCGATGCATAGGCGACCGGGGCCCATGTGCAGTGTCATCCCGTTGCAGGAGTACCGCCCCAATGCCGGACTGGTTGGCATCAGTCGAGATCTTTGTATCTCAAGTAGTGTTGAAGAACGCCAATACCTGGGCGGTGGTGAGCTTGATCTTGAGCTCCTCCCATTCCTTCTGGTGCGCGGGCAGCCACTGGAACTCCGTAGTCTTCTTCACTAGGTGGCGAAGAGCCGTTGTGTGGGAGGCAAGGTTGGGAATAAACTTCCCCAGGAAGTTGACCATGCCGAGAAAGCGTAGCACTGCTTTCTTGTCTGCCGGCTGTGGCAAGGCTGCAATAGCTGTCACTTTGTCTGCATCCGGACGCACCCCTGGCCGGGATATGTGGTCCCCCAGAAACTTTAGCTCAGTTTGGCCAAAAGAACACTTGGCTCGGTTGAGGCGCAGGCCGTGTTCTCGTATCCGAGCAAAGACGCACTGGAGACGACTGATTGCTCCTGTGGTGTGGTGGACCAGATGATGACGTCGTCAACATAGACGCGCACCCTTTCGATGCCCTCCATCATCTGTTCCATGATTCGATGAAACACCTCGGATGCCGAGATGATGACAAACGGCACCCTATTATAGCAGTATCTGCCAAAGGGAGTGTTGAAAGTACACAGCTTCCTGCTGGACTGATCCAGCTGAATCTGCCAAAAGCCATTTGAGGCATCAAGCTTGGTGAATATTTTAGCCCGGGCCATTTCGCTCGTAATTTCTCCCCGTTTGGGTATGGGGTAGTGTTCCCTCATGATGTTATTGTTCAGGTCTTTCGGGTCGGTGCAGATCCGGAGTTCGCCAGAGGGCTTTTTTACGCACACCATGGAGCTGACCCATGGCTCCGTGACCCGGGAAACCACGCCTTGGTCCTGCAGATCATGCAGCTGCTGCTTGAGGCGGTCCTTGAGTGGTGCTGGGACTCTACGAGGTGCGTGAATGACCGGGGTGGCGTCCGGCTTGAGCCGTATTCTGTAAGTGTAGGGCAGTGTGCCCATGCCCTCGCAAACCTCCTGGTTGTGGGCGAGGAGCGAGTGGAGCTGTGCCCTAAAGTCTGCATCTGGGAAATCGGACGTGCCTTTTGGAGACAGAGTGTGTACCCGCTGAACGAGGTGGAGGATCTTGCACGCCTGTGCGCCTAGCAGAGTCCTTCGAGGATCCAACTATCTCAAAAGACAGTGTGGCTGTGTATGAATTGTGTGCAACCTCGAGCTGGCAGGACCCCATGGCCGGGATAACATTACCGTTGTAATCGACCAACTGACAGCAGGATGGTCGAATCGGTGGTTTGACCTTCAAGGTGTAGAAGGCTGACCATGCAATGAGATTGGCGGAGGCACCAGTGTCTAAATGGAATGTGATTGGTGATCGGTTGACCGTTAGGGTGGCACACCATTCATCACTCGGATTAACGCTGTGCACTGGCATCGGCTGGTGGGTCCTACTTGGGGACATCCGATTTCTGTCTATTACCGCAACGTGGAAGGCTTCCCAGTCGTCGGTACCACCGGTCTGTACGTCGTCAGGGTATGACCCTGTGTATGGAGGCTGAATTGCCCGCACGTCCCTGCGAGGCTGGCGGAATTGCGGAGCGTTGGCAGGTTGAGCTGCTCGACAGCAGGCAGTGTAGTGGCCCATCTTGCCACAGTGGAGGCATTGTCGAGTTTTGGCTGGACATTGCCGCTTTAAGTGTGCGGATCCTCTGCGTCAACCTCCCCTCTTTTGGCGTGTACAAGCGCGGGAGGCCTCGGAAAGCATGCAAAATGTCCGCCCTCATCCGGGCCGCGGGCCGGGAGGAACTCGATCGACTGGACCCACTCGGCCTCGTAGGACCCCTGCCATGCCGATTCGGCCGCCTGGAATTGGGAGTATCGGCTGGTCGCATTTTCGTGGAGGACGGAGGTTTCGATGGCGGTAGCTAGGGTGAGGCTCTTAATTTTGAGGAGCTGCTGGCGTAGGGTGTCCGAGGTGACCCCAAAAACTATCTGGTCCCGAATCATGGAATCGGAGGTGGCCCCATAGCCGCAGGACTGTGCGAGGATACGGAGATGTGTCAAAAAGGATTGAAAAGGCTCATTCTTACCCTGCAGGCGCTGCTGGAAGAGGTACCTCTCGAATCTCTCATTCACTTTGACGCTGAAGTGTTGCTCAAGTTTTAGAAGGACCGTGTTGTACTTCGTCTTGTCCTCGCCTTCTGCGAATGCCAGGAAGTTGTAGATGTGGATGGTGTGTTGCCCTGCCGTGGCGAGGAGGAGGGCGATCTTCCTGGTGTCCGATACATTCTCCCTGTCTGTGGCTCCTAGGAAGAGCTGGAAGTGCTGTTTAAACAGCTTCCAGTTGACGCCGAGATTTCCAGCGATTTGGAGCGGCTGCGGCAGGCTGATGGTGTCCATGGCGTAGGATGGCGGATCTCTGAAGATGTGCAGGTAGGTCTCACAGTTGTTGGCGAGTTTCCAATCCTGGTTTCATGTCATGTTGGGTGTTCCGATATACAAACGAATCAACACGGTTGAAGATGGTACAACTCTGTTTTATTATTCTGTATAATAACAACTGTTAACTTCTGGCTGTGGTTTGTACTTCATCAGTTAACCTGCGGACCCAGCCCTAGCACTATCTTAGAGAGGCACTCAGCACATGGTGTATGTCTGAGTGGCACGCTGTGAACTCTGTGCTCTGAGCTATCTCCTGGTGGAATGAGGGGGAACTGTGGTGTTCCCTGTTTTATAGTGCGTGTGCTCTCAATGGTGATTGGATGTGATGTTGCGTGTGTGTTGATTGGTCCATCGCCCTGTCCATTAGTGTGTGTGTGTGATTGCACCGTGGTATGTTAATATGGATATCATGACAGCCATCTAGTGTTGAGTTACACATAGTTTTTGATGTTAACTCTTTACTACACTTGTACTATACATATCATTACACAGGGTGAATCCGGCGAAGGTATATTTACACCAAATTTAAAATGCAGATCTGGATCACGCCCAGTGAGAACACGCCTGTGTGTGTCGCACAGTTCTGTTGAATCTTGTGAGATGTTTCAAGCGTCACAATTCTCACGAGAGGCCTGTTGCGAGATTCAATGGACTCGTCCCGGCACGTCGAGCCGTGGCAAGGTCGCGATAATCTCCAGTACCCAATATTCCACAGGTCAGTGCTAAATACTTCACTTCATCGGTATTAAAATAATCTGCACCACTTATCGTTTCTCAATTTTTATCTTTAATTACGCTTTTAATTTTATCCGGACCACCCATACTATCGGAACATTTATTTCTAATTAAGCTGTCTAAATTTTAATTGAAGTTTTTTGCGGCATGTTCACCCCTCCCCCACAATTATACTTGTGGATTTATGGAAAAAGGACACTTTACAAATTGAGAAAGGATTCTCAATCTGCTTTCAAATAAAATGGAGTTGAGAGGTCAGGTGACCACCCTCTCTTCTCTGCAATATACATGGAACTAATTACACAAGGCTAAAAGTTACCCTGCTTTTCTAGGACGGATATTAAAATACAAATGGCCTTATAGATTTACTGGCTGACATTCTCCTAATACCTGCAGAAGTTGCTTCATAGTGGGCTTGTGAACCTCGGCTGCAGAATGGAATTCCAAAGAAAAGGTGCGAGAAGAAACCCTTTGCAAGGGGATGCAAATGGTTGAAAATCCCAACATTATTGTGTGTCAATGCCCAAGTTGTCAGAGACAATTTGTGTGGACAATGGAACACGGATACCAAGGTCACCTGACAGAAAGCAGGTTGTGGTGAGGGACATGTTTTAACATATATTTTTGTGTGTAGCCACAGTGTGTCAGACAAGGAGATTCTGAAGGAACAGATCCAGACGAGCAAAGGAAGGGCCCTGTCTAAAATCCACCAGCAGAGAATGAAGTGGAGCTAGCCTTAACATATCAATTTCAAGAACTGAATCAGACCTTCAGAACAGGGCTTTGACTTCAGCTCGACTGAAGGAAAGCTATGAACCTTCTGCTGCAAGCATGTGCAAGTGAGAGTGGATGTTTTGGCAATATATTTGGGTGTTGAGAAATTAACATTTTATCCTCGTTTTCTTAAAGCTAGGTTTTCTTATCGTTTATCACTTTTTGTGATTTACAACATTTCAGGAGTTACAAATTCTTACCCTTTAAAACACGTGTCACTGATTTATTGAGAGTTGAAAAAGGGGAACCATCTAACTATCTCTTCCTTGCCCATAACAACAAGAACCACTGTTTTCATCATTAAAGTTAAGAGCAAAAATAGGAGGTCTGAACTTGGTGGATTCTTTTGGACAGCTAGAGTAGCCATTTGGTGAAATAAGGAATCCCTTTGGATAGGGTCCCCAGACATCCTTGGGATATGTAAGGCACCCGTTAGGAATAGTAATATTTAACATGATTGGAGAATTTTTGCCCACAAAACTCATTTGAACTGTCCAACTGTCAAGGAAATGTCCATGAAGTATCAGTAGGCGAATTGGCACGGAGGGGTAAGGGCAAAAGGTGGTATGTGAATGGCAGGGGTAGATGGGAGTTTGCGTTTACAGGGGCCTAGGTTAGAATGGATGGGGCATTGGGAGTGTGTGGAGGGTGGTGAGGGCTGAAGGGCCCTTCTTTGTTTTAATTTTTTCTTCTATTATTTCAACTCCATTCTGGTATACAGAAGCAGGCCTTCTGCCTGACCCACCACCTCACTTGTTCTAGGTTCGCGCATCCCGACTCCTATTTCAGCCTACCCCATCACCCCCTGAACCATAAATCTGAACTGTGGACTGACATTTCAGAAGTTCGGGTTCACAGAGTAAGGAAATCTTTCAACTCTATGTACCTGACCCAGGGACCAAAATCTGTGTCGTCTTTCAGTGTGACATTAACCCTTTGCCCATTCTGTGCCCTCAAATGGACGTAACACATCGTAAGCCACTATTTTGAAAAAGAGAAGAGATGTTATTACTGCCCCTGTCCTGGCATCCGAGCCAATATTTTTCTACATCAAAATCACCAAAACGGATTATCTCATCCTTATAGCATTGCTGTCTGTGAGAACTTGCTGTGCACAAATTGAGGCTTCCTGCTTTACAACCTTGAAGTTTACAAGGTGCATAGAGATGTGTTGTGGTTGTGAAAAGTGCCATAAAAATGGGACTTTTAAGTTTTAAATCTCATTCAGCCCTAACTCGCCCATTTTTGGTGGTTAGAATTCAGCCCATAGCTCCACAGAGACTGGGCTGGTTAGATGGAAGCAAAACAGAAATATAATAGGAGCGAAGTTGGCACAAACCACAGAAACAATGGAACATTAACAAGTATGGAGGATACTGAATGCTAAGTTTAATGACTGGGAAGCCAGCAGTAGGAATCATAAAGGATCTATTTAATAGACCATAAACTCTGCCTTTTACCCACGGCAGTAACTATTTAATAATAATAATCGCTTATTGTCACAAGTAAGCTTCAATGAAGGTACTGTTGCTAACTTTGCCTTAGTTTAATTGCTCTGTTTTATTACCTTTGCTCTTGAGTCGCCAGGTATCTTTATGATACCACCACGTGGTTCAAGTCCGAGTAATGATCAATAATCCAATACACCGATTAGTAAGATTTAAATCAAAGCACATTTATTATACACAGTAATCACTACTCATGCACAAATTCTACGTTTAAGCTACTTCTACAACTAACAGGCCTATACTTAACTTGGAACTGGCCCACCAGGTCAGAGAAACAAATGGCCTTTCGTTCGGGTTCTGAGCCTGTGGGATTCAAAGTTAGTACAGATTGGTAGCTAGGAGCGCCTTTCTCGTAGCGAGCGTTGAAGTAAGACTTACAGTTTCGACCAGCTGCTGAAGAGTGAAGAGCTGGAGAAGCGGTGGAGAAGAGAGCGATTTGAACGTGGGGCTCAATTCTTATAGTTCCCTGGGGCTTCCCACCTTTCGGGGCGGACCCTGTACCTGGTCCCAAGTGATTGGACTTTGTCCCAATCGCTTGGTTCGATTTTCTCCAATGCTGGAGCGGTTCCCTGATCGATGGGCGGTCTTGAGTTGGTCGTTCACCTACTTTTGTGTAGGCTTCTGCTGGCGCCGAAGAGTCTGGTTTTGCTTTGTGTGTCTAAATGTTGCTTATTGTTCCCAGGGATTGCTCATTAGTATGCAGATGGCTGGTGTTTTGTTATGCTGATGGTTGCTGGTATCGATCTTGTCTGGCCTTTCCAGAGGTAAATACACAGCCAACGTGCAGCTGCTCATTTTTGTCTTGTTGGCTGACTTTCCCATCAGCCTTTGCCGTTTGCCATTTTGAATCGGGAGTTGGCCATTTTAAGTGGCTACATTACTGTGAAAAGCCCCTAATCGCCACGTTCCGGCGCCTGTTCGCGGAGCCCGGTACTGCTGCCTTGTTCTGCGTTACAAACCAGCTGTTTTAGCCCACTGTGCTAACCCAATTCACAGTCCCTGCTGGGACAACCTACAAGCCGGTCTACTCTGGATTGTATTTACGCTCTATATTTATGCCCCAGCTGGGTGGGCCTCCGCCCACTATCTGGGAAGCTCATATTCCACGAGCCCGATGGGAAGATTAACTATGGTTTCCCCTTGGGCCTCATGGGGTTGATGACATTAAATTATGACAATCCCAGACCAGACCCCAATAGTGGCTAGGATACTGACCGAAACACCAATATTTTAGTTAATTTTTGTAACACTGTGCAGAAAGAATACTTTCCGCCAGGAGTGATTGCACGAAGAAACAGGGATTTTGCATTTTAAAACAAAACTTTCCAATTATCACAATATTAAACTCTTTAACAACACACCCGAAAATAGCTTACAATTACCCCTTAAACAATACTGCTCAATACAATAAATACCACCCACTTAATTACTATCTCTATTCCCAATTAAACAACAAGATAGGAAAAAACATAAAGCTTGCAATCCATCCCAATGGCACAGCTTCATACTTGCTTTTCAGAACAGATTTTTCTCATGTTAGAAGCCCTGCAGACTCTGGATGATGTCTTCAAAAAGCTGTTTCAACTGGTTTGTTTCTGCTTTCCCCTTGTCCTCAGACAAGTTTGCTCTCCTTTAAGCACTATTACTCTTTTTCTAAACTATCCTACTGCGAGCAAATGACCTTACTTGTGGTCTAAAAGGTTTGTCATATCAGAATTCAACTCAAAAAGCTTTCTCAAAAGGTCTGAATGCCTTAGCTCCAATCAGTAATGACATCATCTCCCCAAGTTGAAAACAAATTAACTCCTCAGGGACTCCTCCTAGTCAAAGAACAGGCCATTTACTCCGGTCAATTTCAGCTCTGTCTCCTAAAAGCTTTCTTGCAAAATAATTCTTTTGAAAACATGACTACTGCAGTCAACCACACAATAAACCTTAAATTGCCAAATGTTTATAATCCAATATATTTAAAATCCTGCATTCGTCACAAAATACAATAGATAAAGTGCGGAATTTTCCGGTCCTTCCCAGGCAGCAGAGGGAATGAACAACTGGAAACCCCGTAGACAGCGGAAGGACTGGAAGATCCTGTTACCAGCCAATGGTGGGCCACCTCCACCACCACAAAACATGCCATGGGAAGTGTGGAAAATCCTGCCCAAAGTGTTTCATTTTATTATTCACTCTGGTTTGAATTATTGAAGCTGATTTATACTTAGCCTGTGGTATTTTGGGTCTGTCAGATGAATTTTAGATTTACAACAGGTGCCTGGTGAGTAGAGTATATCTTATACATAACTCCTGTTACAGCTCTTGGGTCAGAAATATTATTGCTACCAAGGCTTTATTTGCATGGAGTCAGTGAACTCCTGGGACTAACCTGGGGTGGGATTCTCCGTAATCGGCGCGATGTCCGCCGACCGGCGCCAAAAACGGCACGAATCAGTCCGGCATCGCGCCGCCCCAAAGGTGCGGATTCTCCATATCTTGAGGGGCTGAGCCCTTACCTTGAGGGGCTAGGCCCGCGCCGGACTGATTTACGCCCCACCAGCTGGCGGGAAAGGCCTTTGGTGCCCCGCCAGCGGGCGCGGAAATTACTTTGCCGGGCGGTGCATGCGCGAGAGCGTCAGCGGTCGCTCACGGCATCCCCGCGCATGCACAGTGAAGGGGTCTCTTCCACCTCCGCCATAGTGGAGACCATGGCGAAGGCGGAAGGAAAAGAGTGCCCCCACGGCACAGGCCCGCCCACGGATCGGTGGGCCCCGATCGCGGGCCAGGCCACCATGGGGGCGCCCCCCGGGCCAGATCGCCCTGCGCCATCCCCAGGACCCCGGAGCCTGCCCACGCCGCCGTGTCCCGCTGTCTCAAAGGTGGTTCAATCCACGCCGGCTGGCGTGGGTTGACAACGGCGGGACTTCGGCCCATCGTGGACATGAGAATTGCCTTGGGATTCCCACCGACTGGCGCGGCACGATTCCCGCCCACGCCGAATCACCGGTGGCGGAGAATTCGCGACACGGCGGGGGCGGGATTCACGTCGGCTCCCGGCAATTCTCCGACCCGGTGGGGGGGGTCGGAGAATCGCACCCCAGATGTTCCAAAGCATCTCACCAGCTGGGAGAGCAGGAAGGCAGCTGGCTCGGCAGGGCTGGCACTCCTGAGGTTGGAAGGGAAAGTCGAACATGCCAGTAGTAGGCTAGTGTTTTACTGTGACTTTCGGGGACAGATTTGTAACATGCGAGGGAGGTTAAGAAAGGGTCTAAGACCAACTCAAATACAGGGAGGTAGCTACAGAGTTATGCGAGAGAAAGACATGCCTTTGCAGATTCAGGCTGAATTCTCCTCCCATTAGTGGATTAGTCACATATCCCTACTTGACACTGTTGCTAACAAGCAGACACTTTGTTCCTGCAGAGTTAAACATGCCGGGTGGGCCTGGTGAGATAATACTACCCTTGGTAAGATAACTATTCCTGAGATGGAGGACATTCTGTTCTGGTGCAAACTGTTTACACTATGTTCGCATTTCTGCAAGAAGTCAGAAAGAGCAGCAGCGTTGGGAGTAATAGGATAAAAATAGCTTACAGGTTAACTGCTTTCTCCATGGAGGTGTGACCGGATGAAGCTAGAATCAGGAGAGCAGAAGTGGACGGTACTGAAGGGTAGTCAATGTCCCATTAATAGACTGTCTGAAGAAAGGTGACAGAGCATCCAGTGCAAACCTCACCAAAGCAAGAAGTACCACACCATGCAGAAAGCCCAATACATTTGCAAAGTAGCTAAGCTATTCAGTCTAGGTGCTGATACAAATACGCATCTTTTATTCCTTATACTATCTTGGCTCACCTCTTCCTCACCTATCAATGTTTTTTTAGTCAGACCTTGATGATAAGAACTCACAAGCAATTGGCATTGTTAAAAAATCTCAAGCAGCATCTTAACTATCAATTGTTCATTTTATAGGGGCTTAGAGTCCTAGAATCTCTACAGTGCCGAAGGAGGCCATTCGGCCCATTGAGTCGGCACTCACTGGCCCTTCGAAAGAGCACCCAATCCCTGATAAAAGGTGTTGGCATGCCCAAGGGCTGTGCTGGGCCCTCCAAAAGGGCATCACTCAAAGGATGCTCGGCTGCGGAGATGGTCCAGGTGCCTGTTTGACTCTAGTTCTCTTGTGCAAACCCGGTACGATACCAGCACTATCTGTCAGACATTGGTGCCTGGGAACCGCGTCGCCAAAGTTCCGTACATGGACTGTGGTCACTGGTGAGAAACGCCAAGGTGGCTCATGTCCACCAGGACTATTCTCTACCTCATCTTGCCTGCGGTGGATCTTCCCACCTATATTAGGTAGCGCGGGGCTGAGACGAGTCCGGAGCCGGCGCGCATGAGCAGCTCTGCCGGTGCCATGGCTGTGGTAGCATGAAGCAAAGTGTGATAACTGAAGAGCGAGTGCGCCAAACCCGTGTCAAAGCACCCTATTGTCGGCTTGCACATCTAATGCTTAAATGTTTCGACCGATCGTTTGGCCAAACCGTTGGACGCAGGGTGATATGGCACAGATGTGGCAAACCCCATTCATCTGCATGAATGTCTCGAACTCCGTGCTGGTGAAAGGTGTCCCATTATCGGAAATCAAGACTTCCTGGACGCCATGGACACTGAACAACAGCTGGAGTTTCTTAACCAAAAGTTCTTGATCGTCGCCTTAGAAGTCGTCGACGGCATGCGGTGGATGTCTTTCCATTTCAACTGTGCATCAATGAGGAGAAGAAACATCGACTCCTGAAAAGGTCCTGCAAAATCAGCGTGGAGTGATACCCATGGGCGACCCGGCCACTCCCACGGGTGATGGAAACTTCTGCTGCTCCTGACATATCCCGCAGTGCTGGGCGAGCCGCTCGATCATTGCGTCCATGCCTGGCCATCACCCGTAGCTTTGGGCAAGTATCTTAATTTTCGACACCCTGAGGTGTCCGTTGTGACGGCACTCCAGGATGGGGTTTTGCCCTTTTGTGGAGTGATCACATGCGCCCCCCACAGGAGGACTCTGTCTGCAATGCTGAATTCTGCATTCGGCGACGTAAAGGCCTTCAGCTCACAGGGAAACGCGCAATGCTGGGCCCCATTCAAAATGATGTGACGAATCTACGATAGTCGGGGATCGATCTGGATCCAGGGACTCATCCGGGCTGCTGTGACAGGCAACGTGTCCATAAAATGCATGGTGGCGATAACGTCATTGGTGCTAGAGGACGTTGGCGGCCTAGTCAGGAGTGGGAGCCTACTCAAGGTGTCGCGTGTGCAGAGGGTTGCAGCACCTCCGCCTCAGGGGTCCCGCATGCTGTACTGACAAAGTGTGGTGTTCAAAGTCGGACTGGGCACTATCCGCAGGGCCTCAGCAAAGATTTAAAAGGACCCTGCAGTGCAGCCAAGGTACTTCCATGCTCACCTGGTTCCATACGTGCTGCGGCCTAAAATGGGCGCAGAGCTCGACCGCCTCGAAGACTTGGGCATTGTTCGCTCTGTGAAGTTCTGTGTCCTGGGGCGATGCTCCAGTATGTATTCATATGCCGCCAGACTGAGGGCCCATTGCTGGATCCTAACCATGCCATGGGGGAGGATGGCCCTGTCCTCTTTAAACAATCCCAACACCGCTTTGAAACTGATGAGCACCGGTGATTCAACCTCATAGGTGTACTGATGGAATTTCTTGACTGCAAACACCATGGTCAAACCTTCCTCCTTGATTTGAGCATAGTTACGCTCCACTGCGATGAGCTACTGTGAGGCAAACGCGATTGGGCGCTCCTTCCCGTCATCCATTCGGTGGGACAAAACCACCCCGATGCCATAAGGCGAGGCTTCATAAGTGACCACGAGCAGCCTCGTGGGGTCGAAATGGGTGAGCAGCCGGGATGAAGAGAGCTGCTTCTTCACCTCTGTGAATGCTGTCTCCTGTGGTGGACACCATGTCCATGACTGGCCCTTTTGGAGAAGCTTGTGCAGGGGGGCCAACATCGTCGCCAACCCCGGGATGAACTTGCGTAATAATTAATTAGTCCGAGGAGCGAATAAAGTTCTGTTGCCCTTTCAGAATTGGGGCCTGCCAAATCTCCTGAACCTTGGGAGCGATTCTCCGACCCCCCACCGGGTCGGAGAAACGCCGGGGGCTGGCGGGAATCCCGCCCCCGCCGTGTCCCGAATTCTCCGCCACCAGAGATTCGGCGGGGGCGGGAATCGCGCCGGTCAGCGGGAATCGCGCCGGTCGGCGGGCCCACCCGCCGGCGATTCTCTGGCCCGCGATGGGCCGAAGTCCCGCCGCTGTTAACCCTCTCCAGCCGGCGTGGATTAAACCACCTTGTGAACAGCGGGACAAGGCGGCGCGGGTGGGCACCGAGGTCCTGGGGGGGCGCGGGGCGATCTGGCCCCGGGGGGTACCCCCACGGTGGCCTGGCCCACGATCGGGGTCCACCGATCGGTGGGAGGGCCTGTGCCATGGGGGCACTCTTTTTCTTCCGCCTTCGCCGCGGTCTTCACTATGGCGGAGGCGGAGGCGCATGTGCGGGGATGACGTCTTCAGCCGCTGAGGCTCCCGCGCATGCATCATCCGGCGAAGTCCTTTCGGCGCTGGCTGGCATGGTGCCAAAGGCCTTTCCCGCCAGCCGGCGGAGCGGAAACCACTCCGGCGCGGGCCTCGCCCCTCAAGGTGAGGGCTTGGCCCCTAAAGGTGCGGAGAATTCCGCATCTTTGGGGTGGCCCGACACCGGAGTGGTTCCCGCCACTCCATTACGCCGGAACCCCCCGCCCCACCGGGTAGGTGAGAATCCCGCCCCTTATCTTTAACTGGGTGAAGGCCATCCCGGTCTATGTGGTAGCCCAAGTAAGTCCTCTCATGGAGGGGAATGACGGTGCACCTCGTTGAGGTTATCCAGGTGTTCCTGGTCCGATGTCCCGCTGACCAATACGTTGTCTAAATAAACTACCACGTGCGGTACGTCCCACAATTTGTTCTCCATTATGTGCTGGAAAACACCACAGGCTGACGAGACCCCAGACAGCAGCCTGGTGTATTCGTACAACCCTCGGTGCGTTTTCACCACCACTTACTTCCGTGATTCCGGATATATTACCAACTGGAGGTACGCATGGCTCATGTCGAGCTTGGTGAACAAGTGTCCCACTGAGTTTTCCGGAAAGGTTCTCGAAACTCGGCATAGGGTACCGTTCTAGCTTGGAGGCCCAGTTCACAGTTATTTTATAGTCGCCACAAAGGCACACGGTGCCGTTGGGCTTCAAGATGGGGATGACCTGCGCTGTTCAATCCGCACACTTCACAGAGCGTAAACTTCACAGAGCAAACAATGCCCAAGCCTTCAAGTTGGCAGAGCTCTGCATCCACTTTAGGCCGCAGCATTTATGGAACCGGACAAGCATGGAAGTACTGCGGATGCACTGCAGGGTTCAAGTAAATCCTTGCTGAGACCCGCTTTCCCATGACAGGGCTATCTCTGTCTTGAAAAACATTAAGGTAGACAAGTCCCCAGGGCCTGATGGGATATACCCCAGAATACTGAGAGACGCAAAGGAGGACATTGCTGGGGCCTTGAGAGAAATCTTTGTATCCTCACTGGCTACAGGGGAGGACCCAGAGGAATAGATAATTGCCAATGTTGTTCCTTTGTTTAAGAAGGGTAGCAAGGATAATCCAGGTAATTACAGGCTGGTGAGCCTTACGTCAGTGGTAGGGAAATTATTCGAGAGGATTCTTCGAGACAGGATTTACTCCCACTTGGAAATAAGTGGATGCCCTAGTGAGAGGCAACATGGTTTTGTGAAGAGGAGGTCGTGTCTCACTAACTTGATCGAGTATTTTAAGGAAGTGGTGAAGATGATGGATGAGGGTAGGGCAGTGGATGTTGTCTACATGGACTTCAGTAAGGCCTTTGACAACGTCCCTCATGGCAGACTGGTACAGAAGGTGAAGTGGCATGGGATCAGAGGTGAGCTGGCAAGATGGCTTGGTCATAGAAGACAGAAGATATCAGTGGAAGGGTGTGTTTCTGAATAGAGGGCTGTGACACGTGGCGTTCCTCTGGGATCAGTGCTGGGACCCTTGCTGCCTGTAATATATATGAATGATTTGGAGGAAAATGTAACTCATTTGATTAGTTAGTTTGCGGACGACACAAAGGTTGGTGGAATTGTGGATAGCAATGAGGACCGTCAGAGGATACAGCAGGTTATAGATCGGTTGGAGACTTGGGCAGCAGGATGGTAAATTAAGTGTAATTTGGACAAATGTGAGATAATGCATTTTGGAAGGTGTAATACAGGTGGGAACTATACAGTAAATGGCAGAACCCTTATGAGTATTGATAGGCGGAGGGATCTGAGTGTACAGGTACACAGGTCACTGAAAGTGGCAACGCAGGTGGAGAAGGTAGTCAAGAAGGCATACAGCATGCATGCCTTCATCAGCCAGGCATTGAGGTCAAAAATTGGTGAGTCACGTTGCAGCTTTATAGAACCTCAGTTAGGTAGGCCGCACTTGGAATACTGGGCCGGATTCTCTGACCCCCCGCAGGATCAGAGAATCCCCGGGGGGCGGCGCGAATCCCGCCCGGCCTCCCCGACGCCAGCTGCCGTATTCTCCGGCACCGTTTTGGGGGCAGCGGTGGGCCACACGACACACCGATCGGGGGCCGTTGGCAGCGACCCCGCCAGCGATTCTCCGGGCCTCGATGGGCTGAGCGGCCATCAATTTTTGGCTAGTCCCGTCGGCGTAGGTTACGCATGGTCCCACACAGCATGACCTGGCAGGTAAGTTGGCATGGGCGGTCCTCGGGGGCGCGCGGGGAAATCCGACCCCGGGGGGGGCCGCCATGGTGGCCTGGCCCACGATCGGGACCTGCCAATCGGGGCACTTCTTCCTTCCGCGCCAGCCCCTGTAGGCGAAGAGAATCCCCTGCGCATGCGCCAAAATTCGACGGGCGGTCTGCGCATGCGCGGAATCACGCAGGCGGTTCCACACAAGATCACGACGGCCAGTCCGCGCATGCGCGAACTCGCGCAGTCCCTTCGGTGCCGGCTGGAGCGGCACCAATCCCTCCGGCGTCCACCTAGCCCCCGAGACAGGTGAGAATTCCTCACCTTGGGGGCTCGTTGACACCGGAGTCGTTGCCACTGCTTTTCCCGGCGGTGTGGGGACTTAGTCCCCAGAAGGGAGAATCCCGGCCACAGAGTTCAATTCTGGTCGCCACACTACCAGAATGATGTGGAGGGTTTGGAGAGGGTACCGAAAAGATTTACCAGGATGTTGCCTGGTATGGAGGTCATTAGCCATGAGGAGAGGTTGGAGAAACTTGGTTTGTTCTCACTGGAAGGATGAGGGGCGACCTGATAAAAGAGTCAATTACTAGGGGGCATAGGTTTAAGATGCGAGGGGCAAGGTTTAAAGGAGATGCACGAACCAAGTTTTTTACACAGAGGGTGGTGAAAGCCTGGAACCTGCTGCCGGGGGAGATATGGAGGCAGATACGATAGTGACTTTTAAGGGCAAATACATGAATAGGATGGGAATAGAGGAATATGGTCCCTGGAAGGGTAGGGGTTTTTCGTTCAGAAGGGCAGCATGGTCGGTGCAGGCTTGGAGGGCCGAAGAGCCTGTTCCTGTGCTGTTATTTTCGTTGTTTTTGTTCTTTGTAAAGTGTCAATGAGGGTGATGCTGTTCATGTGGTGTACATGTATTATCAAAATATATTAGGTGCAGAGACTTGTGAGAAAAGTTATAGCTCATGAAATAAAAGGGTCAGTAGCAACATGGATACAAAATTGGCTGAAAAATAGGAAGCAGTGAGTAACGGCGAGTGGATATTTTTCAGGCTGGGGGAAGGTTTGTTGTGGCGTTTTCTAGCGGTCGGTAATGGGACCCCAACTTTTCCTGATACATATAAATTATATAAATCTTGGTGTGCAGGGGGCAATTTAAAAGTTTGCTGATGATATGAAACTTTGAAGTATTAGAAATTGTGAGGACAGTGCAGAACTTCAAAAGGACATAGACGAGCTGTTGAAGTGGGCAGATAGACACAGATGAAGTTCAATGCAGAGAGTTGTGAGGTGATGTAGTTTGATAAGAAGAACCTAGAGAGACAATCTCAAAAAAGGGGTAAAATTCTTAAGGGGTGCAAGAGTGTAAATCATATGTATATGTGCATAGGTGATTGAAGGTGGCAGGACAGGTGGAGAGAGCAGGTGATAAAGCATACAGTATCCTGGGCTTCATTATTAAGGACACAGACTATAAGAGCAGGGAGGTTATGCTGAAATTATATAAGACAGTAGTTCGATTTCAGTTTGAATACTGTTTCCAGTTCTGGGCACCACACTGTAGGAAGGAATGAATGCACTGGACAGAATGCAGAACAGGTTTACAATAATGATTCCAGGGATTCAGTTATAAGGAGAGTTTGGAGAGAGGTTGGGACTGTTCTCCTTGGAGAGAAGAACTGATAGACGTGTTCAAAATCATTTTTTTTTTTTAAATTTAGAGTAGCCAATTACTTTTTCTTTTCCAATTAAGGGGCAATTTAGCGTGGCCAATCCACCTAACCAGCACATCTTTGGATTGTGTGGGTGAAACCCACACAGACATGGGGAGAATGTGCAAACCCAACACCGACAATGACCCAGGGCTGGGATTCAAACCCGGGTCCTCAGCGCCACAGTCCCAGTGCTAATCACTGCGCCACATGCCACCCTTTAAATGGTAAGTACTTATTTTATTCCCCGCTGTACTTGTGCATGGCAAGGGGGCGGCCCACGCCGCTCCAGTTGCTGATCCAGGCATCAACTTGGTCCCACGGGCCGCTCCAGTGCCATGCTGGCCCCTTGTCGGGGCCAGAATTGCTGATCCTGAGGCTATGTTGACGCCGTCGGGAAACGCAACAGCGTTTACGATGGCGTCAACACTTAGCCTCAGGATCTGAGAATCCCACCCATGGTGCTCATTTCGAAAGATGTGCAGACATGGTGGTCCGAATGGCCTCATTCTGTGCCGTAACAGTTCTGTGATCTCTTTCACTCAAGGCTGCTCGCCACAATCTCTCAGTTAACCTGAATGTCCCTTTAGCTCTTCCATTAAAAGATCTTTATATCACTGTCACATTTATCTACTGTCCTCTTTTCTAATATTCTTGCAGCTTTCCTGATAGCAACTTACATTATCATCAGCTGAGTCCATTACATATCTCCACCTCTTGAGCATTAGTTATCTTAAATCAAGAAACATATTTCTGTTTCAGTCTAATTTGGCTGTTCAGATACCCAATTAGTGAAACAAATCAAATTGGCTATGTGCTCCCTTTGATATTTGGTGTACATTGTCTCTTTCTGCATAAGAATGATTTCTAACGTGTTCCATCTTTTGTTAAAGCTGCTAAGATCGTAAGTAACGGAGCACACCAATGAACCAGAGTGGATACTTTCAGCATACTTAAATTTTTAAAATCTTTAAAGAAGGTATTATGTAGCATGTTCTGAAGTATTCATCTAAACATCGAGGCTAAAACAAGACTATATGGTAAAGCTTTAGGAATGTTTTGAAAGATACCAGTGGGTGCGAACTATCTAGTGGCGATAGCTGCATTTGTTTTTGAAATTGTATTTCATTTCAATGGACAAAGCTTGTGAAATTCAATAACTGGATTAATTGCTTTGGTATAAAAGACTAACCGTGCTTGATGAGGTAGAAGATAGTAATAAACAAAGGCTTTTCACCTTTTTTACCTTCTATAGACTACAAATATTAGTATTTGGATTATTATGTATAAAAAGAGAAGATTCCGGAAACAGTGGGTGGGATTTTGCGGCTGCACTCGCTCTGTGACCAGAAATTCCCGCCCGAGGTCAATGGATCTTTAACTGATCATCAAAATTTCCGTCCCACCTGTGACCATACCCGTGGTGAGAGGGGCTGGAAAGTTTACCCCACTTAGCTGTTCAGGCAGCATCATGGATAGAGAAACAGAGTTCATGGGCTGGGTTCTCTGCTGCGCCACATTTCTATTTCACCCCGCTGGCGGGATGCTCCGTTACGCCAGCTGGTCAACGGGGCTTCTCATTGTGGGGCAGCCCCACGCCGTCGGGAAACCCCCGGGCTGACGGCAAAATGAAGCATCCCGTCGGCGGAGAATCCAGCACCATATTTCTGGTTGATCCATACTTTCTGAAAGCAGCTTTTGAGCTGTAGGAAAGCCCATGATCCCTTTTGTACTTGATCTCTTATGACCCAGAAGCATTTGTTCAAATAATGTTTCAGTACAACAGTTCATTCTCTTATACGATCAATCCCAAATTAAATCACATGCAATTTTGTTTACGCTGTAATGTCAGCACAAATTATCCTTTACTTGCTGCTTATACTTTTAACCAATTATATTCCTTTACAAAGTTTCAGGCTACTAATCCAAGTCCATTCCTCTATTCATCATTTGGGTTATAGGATGACTGTCACCCCGGCAGCTTCTTATAAGACAGGAATGAAAATACGCTGAAGAAAAAGATCAAAAGGAATATGAGAAGTAGGCCATCGACCCATTGAGCCTCCTCCACCATTTAATAAGTTTGTGGCTGATATAATTGTGGACTTAACTCAACTTTCCTGCCAATACCCCAGAACCCTCAACTCCCTTGCAGATCAAAAATCTGTCCAGCTCAGTCTTGAATATATTCAATGCCCCAGACTCCACTGCTCTCTCAGGTAGAAAGTTACAAAGACCAATGATTGAGAGAAGAAATTCCCCAACCCTTCTGAGATGGGAGATCGCTTATTTTTAAGTTCTGCCCCCTAGTTATAGATTCCCCCTGGAAAAAGGAGAGGAAACATCATTTCAGCATCCACCCTGTTAAGCCCTCTCATTACCTTTTATTTTACAATAAGGTCACCTCTCTGTCATAATATATACATCAGTATATGATGGTGCAGAGACACACACTGACTGACACACTGCAAGACCAATCAACACGCACAACACAGCAGCCAATCACCAGTTAGGGCACGGTCACTATAAAGACAGAGGGCACTAGTTTTCCCGTTCATTCGGGATGCAGCCTCAGACAGACAGAGCCCGCAGTCAGTAGCACAAACATCCATCATGTGCTAGCAGTATAGGCTGGTCAGGTTAGGCATCGGTCTTCAGTCAATCTAACATAGTGTCGACCCACAGTGCAAGTATGTTTAACAGCCCTTAGTTAAATAAAATAGAGTTGTACTATTACAAGTGTTGGTAGCCTGTCTATGTTACTGCTAAGGTAAACGCAGTCTCCATAGATCCAGAATACCCAACACATCACTCTCATTCTTCTAAACTCCAATGAGTAAGGGCCCAACCTGCTCAACATTTCCTCGTAAGATAACCCCTTCATGCCAGGAATCATTTTAATGAACCTTATCTCAATTGCTTCCAATGCAAGTAACTCACTTCCTGACTCCCCAAAGCCTGTCCATCGCCTACAAGGCACAAGTCAGGTGTGTGATCGAATACTTTCCACTTGCCTGGATGAGTGCAGCTCCAACAACACTCAAGAAGTTCAACTCCATTCAGGACAAAGCAGCCCGATTGATTGTCATCCCTTCCACAAGCATTCACTTCCTCCATCACTGACGCACAGTAGCAGTAGTGTGTACCATCTTCAAGATGCACCGCAGGAACTCACCAAGGCTCCTTAGGCAGCACCTCCCAACCCACAACCACTACCATCTGGATGAAAGGCAGCAGATAGATGGGAACACCAACACTTGGATGTTCCCCTCCAAGTCACTCATCATCCTGACCTGAAGATATATCGCCGTTCCTTCACTGTCACTGGGTCAAAATCCTGGAACTCCCTCCCTAATAGCAAGCTGGGTGTACCTACACCACGTGAACTGCAGCAGTTCAGGAAGGTAACACATCACCACCTTCTCAAGGGCAATTAGGGATGGACAACAAAGGCTGGCCTAGCCAGCGAAGTGCACATCCCATAAAAAAATGAATAATAAAAGTGTATCCCTCCTCAAGTAAGGAGATGAAAATTATACAAAGTACTCCCGGTGTCGTCGCAAATAATACCCTGTACAATTGTAGCAAGACGTCTCTACTTTTATATACCATTCCCCTTACACTAAACAATAGATGCTCATTTGCATTCCTAATTACTTGTTAGACCTGCAGGCTAAGATTTTGTGATTTACATAAAAGAATACCCAGGTCCCTTTGTACCGTAGAGGTCTACAGTCTTTCACTATTTAAATAATGTAGGACTTCAGAAGGACAAGTGCAGCTTTGGAATTGAGTGTATTCTTGAGAGCTTGCTGAGTGGGGAGTTTGGTGAGGAGGGGAAGGAGATGTTCTAGTCCTTTTGCATTTTCTGCCCTTTTCACTCTGTATGACAGGGAAAGGAGCTAGCTTTTTGATGAGTATCCAGCAAGTAGTTAAGGTCTATTCTATTACTACAGTTTATAATAGTATATAAAGTGGTAAAATTAATAAAATGTATAAAAAAAGAAGATGTGTAAGTGAATAATATAATTAAATAATTAATTAAGGCACATTACGGATGGCAAGACTGGTGATGTGGCAATGCTGCAGCATAACACAGGATCTGACATTTTCTGCAGATATTCATATCTGGGATTTGCCAACACATCAGTTTAGATGTGCATAAGCTACCAACAATCTTGACTGTTACAAAAATGGGTCAAGAATGCCTCTTAGACCTCCACATGATGAAGATTTACTGAAGGATTTTTAAGGAAGATGGACAATGTTATGGCGGGTTTTAACCCCATGGTTCAAACAAAGAACTCAGCATGCAATTGCGAAGTAAAATGTCGTCAGCGCAACGTCCTGTTCAATGTTGAGAGAAAAATTCTAAAATCAATTGTTCGTGGAACCTTGTTGCTGCCGTTGAAGAAGAGAGTGAATCAGAGAGACTACAATCAGCATGAGTGATCACTGAATAGTGATTGTATGTATTTTGACTTGCTTCAAATATTAAAGATTTTTAGAAATGCTAAGTACTCCATGCTAGTTTATGATTTTTTGAAATCTGGATTAATCTAAATTAAGTTTGATATTTAATATAAGAGCTTTGAGTGGATTCCATTATTTTCATAATCCCCAACTCTGAGCCAAAGTGAATAAATGAATAAATAGACTCAAGTCTCGTAAGTCCAGATTAAAAAAATAAACAAGTTTCACATCAGATAGGCTGAATAACTGAGTATGTCATCTGTCTGCACTTTTTACTATCATATCTGGTGGGCAGAGTTGGGAGAATTTCCACCTCCACAATCCAGGCTTCTGCAAACATGCCCTGGAACTTCTGATATTTGGTCTGGGAGTGGGGTACCGGATGTAATGGGAAATGTAGTGGGCATGTCGGAAATAGAGTGGAGGTGGAGGTTGGGTGACTTGGTCAGGTATAAAAAGCAGGCCATTAGGAAGGCCGTTTGGGACTCCAGAAGCCAAATCCTCCATCCATATGCATTGGAGGAGACAGCACTGGGCAGTCAGGTGAGTGCAAACTCTCTAAATGTTGTCCAAGCGGTTGACGACCCTGGAACAAATAGTCTATTGTGGACTTTCCTTGGAAAAAAATTGTCATTGCTGCTACCTATTCACATTATATTGAAGGAGTACACTGAATACCTATGGTGCGATCTTCCGGCCTCGTTACGCACTCGCTCAAGCGAAACAAAGCCGGTGAGTAGTGGGAGAGGCCAAAAACGAGATCCGCGCCAGGCGCCAAACAGTTTGCGATGCAACCAGCCCGTTCCCCGAGGTGAAATTGGGATCTCACTGTTGTGTGGCGAGAAACCAATTAGCCCCGTTTCCATACAAGTATCCTGTCATTCAGCGGCTTCCCCAGCAAGTTCTCACGCTGGCACCGATTAGTACTATTTTTAAAAAGGTGAACATGGCGGAAGGGCTTCTGCAGGTAGCTGAAGAGATGAGTAGCCATCTTTCCTCACAGCAAAGAGCCCGGGGGAGATGGGGGACCCTCAGCAGGGGTTGGCCACCATGGGAGGTGAGGAGGAGCTAGGGGGGCAACTGGAGGGCAACTGCTCATGGCACCACCATGTCAACCCTTGGATCATGTGTACCCATTCCGGGGACAACACTTGTCCCTGCCCGTGTGCCCCACCAACCACCCATAACCCCCACCAACTGCCGAGGCTTATTGCCGTGCAGCTGAATGCTATAGCCTCTAGGAAATTGGCAATCATAGTTAAGTGAGCACTTCACATAACCCAAGTGGATTCCCGTGGGTGGGCGGGCCATGTAGCATGTCGGAGTCATTGCCTAGCATCCCAATCAGACCACGATGCATGGACAGTGTACCTGAATACTGCGGGAGGCAGCACCACACACACAGCTACCTATATCCGAACACCCAGGGACACAGCTCCGGGGGACATATCCACGGCCGGAGGGTGAGTGAGTGCCATGGGGAGGGGGCCAACGTCCAGTCCAGTTGACATTATGAGCGGGTGTCTGGGGTACAGAGCCTGGGACCCGGTAAGGGGGCCAGCTGTGGCTAGGAGTACATGGGCAGAGCGTTCCGAATAGGGCATTGGTGGGGATCAATGGGAGAATGGCGTGGGTGCCTCCGCTGTTTGTCAGTCTAACACCCTCTCCCAATGCCTCACACATATTGAATGCTATGGCAGGGATGTTGGACGCAGAAGTTGCCCCAGTGGTACCTGTGCTATACGATGCGGCCAGACGCCGGAGAAGGCAGAAGCAGCAGAGTCTGCAGGTGCTTGAGGCAGCGGCCCATGTGCCGGACTCCATCGCACACCCCGAGGACCCGGTCGCCCACCAGGGAGAGACCCAGGGGGAAAGTCCCGCGATAGCCCAGGGTGTATAGACGTTGCTGGTCCCTTGAAGCAATGATGGACAGTGTGTGTCGCAGGCGGCTCCACCTCAACAAGGAGACGGTGTGACACCTGTGCCATATACTCGCAGACTTGGCACCTGCCGGGCATCCCCTGGGGGCTCTAGGGCTGGAGGGCCCCGGCTCACTTGTCGACGGCACATGCACAGCTGTGCAGTGCTGTCCCGTGTGCTAGCGCCGAGACGTGGCCTCATTGCAAAGGTGGAACTCGGGGGCGCAAGTGGCCACTTCATGGGATGGGTCCAGGATGGCACTCAGCAACCCCTCCTCCATGTCAGTGCCAAAGGGCCGTGGGGACCATCTTGGGACACAGGGGCAGCTGGTTCGAGTCTCGGCTGCCCCTGCATCTTCTGGCTCTGCCAGCCCTGGGGGTTCCCCAATGTCTGCACCATGGTGTCAACGGGCTCGGCGATGCTCCTCAGTGACAGGGACAGCACGCCGGAGAAGGCAAAAGCAGCAGTGCCTCGGCAATACCTACCTGCGACTGGGACAAGCTCCGTAGTGCCTTGGCCATTCCCATCTGACAGTGGGACATGTCCCGCAGAACCTCATCAAGGTCAGCCTAGTACTGGGTTGTCGTGTTGGGTGTTCTGGTCTACAAACAGGTCAACACGGCTGGAGATGGTGTAACTCTATTTTATTAACAACTCAACTGTAATAACATACTGTAAGCTTGGGTACGTGCATTACCAGCTTATCTGTGGACCCTCTCCTATCACTATCTAGGTGAGGCACTCAGCACATTATAGTGCGTGTGCTCTCACTGGTGATTGGCTGCAATGTTGTGTATGCTGGTTGGTCCTACTGTATGTCAGTACAGTGTGTCAGTGTGTGTGTGATTGCACCATGATATGCAGATGTATATCATGACATCCCCCCTTTTCACAAAGAATATGTGCCTACATGAGAATAAATAAAGTGTAGTGAGTGTGTTTGATCATGTGTGTGCATTATTTACATCAATATGTACATGTGGCTATGCTATTTACATGGGAAGGTGCCAGGTGCAGAGGAAAACTATGTTACACCAAGAACGAAAAAAATGCTATCAACAAACGATGAAAAACTCTGAAACAGTACGGCAGAACAAGTCAGTGAGTCCAATAGTGCAAGGATTATAAATCAAGTCTTTGGGGTGGGCGACGAATTTGGGTTGACCGTCAGGGTGGCACACCACTCGTCGTCCTGATCAATGCTGTGCACCGACAGTGGCTGGTGCGTTCTCATGCAGGACGCAGGTCTTGATGGCCGTCGCTAGGTGAGTTGCTTGATTTTAAGGAGCTGCTGGCACAGGGTGTCCGACATGACCCCAAAAACTATCTGGTCGCGTATCATGGAGTCGGAGGTGGGCCCATTGCCGCAGGACTGCGCGAGGATGCGGAGGTGCGTTAAATAAGACTGGAAAGGCTTGTCCTTACCCTGCAGGCGCTGCTGGAACAGGTACCTTTCAAAGCTTTCGTTAAGTTCAACGCTGAAGTGTTCATCAAATTTTAGGAGCACCGTCTTGTATTTGGTTTTGTCCTTGCCGTCCACGAATGTAAGGGAGTTAAAGATATGGATGGCGTGTTACCCTGCCGTGGAGAGAAGAAGGGCAATCTTCCTGGTGTCCGATGCATTCTCCCTGTCTGTGGCCTCTAGCAACAGCTGGAAGCGCTGTTTAAAAAGCTTCCAATTCACCCCGAGATTGCCAGCGATGCATAGCGGCGGCGGCGGGTTGATGTTCTCCATACTGCAGGATGGTAGATTGCTGATAAGTTGCAGGTAGGTCTCACAGGGGCTAGTATGCATCCACTCCTGGAACGTGTTGGGTGTTCTGGTCTACAAACAGGTCAACACGGCTGGAGATGGTGTAACTCTATTTTATTAGCAACTCAACTGTAATAACATACTGTAATCTTGGGTACGTGCATTACCAGCTTATCTGTGGACCCTGTCCTATCACTATCTAGGTGAGGCACTCAGCACATGGTGAATGTCTGAGAGGCAGGCTGTGAGCTCTGCGCTCTGAGCTGGCTGCTGCTAGAATGAGCAGGAACTCTGGTGTCCCCTGTGTTTATAGTGCGTGTGCTCTCACTGGTGATTGGCTGCGGTGTTGTGTATGCTGGTTGGTCCTACTGTATGTCCATCAGTGTGTCAGTGTGTGTGTGATTGCACCATGATATGCTGATGTATATCATGACATGGGTGACATCCCCCAGCGAGGCAGGCATTCTGTTGAGACACTCAACCATGGCTGTCACCCACTGAGTGACGCCTTGGACACTTTCACTAATGGTGCTGACATTGTGCACCAGGCTCTCTTCTGCGGTTGCCCCCCAGCAGTACTGGCTTCGGTGCCATTCATAACCAGCGCCATCAACTGCGCCCGTCGCCTCTGGGACTCCTGCAATCAGCTACGGATCTGCTGGAGAGATGCTGACATCGCCCAACTTATCGATATCCTTTTGTAGATGCCGGTGTCCTCTTCAGAACTTACTTTCCGCCCTATCTTTGTGTCATATTTGTAAGAGCACACATTTGATTTGGAGCTTTGTTAAATGCATGTTCCACAACCTTTATCGTTTTACAATTGTACTGCCAGAGTGTCACACAGAGGCAATACTGATGAAGGAGTGTGTGGTATTGCGCCAAAGCTCAGTGACTAGGACTTGCAGATTTTAGTGGATGTACAGAAGAGAAGACAGGTTCTTCACCTACTGGCCGCACACCCTTCCCGCCACAACAACAAAAACATGGGCAAAAATATCTGCAGCAGTAAGCACTGTGCAAGACCACAAAAGATTGTGGATTCAGAGTGGTGCAGATATGCCGATGTCAATCTTGCATTGACACCAGCTGGCGCATGTGTGTGACCCTATTTGTGAGGCAGTGGAAGGTTTCTTTCTTCTTTGCTGTTTCATGTAATGTTGCAGTGAACCAAGGGCCAGGAACTGAGATACTCTGTGCATCATTTATTGTCCATCTATACTTAAATTAAGGGAGGCTCAGTGATCAGACTCCACAATTAGATGGAGTTCACTGCAGCTCAGGTGTAAGGGCCGGGCACAACACAGTCATCCTCATGTCAGTGTCTCCCTTCGCCTAAATGTAAGCAACAAAGGTCAAGATGCCATGTATGCTGCAGTGAAGATTACTACAGTGAAGATCCCGACT
Organism: Scyliorhinus torazame; assembly: GCF_047496885.1. Taxonomy (NCBI): domain Eukaryota; kingdom Metazoa; phylum Chordata; class Chondrichthyes; order Carcharhiniformes; family Scyliorhinidae; genus Scyliorhinus; species Scyliorhinus torazame. The sequence continues at coordinate 244,568,889 of NC_092713.1, forward strand.
GCTTTTGAAACCTTTGCATTCCAGGTGACATAGAGACTGGTTTGTAAGGTAGCTAAGGCTTGTGGGAGCATTGCATGTTGCATATGTTGCCTAGTCCTGAAACTGGACAATGGGGGTGAATGGATAATGTGGAGGATCTTTCAAAGAGCTAATCTAACATAGTTGTGGTCTCAACTCATGCATTGTGAATTATCTACATTTCTGTGAGCATATTAAATTATGTCCAGTTCTCGGCCGTGAAATTGTTCTTCCTCCTGCCGTGGTGTGAATATATACAGGGTGACGGCTTTAGAACCTCATTGACTTATTGATGTGAAGGGTCCAGGTTGTGAAAGACCTCTCAAGCTGTGCATTTGAAATACATTGAGACCTATGGTTATGATGATGATGATGATTTCATATTTATGTAACTGAGTCAAACTCATTAATGTTGCTTTTTTCTCTCATTGAGGATGGGCATTTCTCCGAGTTACTGCGGCTTTCATGTAAAAGCTTCATCATGTGGAATTAGCTCACCAGTGACTGGCAGATGGAAAGTGTCAGATCTCAAGAGCCTAGCGAATCTATTTTATATTAGGACACATTTGGCAATGACTCCCTCCTGCACAGTATCAGCCCTGGCTCCATGATATGCTCTCAGGTGCTCTCAGCCGCTGCCAGCCTCCTCAACCTCCTCCATATCAGATTATTGATAATGAACCGGGGATTTCTCCTCCTCATCTTTCTCATAAATCTCCTCAGAAGTTGGAACTCTGGGCATGGCATCTTATTTTTCCAGTTGTAGGTCCCTCTGCTGTGCGATGCAGCACACTGCTATTATGTGGATACCCTTGCAGAGGAATAATTCAGAGTTCCAGCTGAGTGATCAATGCATTTTGAGAATACCTGCTCTACTGTACTCCAGGTTACCACATGGCTGTAGTTACAGTTCCATTTGGAATTGATTTGTGGCCACTTAAAGTGGGTCATCAGTCAACTCCTTGTCCCCCAAAAGTCAGCCACGGATCTGCGAATGTGCGTAAAAGTGCTGAGGGAATTGGGAACTCCTCAGTATGAAGGAGCCAGGGCAGTTACCAGTGAACCTTGTACATACATGAAGGAAAATCTTGATGTGGTCTCAAACAGCCTGGGCATTGAGGGAGTGGAAGGATTTTTAGTTGACAGAGGTGTCTTATTTTTGATTTGGAAAATTTATGGCAATTTTCTGTCTTTCATTTCTATCTTTGTTTACCTTTCTTGTGTTTTTCCACTCAGGTTCTCATCCCTTTGCCACTCTAATGTAAACGCTCCACAGCAGCACCAGCAAATACCCCTGTGAGGATATTGGTCCCAGACCTGTTGGGGTGCAATCCGTTCAGCTTGTATAGATCCCATCTTCCCCACACCTGTTCCCAATGCTTCAGGAATCTAAATCCCTCCAAGATGCATCACCTCTCAGCATATATTTACCTGGTCTATTCCCCTATTTCTGATCTCATCAGTACATGGCACTGGGAGTAACCCTGAGATTACTACCTATGAGGTCCTGCTTTTTAATTTATTTTCCAGCTCCCTATATTCAGCTTTCAAGACAGCATCCCTTTTCTTGCCCACATCGTTGCTCCCGATATGGATCACAACCTCTGGCTGTTCACCCTTACCCTTCAGAATGTACTGTAGCCACTTAATGACATTTTTGATCCTTGCACCAATGTTACAAAACCCCACTAATGTTATATGCGAGTGTGTTCTAACCAAAAACACTGGTTTTCCATGTTTTATTGGGATACTGGCAAGAAATGTCTGTGGAAACAGTGAGAACTCAAACCTCTCTTTCATTAAATAACAATAAAAGTATTTATTAAATTAGCAGAAAGATAATGAAACCCTACAAAGAACAAATTTATACTTTAGCACATGAACAGCAAGCACTTAGTCCCTCAAAGACTGGAAACCAAAAGCATCTATTCCTCCCATAATCCTACACTCTACTGAGACTCCTCCATTTCACAAACAACAATCATAAATGTTTTGGTCAAATGTACCCAGTGATTACCACACCGTAGAGCCTAAATAACCAAGACTTGGGAATGGTCTTTGATTCAGTGAAGAAAACAATCTTTTGCACAAGTTGCTTTTTGCCTTCAGCATTTCATTTTGACCTGAACTGTTCTTTAAGGTTGGCTACCCCTTTCTCTCTCTTGCTGTTGCTTCTTCAACACCTCAGCTGTGTCTAGCCTGCTTCCTAGCTTCACAGCGCTCTGACTACTAAATGTATCAACTCCAAAGAAAACCCTGTTTCCTATTCTTTCCTTTGCCTTCCTTCCTCTTAGTTGCTGCCCAGACATAAAATTCATGGCAGTTTGATTTTCCTTAAAAACAATACATTCATTTTAATAGTGCCCTACCATTTTGTGTTACACCCACTAACTGATAGAGCCATTGGGTGTCACAAAGGCAGAGATCTCCTTTGCTCTTTGGGTCAAAGGCACTTGTCATAGAATTTACTGTATAGAATCATAGAATCCCTCCAGTGTAGAAGGAGGACATTCGGCTCATCAAGTCTGCACCGGCTCTCTGAAAGAGCTCCCTACCTAGGCCCACACCCTGTTGTATCCCCATAACCCCACCTAACCTTTGGACACTAAGAGGCAATTTCGCAGGACCAATCCATCTAACCTGCACATCTTTGGACTATGGGAGGAAAACCACATGGGTGCTCAGTACCCTTACAGCAAATCAACCTTAGTGATGAATTTAGATTTGATTCTCTCCATATAATCATCCAAGCCTGGAATAGGGATTGAGTCTCTTCTGATGGCAGCATTTACTTTTCTATAGTCCACACACATTCTTTGCATTCCATCAGGCTTTGGCACCATCACTATAGGAGAGCTCCAATTGCTTGAACGTAACTCAATAAATAACTTTTCAGCATAAAGTTAAGCTCCTTTTGTACTTGTGCTAGTTTAGTTGGATTCAACAGATATGAATATTGTTTAATTGGAATGGCATTCCCCACATCTACATCATGTATGGTTACTTTCGTTCTACCCATATTGTCTCCACAAATAGCTTTGTGTGAGTATAGTAACTCTTTCAGCTCCATCCGATTCTTGTCTGAAAGATAACTTCATCAATTATCTGCATTGTCTAGGACTTCCTTTTACCCAATTGCATTTGAGGGAAGTCACTGTTAGAATTTACCCCCTCATTTTCTTCTTCATGTTTTATGACTACTAAAGCCTCACTTATGTCTTCTTCTCTTTCCAAAAGTTTTTTGATCATGCTGATGTGACACACTCTTTGAAATTTATGCCTATCTGGTGTGTACATCAAATAATTCACATTGCTCATCCTTTCAATTCTACACGGTCCACTAAATCTGGCTTTCAATGGTTCTCCTGATACTGGTAATAAGAGTAGGACTTTTTTTCTGCTACAGAACTTCTAACCTGTGCTTTTTTTAATCAGCTACTGTTTTTATTCCTTGCTGTGCTGCCTGTAAGTGTTCCTTTGCCAATCCACATGCCCATTTATTCTTTCTCTGAAAGTTGAGACACCGTCTAGACGTGTAGCTTCTGACTTTTTATTCAACAGTTTTTCCTGAATTAATTTAAGTGGTCCTCTAACTGTATGTCCACAGACTAGTTCAAAAGGACCAAATTTAGTAGATTCTTTAGGTGCATCGCGGATTGCAAACATAAAAAATGGGATCCCTTTGTCTCAATCATGAGGGTAATCTTGAACCTATTCTATCATCATGGTTTTCAGAGTTTGATGCCACCTCTCTAATACTGCCTGTGATTCTGGGTGATAGGCTGACAAATGTTTTTATCTCCAATTGTCCATAACCTCTCTAAATAATTTCGACACAAAATTCAACATGAAATCACGGACAAGCCCCAAATTTATGTTACAAAACCCTGCTGATGTTATGCGTGAAATGTTCAAACATGAAACACTGGTTTTGCTTGGTGTATTTGTTTTGATATTATTCAGAAACGTCTGCGGAAACAGTGAGAACTCAAACCTCTCTTTCATTAAAGAACAATAAAAGTATTTATCAAAGTCGAAGAAAGATAATGAAACACTACAAAGAACGATGTTATACTTGAACACATTAACAGTGAGCACTTCGTCCCTCAACGATTGAAAATCCAAAAGCATCTATTTCTCCCATTATTCTAAACTCAACTGAGGCCTTCCATTTTCCAAACAACATCCATACATCAATTGGTCAAATCTACCACATTGTACAGCCTAAGGGTAACAGGACTTAGGAAGGGTCTTTGGTTCAGCGAATCAGTACCTTCAGCACTTCATCTCTACCTGAGCTGTTTTCTGTGGTTGGCTGCCTCTTTTTCTCTCTTGCTGTTGCTTCTTCAACACCTCATCTGTGACCAGCCTGACCTCTGACTCACAGCACTCTGACTACTAAATTGCAGCAATTGCAAAGAACACCCTGTTTCCTATTCTTTCCTTTTCCTTTCTTTATCTTAGTTTCTGTCCAGACATGGTTTACAAAATACATGGCAGTTTGATTTTACTTGTGCAAAAACAATACTTTTATTTTAATAGCATCCTACAATTTGGTAACACCAGGGATGCAACATTCTATCCTGGTGTCACGTCTGTGACTGCAGAGGCCTCTATCTGTTCCCCTTAAAATGGATACCCCTATCACTATTGCTCTCGCTCTGTTTTTCTTCCCCATTGTGCAGCTGAGCCACTTGTAGTGCCATGGACCTGGTTCTTCCTGCAACCCCTGAGAAACCATCTCCCCCAACTGTGTCCAAAACAATAAACCTGTTAGAGAGGAAGATGGGCTCAGGGGGCTGCTGCAGTACCTGTCCAATGTTTTTGCTCTGTATGGCGGTCACTCATTCCCTTTCTGCCTGTGAACTTTTTACTCGTGATGTGACCACTTCACTGTGCTCGCATCAGATGCTCCACAGTGACTCCAGTCTCAGCTCCAGCTCTGAAACATGAATTTCATGTAGCTGCTGCTGGAGACAGCTCCTGCACACATAAGTCACTCTGAACACTGGAAGTTTCCCCGACTCCCCATATCACACATGAGTGAGCTCCTACATGGTTGAACTGCCCTGTCATGACTTACCCTTTACTTTTACTTCCTCCAGTTTATGTTAAGGACAATAGAAATATTCATTAGGTCCTACCTACCAAAGCTGCCTCTCTTCTTTCTGAGGAAAGGTAAGAAATGAAAGGATCACCTGGCTCCCTCATCACTGATCTCCCTCAGTCACCTAACCCCAACTATCACACTCTACTGCAATCGAAAGCAGCACTTCAGTGCCAGTATAGCTTCTGGGAACCTATTTAAGCCAATTTCAAAGATTCACAGCTTAGGTGGACTAGCCATGCTAAATTGCCCCTTAGTGTCCATGAGTGCACAGGTTAGGTTACGGGGATTGAGCAGGGTGGGCAAGGGTGGAGTGCTCTTTGTGGGGATAGGTGCAGACTTGATGGACCGAATAGCCTCCTTCTGCACTGTAGGAATTCTAGGAATTAATTAGTTCCAGCTGCCAGCAGAGCCTACATTAGCCCTGGTTTAAAGCTGGACTAAAACATACCTTCTTCCAATCCTAACAGTAGCTTTTGTTTAATTACTAAATTAAAGAAAGACTAGACTTCATATTGAAATTAATCCATAATTTAACCCATAAACTCCCTCAGTAATCAATCTCCAATGTTAGCACTCTACTGTAGTCCAAAGCTGCACTCCAGTGTGTTTGCATTCATTGATCCTACTGTTGGACAAATCAATCACAGTAGATGGCCAGGAATAGGGGGTGGGATTCTCTCACCCAGGGGCCGGGCCGGAGAATCGCTGGTACCGGCGTGAATCGCGCCACGCCGCCTCGACGCCAGTCCGCTCATTCTCCGGAGATGGGAGAATCGATGCCATTGGCACCGGCATGATCGGCACGGCGCCGGTCGGGGGCCGCTCAATGGGCCTCCCCGGCGATTCTCGGCCTGAGATGTGCCGAGCGGCCACGCCAAAAAAGCTGAGTCCCACCGGCGCTGTTCACAACTGCTCTTACCCGACGGGACCTTGGCATGGATGCATCCGGAGGTGGCCTGGTGGGTGGGGGAGGGTGGTCCGACCCCAGGGGGAGCCTCCGGTGTGGCCTGGCCCGCGATCGGGGCCCACCGATCGACGGGCCGCCCTCTCGGGCTGGGGGCCTCTTTTATTTCGCGCTGGCCCCTGTAGCTCTACGCCATGTTGCGTTGGGGCCGGCGTGGAGAAGGGAGCAACTGCGCATGTGCGGCAATCACGCCAGTCCCACTGCGCATGCGCGCTTTGGTGCCGGTGCCACTGCACATGCGCAGACCCGCGGTGCCCATCTGACGCCGTGAACGGCAGCTGGAGCGGCGTGGGTCGCTCCAGTGCCATGCTGGCCCCCTGTAGGTGTCAGAATTTCTGCGCCTGAGAGCATGTTGACGCCGTCGAGAAACGCAAAGGTGTTTACGACGGCGTCAACACTTGGCCTCAGGATCACAGAATCCCGCCCAGGGTGTTGCTTGTTGCATCCTCGTTCTTACAGCCTTCCCCTTTTCCTCTCTTCTTATTTCTCCTCCTCAGCTACTCGCGATACATCTGAGGACAAGGCCTCCGTCCACATGATCTTCCCTCCAGTATCTGAGCTTGAGTGGCAGCAAACTGAGCTTTCACAGCTACAGCATGCACTCAATCATCAGGTGGCTTCTCCTTGTTCTGCATCAGAAATTGAGATGTAAGCTGTCAGACGCTGAATCTAGTTGTGTCCACAATTGCACAAATGGAGTTGGCCACCACTTCCATGTTGGAAAGGATGCTAGGCTCCGAGCTCTGCACAAAACTCTGTGCCAAGTTGGAAGCAGACTCCTCTGCACTCCTTAACAGTGACAGCAGGTTTTCTGATACCAAGCCGACACCAAGCTTATCATCATGCATGCCCATTGTTGGGCAGCTTTCCTGTTCAATTTTGTTTTGTTATTTTAAACACAGACATTAATTGCAACAACCATAGAGTCAGATCAATGTTAATGAGCTTATGTTGCACAATCCAACATGAGCCCTCAGCCAAATCATGTAATACAATTTTGGTATGATTAGCTTATCTTTTATTTCTAGTTTACGATTTACCATAGGAACTCAGTTAGCACACTGCACAATTCCTGCATGACTATAGGAAACAGTGGTTTACTCAGAACTTAAACCAATTCTACCTGTGGTTTGCATGTGAACATTAAATTTGAATTAATTACAAGACACACTGGACGCGAGTCTCTGGCTGCATTGCGCTCGAGCGAGAGCACAATGCAGCCGGAGAATCCAGGGAGAGCCCATCCGTGGGCTGCCCGGCAATCTCTGCACCTCGCGGATTCACCTAAGTCCCGCAAGGTGTTGGATTCGGAACTCCTCCAAAAAGGGACGGGACCAAAAGGCACCCGCGGAAGTAGGTTGTAACCCGGCCGCCCTCGATTTTTCGGCCTCCCCAGGGAGGTTGCAGCCGGACATCGATCAGTACTGGTCCACAAGAATGTGGAACAGGCGGAACGTACCTGGGGGGTCTCCAGGGCCATTGGGCACCACTGTCCCCAAACCTTACCCCTGGAACTTGGGTACCTTGGGTTTAGCTCACCACAGGCTTTCTTTTAGCACTGAGGAGCTGAACTCAGAGATTGGGCTGCCATTTTGAAAGGATGCCCTGATCTCTAAGTGGGCCACCTCATCCATGGGCACTATCACCCCCCGCACACATGAGCACTACCGCAAACCCCCCAAGGTAGGACACCCCACTCTGGGGTCCCTGGGGGCCCCCTCTTCAGGCACCCCCCTAAGTCCCCTTACAGCACCCTGTCCCTTACGGGACTCCCACCTGGCACCACCCCAACCTTCCAGCGGCCCCTACTTACCAGCCTTGCACATCCCCACCATTCAAATCCTCCCTCCACCCTTCTTCAATGGACATGGCCCCCCTCGGGCCCTGCCACTTTGTCGTGCTATCCTAGCACATGGACATCCTTGCACTGGCACTCTGGCACCCGGGCAGTGCTCTGGCCAGTCTGGCAGTGCCACCTGGGCACCTTGGCAATGCCGGGGGGACCCTCCCATGTTGCGTTCAGGCAGGGTGGGAGGTTGGGTATTTTTTTGTTGGCCTTGGAGATCGGGATGCCATTTAAAAATATGGCGTCCTGATCTCTCGCTACAACGGAGAGTTCCAGCGATTGGAGCTCCGCATTGTAAGAAATGGAGTGTGCGGCCTCAATTGTACATTCCCCACTTGGGCCCCTTATTCGAAACGAGCTGCTAAACGTGCGCACTCATGGGCTTTTTTCCCTTTTGGTAAGATTGCGCCCTCTAAGTGTGGGCTAAACTGGTGAGAAACTCCCCAGGGCCCAAAAGGGTCACTAAGGCTGGATTCTTCTGCCCCGCCCACCGCAGTATTTCCACGGGAAGGACGCGGGCCATGTAAAGGTCCATTAACTTTGGGTGGGAATTTCCATTAGCCAGGTGGGCGCGGCTGGAGAATCCACCCTAAGTGTCATTACATAGCAGTGGGGAAATCGCTGGCAGAACCTGCGGGAAACTCCCTGAAAAGCCCGCCACAAATCAACTCAGAAATTTTGGGGGAGAATTGCGCCCACAAGCAGGCATCAGTTATGGAGCCAGAATGGTACACTTCTATCCTCCCAAACTCTCCCAATCATTGTTGCAATGGTTATATGGCCCAGTTAAGCTCTTCACAAACAATTTCATGACAACAAGAGACCAAACAAACGGGCGCGATTCAGTGGCCATGTTGCACCAAACAGTGCTCGCTAAAGTAGGTCTTAAACCTACTTAAGGCCTATCTACCCGGCTGGGAGAGTGAGCAAAGAAGTGACAGAATGAAAACAATGTGTAAAAGTGTGAGCTTATGCACTTTGGTTGGAATAATAGAGGTATAGACTACTTTCTAAATGGGAAAAGGCTTCGGAAATGTGAAGCACAAAGGGACTTAGGAGTCCTAATTCAGGATTCTCTTAACGTTAACATGCATGTTCAGTTAGTGAGGAAGGTAAATGCAATGTTAGCATTCATGTCAAAAGGGCTAGAATGCAAAAGCAGGGATGTTGAGGCTGCATCAAGTTCTGGTCAGACCCCATTTGGAATATTGTGACAGTTTTGGGCCCCGTATCTAATGAAGATTGCGCTGGCCATGGAGGGGTCCAGAGACGGTTCCCAAGAATGATCCTGGGAATGAAGGGTTTGTCATATGAGGAGCGGTTGACGACTGTGGGTCTGAACTCGATGGTGTTTAGAAGGATGAGGGGGATCTCATTGAAACTTACAGAATGCTGAGAGGCCTAGATAGGTTGGACGTAGAGAAGGTGTTCCCACTCGTAGGAGAGACTAGAACCCAAGGGCACAGCCTTACTGAAGGGACGATCCTTTAAAACAGAGATAAGGAGGAGTTTCTTCAGCCAGAGGGTGGTGTATCTGTGGAACTCATTACTGCAGAAAGCTGTGGAGGTCAAGTCACTGAGTGTCTTTAAGACAGAGATAGATAGATTCTTGATTCATAAGGGGATCAGGGGATATGGGGAGAAGGCAGGGGAATGGGAATGAGAAACATATCAGCCAGGATCGAATGGCAGAGCCAACTCAATGGGCCGAATGGCCTAATTCTGCTCCTATATCTCATGGTTTTATGGTCTAAGAGACCAATAATAGATCCTTGGTGATTGCGCAGGTGCAGGAAAGCAGCTATTGCTATTGCCAAAATAGAGTGGTGCTAACTATATTCAATTCTTATTCAATCAGCATGATAAGGGTTAACAATTTAATCTATATCTTTGGATTTTCTTTATAAATTACTCTCAGAAACATATTTTAACCTTTCTACATATGCTTAATAAAAGAGTGGCTACTGGATTAAGCTCCATCTATACTTGATTCAAATATTTTGGTTCTTGGTATTCTTTAGACAACTGATTTGGAACGGCACTCACTTATTACCAATCACTATACATATAAACCATGGGGCTGTTTTTACTGTATATCTTGAACATCAACATTGTCAGGTGGACATTACAAACAATTTTATTGTCTTGTTCAGAACGAATACTTCTGAATGTGATTTCAAAGGAGCCACAATAGCAACATAAATTGATTCTTCACAGCAATTTAAACATATGACATCCAATACTCGATAAAGTTCAACCTATTATAGAGCAGCAAAATGTAAAAGAGGTGAACTGTCTTGGTCTCAAAAAATGCCTTTGTCATGGTTAATACTGATGTGGAGATGCTGGCTTTGGACTGGGGTGAGCACAGTTGGAAGTGTTACAACACCAGGATAAAGTCCAACAGGTTTGTTTCGAATCACTGGCTTTCGGAGCACAGCTCCTTCCTCAGGTGAAGCAGTGCTCCGAAAGCTAGTGATTCGAAACAAACCTGTTCGACTTTAACCTGGTGTTGTAACACTTCTTACTATGGTTAACATTGTCAAGGGAAACACTGAACCAAATAGTTCTAGATGGATGGAAGATAGAGATGTTGCAGTATCTCTTCCATTATCGCTTTAAAGCCTAGCAAAAAAGTGCAGGAATAAAAATAGAAAATTGCTTGAAATACTCAAGGGTCAGGCAGCATCTGTGGAAAGAGAAATAGTAAGATCAACAACATGTAACATTGGGGCAGAAATGGACTCAGCCCTGAAAATGGAGGTGGAGATCCCATTTAATCAGTGCCTGTTCATTATCTTGAAGGCAACATATTAAATTGGAGCTAGTGTGGCAAATGGCTAGTGGTGGTTAAAAGCAGTTGTACATTTTAAAGAGAAGGTGCATTGTGGCTGCAAGAAAGTAGTCGTAGGCAATGGTGTATTGGCCAGTTTTGAGGTACAGGAGCTCCAAGTAAATGTGTTGACCACATCATTTCTGAATCTACTATTGTGTTGTTTTCCCATGTATTGATCATTTGAAAGTGTCAGTAAAACTAGCTCCGATGAAGAGCCACACAGACTCGAAACGTTAGCTCTGTTCTCTCTCCACAGATGCTGTCAGACCTATTGAGATTTTCCAGCATTTTCTGTTCTTGTGTCAGTAAAACTACGATATTTAATTGAACAATGTTAGTGCCAGTAGGCATTTTATTTTTATCAAAGTGGTATTTTGTATCATTAATCTTTAGCATAGCTAGAATTTCATTGTGCAACAGTTTAATTATTTAACTCAAGCCTATTAAAAACATGAATTACACAAAACTTTCCTTACTTTTGATTGGGGGAGATGGTATATAGAGGGCAATGGCTATCTTGATTTATATTTATAGAACTCCGTGTACGGGGCACAATTTCAAAATTTGAAGGTGGTGCAGTACTTGGAAGTATTGTGAACTGTGAGGAAGATGGTGATAGACTTCAGGAGAAGAGAGGCAGGCTGGTGGGAAGGGCAGACACATGACAGATTAAATTCAACATAAAGTGAGAATGTGGGAGGGAATGAGGAGGGAATTAGTGAGGGGAGGGGAGAGGTGAGGAGGGAGAGACTGGGGAATGGGAGGGGTAAGGGAAGGAATGAGAGAGGAATGAAACCGGAGGAGGAATGTGGTCGGAGCAGGATTTAAAGGGAGGTAAGAAGTATAAAGGATTTGGGGAGGAGGTAAGGGGAGGGAATGAAGAGGGGTGGAAGGATAGGAGCAGGGAGGGAGAAATGATTGGGGCGAGGAAGGAAAGGGATGGATTCTGACCTGCTTCCCCAGGTTACTGAGTTGGGAGGTGGGGAGCAGTCTCTGGGAGGGTGCAGTTAAATACAAGGTGTGAATCCTGTGGTCAAAAGCTAGGCTGAGGAACTGCCACCAAGCAAAATAACAGGCTTCATCCTTCACTGAATGAATAAAGTACAAGCAAATCAGTGCAAAGTACTGTTCCCATAGAGCTAACTTCCTCCCTCAGTAACACCAGAGCCAACACCATTAAAATGTGCAAAATAAATGGTGCAATTCTGAATACTTTGGGAAAACAGCAATGCTGCAAATATTCAGCAGGTCTAAAAGCATCTGTACAGAGAACAACAGAATGGCTTCAGGACTATGACCTTTCCTAAGTATAGTATTGGAAACTGTTTAAGAAATGCAGCAGTTAGGTCAGCACGCTAGTGCTGTGGTTAGCACTGCTGCCTCACGGCGCCGATCCTGGCTCTGGGTCACTGTCCGTATGGAGTTTGGACATTCTCCCCGTGTTTGAGTGGGTTTCGCCCCCACAACCCAAAGATGTGCAGGGTAGGTGGATTGGCCACGCTAAATTGCCCTTTAATTGAAAAAACTGAATTGGGTATTCTAAATTTATACGCTGTGGTAGTATGTATTAGGGGTCATGTGGGACTGGAAGCTCTAATGTCATTGGCTGACAGATCCCGGGTACTGGTTGGCCGTTGACCTCTAGCTCCGCCCTGAAGGCGGAGTATAAGAAGCCAGAGTCCTCCCCCGCAGACCAGTCTACTACCGAGCTGCGGGGGAACAGACACGCTTAATAAAGCCTCATCGACTTCACTCTATTCGTCTCTCGGAGTCTTTGTGCGCAACAATTTATTAAGCGTGCCTAAAAAGGACTATGGAGCTCAGGATCATCCCGGAATGCCTGAGGATCAGCCCCCACGCAGTGAACGCGGCAGCAGCTTTCAAGCATTGGCAGACTTGTTTCGAGGCCTACCTCAGTACGGCCACCGGCCGGGTCACAGAAGACCAAAAACTACAGGTCCTGCACTCGAGGTTAAGCACGGAGATTTTCTCTTTCATCGAAGATGCAGAGGATTTCCAGACGGCGTTCGCAACACTGAAAAGTCTCTATGTCCGCCCAGTAAACCAGATCTACGCTCGCTATCAACTCGCAACGAGACGGCAAAGTCCCGGAGAATCGATAGATGAATTCTACGCCGCGCTGCTAATTTTGGGACGAGCCTGCAGCTGCCCTTCGGTTAACGCAAATGAACACACGGACATGTTAATGCGCGATGCTTTTGTGGCAGGTATGAACTCCTCCCAAATCCGCCAAAGACTTCTAGAAAAAGAGTCGCTAGGCCTCTCAGAGGCACAGGCCCTAGCAGCCTCCCTAGACGTGGCCACGCGTAATACCCGCGCCTATGGCCCCGACCGCGCGGCAGCCCATTGGGCTCCGTACGTACCCTCGCGACAAACCCACCCCCCCCCGGACACCCCACAGGCTTGCGCGGTCCAAACGCCAAGTCGCACCGGGGGCGCCCGCTGCTATTTCTGCGGCCAGGCGAAACACCCCCGGCAGCGCTGCCCGGTCCGCGCAGCAATCTGCAAGAGCTGCGGGAAAAAGGGCCATTTCGCGGTTGTGTGCCGGTCCCGCGATGTCGCCGCTGTCCCGGGAGAACAGGGAGCCCTGCACGCCGCTTACGTTCCCCAACCCCCCCCCAGCGCCCCATGTACGACCCGCAGGCGCAGCCACTCTGGGTCCCGACCACCGCGGTCCCGGGAGAACAGGGAGCCCTGCACACCGCTTACGCTCCCCAACCCGCCCCCCCCGCGCCCCATGTATGACCCGCCGGCGCTATCACTTTGGGTCCCGACCACCGCTCTCCCCGGAGAAGAGGGAGTTCTGCGCGGCTCTAACGCCCCCCAAACCACCCCCCCCCGCGCCCCACGTATGACCCGCCGGCGCTACCAATTTGGGTCCCGACCACCGCTGTCCCCAGAGATGAGGGAGCCCCGCGCGTTCCTAACGCTCCCCAACCCCCCCAGCGCCCCATGTGCGACCCGCAGACGCCGCCATTTTGGATCCCGGCCACCACGAGGGGAGGAAGGGCGCCGCCATCTTGGACCACCCCATACCTGTACGACGCATGGGGGCGGCCATTTTGTCCACCCCCACCGCCATCTTGTTACCCCCCCAGCCATGTGCGATGTATGGGGGCAGCCATTTTGTTCATCCCCGACGCCATCTTGGGCGGCAACAACGGACTCCAGTGTCGACGGCTCCACGGGGTTCGAGGAAGACGCTCCACTACTACAACCACGTCTCGCTTCAATAAAGCTCGACCAAGCTCGGCCCCGGACACTCCAGACGACGACGACAACGGTGCTAATAAACGGGCACGAGACACCATGCCTAGTCGACTCCGGGAGCACGGAGAGCTTTATCCACCCCGACACGGTAAGACGCTGTTCCTTGACCACCCATCCCAGCGCACAAAAGATTTCCCTAGCTGCAGGATCGCACTCCGTACAGATCAAAGGTTTCTGCATAGTTACCCTAACGGTGCAGGGGAGGGAGTTCAAAAACTACAAGCTACACGTCCTTCCCCAACTCTGCGCCCCCACATTACTGGGATTAGACTTCCAGTGCAATCTACAGAGCCTTACCTTCAAATTCGGCGGCCCAATACCCCCACTCACTATCTGCGGCCTCGCAACCCTCAAGGTGCAACCCCCGTCCTTGTTTGTGAACCTCACCCCGGATTGCAAACACGTCGCCACTAGGAGCAGACGGTACAGCGCCCAGGACCGGACCTTCATTCGGTCCGAAGTCCAGCGGCTACTAAAGGAAGGCATAATCCAGGCCAGCAATAGTCCCTGGAGAGCACAGGTGGTAGTAGTGAAGACAGGGGAGAAGCAAAGGATGGTCATAGACTATAGCCAGACCATCAACAGGTACACACAACTAGACGCGTACCCTCTCCCCCGCATATCCGACATGGTCAATCGGATTGCCCAATATAAAGTCTTCTCCACCGTGGACCTCAAGTCCGCCTACCATCAGCTCCCCATCCGCCCAAGTGACCGCAAGTACACAGCCTTCGAGGCAGATGGGCGATTATACCATTTCCTAAGGGTCCCATTTGGCGTCACAAACGGGGTCTCGGTGTTCCAACTAGAGATGGACCGAATGGTTGATCAACACGGGTTGCGGGCCACGTTCCCGTATCTCGACAATGTAACCATCTGCGGCCACGACCAGCAGGACCACGACACCAACCTCCAAAAATTCCTCCAGACCGCTAAAGCCTTGAACCTCACGTACAACGAGGACAAGTGCGTATTTAGCACCAACCGGCTAGCCATCCTGGGCTACGTAGTGCGCAATGGGATAATAGGCCCCGATCCCGAACGTATGCGCGCCCTCATGGAATTTCCCCTCCTGCACTGCTCAAAAGCCCTGAAACGCTGCCTGGGGTTCTTTTCATACTACGCCCAGTGGGTACGCAGACAAGGCCCACCCTCTAATACAGACCACGACCTTCCCTCTGTCGACAGAGGCTTGCCAGGCCTTCAGCCGCATCAAAGCGGATATCGCAAAGGCCACGATGCGCGCCATCGACGAGTCCCTCCCCTTCCAGGTCGAGAGCGACGCCTCCGACGTAGCTCTAGCGGCCACCCTTAACCAAGCGGGCAGACATAGAACATAGAACATAGAACATAGAAAATACAGCACAGAACAGGCCCTTCGGCCCACGATGTTGTGCCGAACCTTTGTCCTAGATTAATCATAGATTATCATTGAATTTACAGTGCAGAAGGAGGCCATTCGGCCCTTTGAGTCTGCACCGGCTCTTGGAAAGAGCACCCTACCCAAACTCAACACCTCCACCCAACACCAAGGGCAATTTGGACATTAAGGGCAATTTATCATTGGCCAATTCACCTAACCCGCACATCTTTGGACTGTGGGAGGAAACCGGAGCACCCGGAGGAAACCCACGCAGACACGGGGAGGACGTGCAGACCTTTTTCTCCCGAACCCTCCACGCTTCAGAAATCCGCCACTCCTCAGTGGAAAAGGAAGCCCAAGCCATAGTGGAAGCTGTGCGACATTGGAGGCATTACCTGGCCGGCAGGAGATTCACTCTCCTCACCGACCAACGGTCGGTAGCCTTCATGTTCGATAATGCACAGCTTAAGGTGGAGGGTCGAGCTCTCCACCTTCAACTACGAGATCTTGTATCGTCCCGGAAAGCTGAACGAGCCGTCCGATGCCCTATCCCGCGGCACATGTGCCAACGCACAAATTAACCGCCTCCAAACCCTCCACGAGGACCTCTGCCACCCGGGGGTCACTCGGTGTTTCCACTTTATCAAGTCCCGCAACCTCCCATACTCTTTAGAGGAGGTCCGTACAGTCACAAGGAACTGCCACATCTGCGCAGAATGCAAACCGCATTTTTTCAGGCCGGATGGTGCGCACCTGATTAAGGCTTCCCGCCCCTTTGAATGCCTTAGTCTGGATTTCAAAGGGCCCCTCCCCTCCACCGACCGCAACACATACTTCCTTAATGTGGTGGACGAGTACTCTCGCTTCCCATTCGCCATCCCCTGCTCTGACATGATTGCGGCCACAGTCATTAAAGCCCTGAACACCATCTTCACACTGTTCGGTTGCCCCGCATACGTCCACAGCGACAGGGAGTCCTCTTTCATGAGTGACGAGCTGTGCCCGTTCCTGCTCAGCAAGGGCATAGCCTCAAGCAGGACGACCAGCTACAACCCCCGGGGGAACGGGCAAGTAGAGAGGGAGAACCTGTCCTACTGGCCCTACGGTCCAGGGACCTCCCAGTTTCACGGTGGCAGGAGGTCCTCCCGGACGCTCTCCACTCCATCCGGTCGCTATTGTGTACGAGCACTAATCAAACGCCTCATGAGCGTCTCCTTGTCTTCCCTAGGAAGTCCTCCTCTGGAACGTCGCTGCCGACCTGGCTGGCGGCCCCAGGACCCATCTTGCTCCGAAAGCATGTGCGGGCACACAAGGCGGACCCATTGGTCGAAAGGGTTCACCTCCTCCACGCGAACCCGCAGTACGCTTACGTGGATACCCCGACGGCCGACAGGACACGGTCTCCCTGCGAGATCTGGCGCCCGCCGGCAACACACACACCCCCCCCGATACCATTCACCCAACCCCCCCCTTCCTGCCACCGCCGCACCCCGTGACCGCCCCCTTCCCAGGAGGATCGGTCCCCCTCCCCCCAGGCCCGACCAAGAATAAAGCCCAAGCTGAAACCGTAAGGCTCCCGGAGACGACAACACCGGAACAAACACCACCACCACCACCGGGGCCGAGGCGATCGACACGGACGACCAGACTGCCCAACCGACTTGTGGCGTCGATCTAAATCAATATATGGACTTTTCACAAGAACATTTTGCTTTTTCTCCCGATACCTTCTGTAAATAGTTGAAACAGGACAAAATTGTACATACTGTATTGCCATATGAATGTTTTCCTCCCAGGACCAGCCCTGTAAACCCTTACCACCATGCGAAGCATCACCCCGCCGGGTTCATTTTTGACAAGGGGTGAATGTGGTAGTATGTATTAGGGGTCATGTGGGACTGGAAGCCCTAATGTCATTGGCTGACAGATCCCAGGTCCTGGTTGGCCGTTAACCTCTAGCTCCGCCCTGAAGGCGGAGTATAAGAAGCCGGAGTCCTCCCCCACAGGCCAGTCTACTACCGAGCTGCGGGGGAACAGACACGCTTAATAAAGCCTCATCGACTTCACTCTATTCGTCTCTCGGAGTCTTTGTGTGCTACATACGCGTCTTGTGGGTTTCCTCTGGGTGCTCCGGTTTCCTCCCACCTGCACATCTTTGGACTGCAGACACGGGGCAAACATGTAGACTCCGCATAAACAGTGACCCAAGCCGGGAATCGAACCTGAGACCCTGGAACTGTGAAGCGACGGTGCTAACCACTGTGCTACCTTGCTCCGCTCTATTGAGAGAGAGCTGAATGGTGGTGATTTAACCTGAGGGATACCACACCTCAGGCAAAGGGCAAAGTTGAGAAAGTGGGGCCTTCATGAATGATCTCAGCCGATACGGAAATTGAACCCCGCGCTGTTGGAGTCGCTCTGCATCATGAACGTGGGCTAACAGATAACCGAACCACCCGTTGTAAAAAATGGCAGGGGGTCACCTGGAATCTGCATTAATCTCCTAATGGCCAAAGAAAATCTTCCAGGAGATATTAAATCGATTGCAAAGGGAGCAGATGTGTGGTTCAGACTTGCCAAGGCAGAGTTGTTTTTTCTCTCATCAGTGTTTTTTGTTGGTCTGCACCATCTTTATTGCAGGCAGCTGACACAGCACATCTGTATGTGTGGGGCCTGCAGGTGTGCCCCCAGTGTTTGCCGAACATTCAGACATTCCAGCTGGCCATTTCGCTTCCGAAGGTGAATGATCCTTGTGCTGTGGCTCTGATTGGTTGCAACAGCTCTCCGCCCCAGGACCAGATAACTTCTCCTTTACCCAGGGAGGGAGCTTATCATCTGACAATGTGCACTTCTCATGTAAATGTCTTCATAGCCAGGGAGATATTTTGGACAGAGGTAATTCCCCGAGATGGTGTTGGTATTTTCAAGCATTGCAAGACCAGTTCCCAGCACATTGCTGGCTTTTTGTAACATCACTTCCACCAATGTCTCCTGGAATATCTCTAGCCAGTGCTGGCAACCCAAAGTGGTGGGTGTTGCTTTCAAAAATGTTGGCTGGGATTAAGTTAGCAATAGTTGAGCATAAGAAAGAAGATAATGTACTGGATGTTTGAGTGGAAAAGGTGAAAAGGATGAGAATCCAGAGGGACAAGAGGTCGCTCAGACTTATAGATGATCCAGAGACAACGGAGGTCAATACTGATTCAAGCACATGGATGAAATACATGAAGATGTTTAGTAATCTGTCAAGATGAGTGAGTTCATTATCAAATGGCATAGACTACCAACTGCACTGCCACCCTCACCCACTGTAGTATTCATCAACCAGCTACCAACAATTGCTATCGATCAATACTCAACCCTGACTATATGCTTTACCTTACCCGACTGACTTAGCATTGTTGAAAGCCTCACACTTCCATCACAGAGCTCGCATATGCTGGCAGCTATTCATCCATTACAGTTGCATCCTAAACATAATGTAAGATTGGCACGCTCCCGTCCATGCAGAAGAAGGTGGTGTATATCAGCAGATAACATAAAAGAACAGAAGCAGGTCAAGCAAGCCTGCATGTCTTAAATACCATGTCTTAAATACCATGCTGGTCATTACAGGGAAAGGCTCACTGAGGCTGTGACCACTGGCAGGGTTGGAGGGATTGTTGATAAGGGTATCGATATACTTAATCTCCCTTCTCTCATCTCATTTCTCCTTCATCACTTTTTACTCACAAGCACATATATAGTTCTTACTTTCTCCTCTCCCCTCAGCACAGCCCATCACTAGTCAATTTTTCATTTCTGACGCCCAAAGATTTGAACCTCTGCAGTCAATGAAGGAAAAGAAAGAAGACAATGATGGTGAAAAGACAACCGTCACTCAGTTTAAAACTACCAGCCATCAACTTAGTCACTGACACTGCACAGAAGTTAAGAGACCAGCTGTAGAAGAGAGATCTGTATGTGGCAGGAATCTGGGCCTAAGTGTGCAGACGCTAGGCAGACCCCGCCAGTAATCACAGCCTCGGTGAGCCTTTCCCCGTACTTACCAGCATGGTATTTAAGACATGCAGGCTGCAAGGATAGTGCATCAGCTCACTGGATGGCGAGATGGTGTTCAAATCTCCAGCAGCAGCCTAAACATAAAAGTTAAGAGGCAGAGTTAACTTCACAGTCCTGGGTAATGGTGGCTTTGCCCAGTTTAAGATTTCAATTGTGCCTATAGCAATTAGTAGCTTTCACAGTCACAGTATCATTTGTGAATTTAAAATATTTCAAGCATTAGTCCTCACTGAAGCTGAGGGAAAATAATTTCTTCGTAAAGTCCCTTAGCAGGTTTGACCTTTTATTGCGAGTCCTTCTCTCCCTCTTCTTCCATCTTCTCGCAGATTGTCCTGTTCCATGTGGCCTTTTTTCATTCCACAAAGCAACCTCCGGCGAAGATCTACCGCCATCAGTATCTGGAAGTAATTTGTTTCAGCACGTATAGTGAAAAAGCAAAAAAAAACTACTTCAGCACCAGCCAAGGTACTACCGATACACCAATTCAAATTTTAGTCAAGTATAGTATTACGATCCCCACGGAGACTGTCAGCTCTTTAAAAAGAAAGGAATCCTCATAATGGCAATGGAAAGAAAATTACCGGACACAATTTCACTTTATAAAACTTTTGCGGTAACAAACTAATAATTCAAACATTAGTTAACAGTTGACAGATATTATTAAAAAGAAGCGAATTTCACTTTTAATAATTTATACAACAAATATACACATCATGGACAGAGGCTGGAATTCTTCTAAAACGCGGCTAAGTGTTGACGCCAGAAACACCGGAGTGTTTCACGCTGGCATCAATGGGACTCTTGGCCCAGTGATTCTGTAGCCCACACGTGGCCAGCACGGCGCCGGAGTGCTCTGCGCTGCTGCAGCTGCCATACACGGCCCTACACTGCCGGCCGTGGGTCCGCACATGCGTGCGGTGGCCGCTTTCACGCCAGCGCCGCGCAACATGGTGGGCTGGTGCAGAAGTAGGTAGGCACCCCCCCAGATCGTGCGTGCCCACCGATCGTAGGCCCCCGAGCGCGGGCTTGGCCATCGTGGAAGCCCCCCGGAGACTGATCCCCTAGCGCCCCACCAGGACGGCCACTGCAGCCGCGATGCCGAGCTCCTGCCGGGTGGAACCATACGTGAACCACGCTGGCGGGAACTTGGCCGGTCGACCGCGGAGAATCGCTGCAGGGGCTTCTTTCAACGGCCCCCGACCGGCGCTGCATCGACCGCGCGCAACTGGCGCCGATGCTCTGATCGCCGGAGAATTGCGTCCCGGCACCGGACCCGATTCTCCGCCCCTGCGCCGAGCGCCATTTCGGCACGGAGGTTCGGAGAATCCCGGCCAGGGTTCTCCATTTGGGGAACTGGTTCTTGCGCCGGAGATGAATTGCACCTGATTTGTGCTTGTGCTGGGAACGCAAATTAGGAAACGATTCCCAATCCTTAGCCATGCAAATTTATGCATAGTGAGATTTGCGAAGGATTTCCAAGGGAATCCCGTAATCAGACGACCATTTTGAATGGGTGGCTTTGGCCCCTCTCCTCCTCCCGCATCGCAATTCAGCACTCCCCACCCCCTAACTCAATTCAGACCCCCCCCCCTTGGATTTTCTGGCTTACCCTCTGCTGCATCCCCAACAGTAATGGGGTGACCTGACCCCCGCTCCACCCCCCCACCCCCACCAGAGACCTCTGATTAAAGAGACCCCCAGCAGAGACCCCAAAGTAAAGAGACCCCCCCAGAGTCCCTCCTCCCATTTAAAGAGACCACCACTAGAGACCTCCTAATTAAAGACACCCCTACCAAAAGAGAGACCCCTGTCTGGAAGTCCATCAGAAGAGGGACCACTGTTGTCTCCCTTCACGTTAAGAATGTCCTGCAGGCCATCTCCAGCCTCCCTCAGTGTAAGTCAGCAGCCTCCATCATCATGTTGCAGATACTCAGGCAGCACTTAATAGGAACACTAGGAGAGGCAAAGGCACCCATTCGACCTCACCAAGGGAATGAAGAAGAATGTGTAGCTCATTTTCTTGTCTAATTGGATGTGTAGTTGGAACAAAAAGTTATGTAAAAGTTTTTGTTGTTGAATGGTGGTCAAATGTTTACTGCGATAGGACATCAGAGATGGTTATGACATGAGGGAATAGTGGGTCCATGTTGGTCTGAGGAAGTTGTCTCAGTGGAAGTGAAGTCTCTGACAGACTGCCTGTTTCAAAGGGAAGCTCCTCCAGTGCCTCCTCCTCCTCTTCCATTACTCCTCCGAAGATGTCCCTGCATCTCTCGAGATAATGACTGCCTCCTCGTAATGATGACGTTGTGGAAGACGCAGTAGCCCCCCCTGCCCCCAACAAATATGGAACCAAGCAGTAATCCTAAGTCAGGTGAAGGTAAGATAACTTCTGTCTGAAAACCAATGGAAAGACAACTGTTCTCCTCCTTCCTCCTGCAGAGTTTACCCTTTCTGCCTCCTCCACCCCACGTCCTGAGCATGTTGTCAATCAAGAGGCATTGCAACAACTGCCCTCATCCCTGGGTCAGCTATTTGTTTGTCCTCCCTGGCTGTCAGCACTAACTGCCAGAAACCCAGCACAATACTTCTACACATCCAGTCAAAGCTAAAGTAAGTCAAAAGCACTTTACATGCACCAGAATACTACCAGAGGCAGTGCAATAGATGTGAAATTTGTGCCCAGACTTGGGAACTTTACACGTCCTTCAAGTTTAAAATTATTTGTGATATTCAAAACACCTTCTTAGGAACTCTGCTACTAATGTTAGCCCAGAGACTGCAGCAATTGCACAGAAGCCTACAGCAGCTAAATGTCCAATTAAGGCTCGCAAGATTGTAGGATTGTTGCGCTGTGGTATGACAAGTTGACTTCAAAGTGCAAATAAATTGCCGTGCATTGTGTTTTGTCCCATTTTGCATTGTGCTTCATAACAAGATATATTAATAGAATAGGGCAGCAGTTCAAAGAATTCAAACAATTAAAGAGAACAACTTTAAATGCTGGAGACCTGAAAAAAAAATGTTGGAAATGTACAGTAACTTTCTCTTCCGTCTGAAGAGAATCTCTCATCTCTCAAGGATAAGGACAAATTAATGCTGTATCCCTCTTGATAATTTAAAATTAAGATAAACAAGTCCCTTTGATTCAGGCAGAGAAGAATGGAAGAGGAGCGAAAGAAAAAATGAACAGATATTCGAGCCACTGAAAGGGAGCTGATGGGTAAAATGACTGGCACTCTGCTCAGGAACACATTTTCAGCTTGCTCTCTGAGGGTAAAACTCGTTTTGCCATTGGACAAACGACTCCATTTTCATTTTGATTCAACACAATTGAAATGAAAATTAGGCAGTTTCTGCAGCAGACAGACGATTTGTAATCGTAGTGTTAAAGCTGAATGGAAAGTCAAAGTTCTACTCCTCTGTGTTCAGAGTGCAGAGTGCAGAGTACTCAATTGGTACTATGCAAGGTCCAGTGACTGGGCTTGTCTTCCTTAGAGCAAAGAAAGTTAAGAGGCGGCACGGTAACACAGTGGTTAGCACTGCTGCCTCACAGCACCAGGGACCCGGGTTCAATTCTGGCTTGGGTCACTGTCTGTGTGGAGTTTGTACGTTCTCCCCGTTCCTACGTTGGTTTCCCCCGGGTGCTCCGGTTTCCTTCCACAGTCCAAAGATGTACGGGGCAGGTGGATTGGCCATGCTAAATTGCCCCTTAGTGTCCAGGGATATGAAGGTTAGACGATGGGGTTGCAGAGATAGGGTAGTTTAGCCATCTGGGATGGCCACGTCCTGATTACAAAATGGACACTATGCAAAGAATGCAGGGAAAATAGGACAATACCGAGAAAGCAAGCAGGTGCAAGGTTTGTCGGTTGATTGGAGCCATAGCTCCCAGACAAGACGAGACTGCAGAACCATCTACATACTAATGAGCCATCCATGGGAACGAAAAGGCAACATTTAAGTAAACAATGCGAAGGCAGACACCCCGGCGCCAGAGGAGACTAAAACAAAACAGACCAACGGCCACCTAGGACACACCCAGCAACCAGGGAACCCATCCCTCTATTGGAGGAAACTCGATAGGAATGATTGGGAAACTGCCCAATTAATTGGGGTCAAGTTCAAGGCCCGCCCAAAAGCGCGCAAAACCCTTTTGAGTTTAAAAAGGATTCCCCAAGAGAGAATCGCTATCTCGGCCTTGGCTCTCAGTGAGGAGAGACCTACCAAAGCTGCTCCAGACCAAGTAAGTTCCAAGTCAATGCACGCTGTGAGGTAGACGCTTCTAGTTGCTATCCTGTAAACAGCTCAACCCAGCAGCCTCAGAACCGAGCAACGGCCATTGTTCCTCTGACTGAGTGGGTACCCGAAGCTAAGTATAGGCTTTTAGTAGTAGTGATAGTTTAGGTTGTAGAGTTTTATGCATGAGTATATTTGACTGTGTGTGTAAATAAATGAGCATTGATTTTGAACTTACTAACTGGTGTATCGAGTCTTTGATCAGTATTCAGTTTTGAACCTTGTAGCGGTATGGGAAGATACCTGGCGACTCTTGAGCAAACGTAATTAAACAGAGCTGAATTAAGAAACAACAGCAACGGGCAACATTTACTGGCGACTCCGCCGGGCCTCGACTTAGAAGTGGCTTCACCACTCTGAGAGTGCCCAAATTTGAATTGAGAATCCAATTGGAAACAGAAAAACCACAAGCGTAAGAACAGTACTGATCAAGCCTCCGAGATTCGGAAGTGTGTTAATGCATGCGTACTAACAGGGATATAAGGTACATCACCGCTTTATCACCCCCTGTTCCAAATTCAGTTGAGAACCTAGATAGAGAAAATGGCAATGAAGGCAATGGAACACCTTATGAACCCCAAAAATTGGAGGTCGCAGCGACCAGTAGAGTAGGACAGTGTCCCGTTTGGGAAGATGAGATCAGGAAATATCTCAAAGGGAATGGATGGCCCCTTTGGAGTGAATTCTGCACCAATGACGAAACAGGTCCCGGGAGTATAGGACATACTTGGTGGGAGAACATGTCAGAGATACACAAGAAGAACTTGGGGAAAGCTCGTAAGCTGATGGCAATCGTGTCCTGTTTGGCACAATTGCGAGGCATAGAGGAGGTCATTAGGACGCTCCGTAGAGAGATAGAGGAGAGAGACAGAAGTAGTGAGGTAGACGTGAGTGAAGTAGAGAAGGAGAATAGAGATTTGAGAGAGCAGTTAGCAGCAAGGGACAGAGAGGTTGATGATGCCAAGAAAGCACACCAGTCTTGTCTCGCGCATTTGAGTAGTTTCCAAACGCAATATGATAAGGCCTACCAGGACACGCAACATGCGGTCTTAGTAAGACAAGAGACCGAGCAACAAGTTGAGAAATTGCAGAAACAGTGCAATGATTTGAAAGCAGCCCTACAAGCACTCCATACTTCCACGACGGAACAACGGCAGAGCTCCGTAGACCACGCAAAGTGCCAGAAGCAAATTGCAGAATTGCA
The DNA here is from genome assembly GCF_047496885.1 of Scyliorhinus torazame. NCBI lineage: Eukaryota > Metazoa > Chordata > Chondrichthyes > Carcharhiniformes > Scyliorhinidae > Scyliorhinus > Scyliorhinus torazame. Next base: position 244,593,879 of record NC_092713.1, read on the forward strand.
ATCTCTGCTTTCCGTTCAAAATGGGTTTCAAAGCACATTCGGACCCCAGTTAAATCAGGAAAACGGTCCCGATTGGCAGGAATTGAATGAGACTGCCCATAGATACGTACATGGGACATGTACGCAGGAAAAACCCCTGAAAAGGAAAGCGCCCCACCCCCCAATCGAACAGGCAGAACACACCCCCATGAACCCTGTAACCACACACCGCAGGGCCGCAGCAGAAGGAGACACAGATTCCCTTTATACAACCCCGTTAACCGTGACCGAATTATGGGACATGTGTGGAAAATTTACACCGTTCCTTCCCACATCAGACCCCCACCAATTCTTTGCGAAGTCAAACAGCAGGCTACCACGTACGGCCTGGCCAAAAAGGAGCAAGTGAAGCTCACAGTTTTAAGCCTCGATCCTTCAGTCATGGCAGCCCTTCCTGACCCACAGAATGTAGGAGGAGGCACACTCCAAGAGATGCACACAGCGATCCTTGACGCGATCGGCTATAACATGAGGAGACCCCGTAGAAGGCCTAAACAAGTGTAGGCAAAAGAAAACAGAGCACCCCACAGCATTTGCTGGACGTTTGTAGAGACACTTCACTGCAGTTTTCGGACAGTTAGACCGTGCCCATTTGTCCCCAGATAATATGGCCAAATGGACTTGAATCCTAGTCTCTCACACGATAGACGCAGGACAGAGAGCTTGCGCAAATTATGACCCCTCAGACGAGGCCCACAATGCAAAATAGGTTTTGAAAAGGTTGTCCCGCGCTTGGGAACAATCAGCCCAAGGCAAAACCGCATTATAAAACCCGATGAAGAGGAGGCAGATATGAATCCAGTTAAAGCGCACCAGAATCCCGCATGGGTAAATGAGGGCAGGAACAGCCCACCCAGCCCAAAGCTCAAGAATGTTACAATTGTGGACAGTTAGGACACTTTGCACAAGAGTGCAACACGCTCCAAAAGTAGCAGAGAAACCGACAGACAGGCACCCTAAACAGGAATAAATGAAAATGAATGAAATGAAAATCGCTCATTGTCAAAAGTAGGCTTCAATGAAGTTACTGTGAAAAGCCCCTAGTCGCCACATTCCAGCGCCTGTTCGGGGAGGCTGTTATGGGAATTGAACCGTGCTGCTGGCCTGCCTTGATCTGCTTTCAAAGCCAGCGATTTAGCCCTGTGCTAAACAGCCCCTGAATAGGGCGAAGCCGATCCATAGTGTTAGCGCCCATTCAGAGAATGCAGACATGAACGGCACAGACTGACGGTGTTCGGGCTCCCCAACTTGGGTCTGCGACACCCTTTGGGACAAGTCCGGTCGACCGGTCGTTGCAGGCAAAGTTCGGGGACATCCCGTAGAATTTCTTTGGGACACAGGAGGGTCCTGCAGCACACTCAATTCCTCCACGATGTTTCAACGAGACACATGGCCCACAACAGACACCATCACACTCAGCGGTTTTACAGGCCGTTTACAACAGGGACACATCACAGCCCCTGTAGCGATACAAATACGTAACATTACAACTAAGCACCCCGTAGTTTTGGTTGATCTACCCAGACAGCAGAACTTATCCTAGGGATCGATTTAATGAGCTCCCACAACCTTTCTTTTGACCCAGTTAATAAGGGTGTTTGGAAAATGGCAAAGGCAGCACGAGCTCTCCCACACTCACAGTAGGAGAGTATGTAAACAGCATTAGCTCAGTAGGAGACGTATAGTTTGACCCTCGAGCCATTAGTGCAGAAAAACAGGTTAGTGCAGTCCTGCAGGAACACAAAGCAGCATTTGCACAGCACAAGCACTACTGAGGCAAATTGGCTGGCTTTGTGACCATTACAGGTCCTGACCCTAAACCCCAGAAGCAGTACGGATTTCCCCAGGAAGCAGAGGGAGAAATTTCCAAAGTAATAGAGAGTTTGTTGGATCAAGGCATACTCAGATCAGTAGCCTCCACAAACAATGCACCAATTTGGCCCGTCAGGAAACCGGATGGATCATGGCGACTGACCATTGATTACCGGGAATTGAACAAAGTAACCCCAGCAGCAGCCCCCACCATAGCCACGAGTCCCGAGCCCATGCTCAAACAGGGACTCCAGTCAAAAAAAAATTCGGTTTTGGACATTAGCAACGGCTTTTGATCCATTCCATTGGCTAAAGCGTGCCAGTACAAATTCGCCTTCACATTCCAGGGACAACAATATATGTGGACGTGCCTTCCACAAGGCTTCCACAACTCCCCCTCCATTTTCCACCGGCAGCTGGCAAATGGATTAGCAAAATGTTTCCACCCCGATTGTCTGGTCCAGTACGTAGACGACTTGTTACGACAGACAGACACAAAGGGAGAGCACATTTCACTTCTCGCCGAACTTCTAGGACTCCTAAAAGAAATTGGTTGGAAAGTCAACCCCAAGAAGGCCCAGATTTTGAAAGAGAAAGTGATTTACTTGGGAACAGTGATCACATATGGTAAACGCAAGATCGAGCAAAAAGAATTGACTCGATCGTCAAATTGCCCCTTCCCCACAATGTCTCAGCACTCCGGTCATTTTTAGGACTGGTTGGCCACTGCCAAAACCATATTGGCGGTTTCGCCACTAAAGCAGCGCCCTTTTCTGAACTTCTCAAGAAGCAGGCACCTTGGGAATGGCTTCCACAGCATACGGATGCCGTGGATGCTTTAAAAAGAGCAATCAGCACTACAGGTCCCAGATCCACTTTCCCCATACGTAATCAAAGTTGCAAGCATCGACCAAACCCTTTTGGCTGTTCTCCTCCAGAAACGCCATGACCAATTAGGATACGCCTCACGCATGTTAGTCCCTGTAGAGCAAGGATTTTCTGCTTGTGAAAGGCACCTGCTCGCAGCTTTTTGGGCAGTACAGTACTCTGCCTACATTATAGGACTCAACCCCATCACCATCCTCACAGAACACACCCCAACACAGCTATTGTTAGACTGCCGACTTAAGGATGGCACAGTCAGCCAAATCCGCGCAGCCCGTTGGATCCTTCTTTTACAGGTTCGGGACATCACGGTAAAATGAACCAAGACCCACACCTTCCTTGCTGATAATTTGCAGTATACAGGCACCCCTCATGAGTGTGAGATCATCACCACAAAACAGAACACAGGCCCATTTATACCTAAGACACCTCCCAGGAAAGCAGGTCACCTCAGAGATCCCAGCCCACAGACACGTGCGCACCCCTGAAGATTTATGTGGATGGCTTCTCCACAGTGTTAAATGGAAAGAGAATCACCGGTTGCAGTATTTATGTAGAGGACGCGCAGGGACGCGCCCTAGATGAGATTTCACTAAAGTTGCCAGGACACTTAGGCTCGCAGGCAGCAGAACTGACAGTGATCGCTTACATTGTATACCACCCCAACTTGTTCCCGACCCCAGCAGACATTTATTTGGACAGCTTGTATGTCTGCAATAGTTTGACGGAATTCCTACCCCTGTGGGAAACGAGAGGATTTGTTTCTGCGGATGGTAAACCCCTACCCTCAGCCCCATTACTCCGCCATATCTTAGAGACAGCGAAGGAAAGAAAATATGGAATAATTAAGGTTCGCAGTCATCACCGTTCTTCCCCCCCTGGTAACGTTAAAGCAGGCGCCCTAGCGAAGGCAGGCTCCAGGCATGGTTATTCTTGGAACCCCCCTGAAAGCACCCCAGTACGCACAGTTCAGGTCTCACAGACCAATACTCAGGATCTAGCGAAGGCACAGAAAGAGGACGAGAAACTCAGGGAAGTTTTAAAGGGTACCTTCCCAGCCTCGTATGATAAATACAAGAATGCAATAACCACACATGATGGTGTGATTTTAAAGGTTGGCATTTATATAGGAACCAGATCATTTGTCAGTTCCATGACAATCATGGACACCAAGGTATTGAACCTACCCTAGCCCACCTCAGACCGCCCTGCTGGTGGCCTGATTTAAAAGCCGATGTTACCCACTACATAGAGAATTGCTTGATCTGTGCCCAGAACAATCCGGACAGATATGCGAAAAAGGCTTAACTTAGTCATACCCGCCCCGTTAATGGACCCTGGACAAATCTACAGATTGACTACATAGGACCCCTATCCCCTGCAGAAATGGTTATAAGTATGTGTTGGTGGTCATCGACACCTTCACAAAATGGGTGGAAGCATTTCCATCGAGAACTAATACGGCCAAGACAACAACTAAAATATTAACACAGCACATCTTTACAAGATGGGGCTTCCCCCACAGTATAGAATCTGATCAAGGCTCCCATTTCACAGGACGTGTAATGAAAAACGTCCTCACGATTTTCGGCATTCGACAAAAGCTTCACATAGCAAAGCACCCCCAGTCGAGTGGTATTGTAGAGAGGATGAACAGGACATTAAAAGCCACCCTCAGGAAAATGGTACAGCAGAATAACAGCACCTGGGATTCAGTTCTCCCATTTGCTTTAATGTTTATAAGGAACACGGTATCCACGTCCACAGGATACACCCCCCACACTCTCATGACCGGACGCCCCATGAAAGGGACAGAGAATTTATTAGGACTGGATTTGGCCAGCCCTGTAGTCACAGCTCTCACGCATGAAAATGCTGTACAACAATTGATAGAGAACATTAAGGCAGCCCAACTCGCAGCAGCTGTGAGACTTGGGACCAGGAAGAAACAGAGCAAGGCATATTTCAACAAAACAGTACACGCCACCGAGTTTGCGGTAGGGCAGCAAGTGATGCTTTCCCTATACAACCCCAGTTCATTTTTTTCCCCTAAATTCTCCGGACCGTACTCCATTTCGGACAAAGTCAGCCCCTCGATATACAAGATTACATATCCCAATGTCAAGTCTGCGTGGTCTCACATAACTAGCTCAAGGCTTATGGCTCGCAGAATAGCCACACACACCACATCCTGCTCGCAGCAGCAGACGAGCACGCCCCGCCCACAGATGACATTTTCCTACCCTCCCCCAACTAGTCCAGCCTGTCCTCAGACACGGCTTCAACTCCACCCCCAGAGGCACGACTCCGCCTCTCCCTTCTTTCAACCAGCAGCGACAGTGACAGTGATAGCGATCACGATGACGATAGCCACAGCACACCACATTATGACTATGCCCCTGAACCAGGCCCCACTCCCAGTGATTCCGAGCATGATTCCACTGACCCCTTCGAGATTACATATATCAAAGCCCCTGACCCAGACCCACCGCCTGACGATTATGGATTGAAACCTAGTAGCTTCAAGCTCGACACACGATTCTGGCACCGAGACAATTCGTTCAGGCGCAACCGGAATGATGAGATGGACTCCAATTCACCCCAAGCAGCTTTAGCACGATTACTACAGTCAAGAGTTTGGCAGCCGGGAGAAGATGATGACATAGCGTCTGACTCCCACCAAACAAATCCCTCTGCGACCCTGTTTGCTATTGAGCAGTGAGGTGTCCAGATGATGTGAAAAAGGAACCGATGGAGAGATACGGTGTCCTTTCTGAAGGAACCTGCACCATGTTTGTTGTATGTTTGTTCGGTAGTGTTAATGTTAAGTGTTGTTTGTAAACGTGAAAGTTTTTCACGGCCCCACGTCACCACTCCTTTAACACCCCCTGGCAGTTAATGGAACAAGTTTGTCCCCAGACAACCGTTCAGAGGAACTAGTTTGTCAACAAAAACCAGTTCAGAGGAACTAGTTTGTCAACAGAAACCAGTTTAGAGGTACACGTTGGTCAGCAGACAACAAGGCAACCCCCACGACGAACACAGTCTTACCCGTTCTTGCCAGTTGCTCAGGCGGTGGAGAAACAGCACTGGTCCCCGCCCTGCCTGAGGACCCCACTCTGGTCAGCTACGCTCGGGTAGAGCACAAATGGCATTGATCACCGTCCTAGTTGGGGATTCCACCCATTTCTTACCTGCTGCGGCCCATACGCACCCCATTTTGGCACTTTCAGTTCGAAATTCTTTTGTTTGTTTTTGGCAACCCTTAGGTTGCTTCCGTATGCTATTTACATCCTCAAACACTAGGATGGTAAATCGCACAGGCTGCGAGACAGCTTGCACTATGTCAGTTTTCTCCGATGTCTTGTCCAAATATTTGGTTCAAAAAAGATTTTTTAAATGAGGGAGTCACAGATGGTGACCAATCATAATGGGTAATTGGCAACAAAGGACAGACAGACAGACATACGAGATCTTAAGCAAGATAATAATAGATATTATGCTTGTGTCCATAGAGCTCCAGAACCTCAGGAACCCCAGATGAAGACAAAGAAGTAGACAGAAAGACAGAAAGATAAAGACGGCCTCCATCTTTTTCACCTGGATCTTAGCGGGATCCCTTCAGTTGCGCGTGGACGCTACCCCCCTGACCCCTACCACACATGCCGTGAATGATTCCCACCCCCGCAATACACCGAACCCCAAGATAGCTAGCCCCGCGACAGCTAACAATACTCCGACCTGGTGTGATAAGTCTATCACCTGGTACTCAGTATCGTACGTAGTAGAAGCCCTCTTATTACTGGTGATACTTTGCAGTATCGTGCAGACACTTAGAATCAGGAAATGGCGAAGGAGAGCCTACCGCTCTAACGCCCCGGTATACATGTTTAGGTCCTCCATTTCCGGATTCCACCAAACCCCAAACCCCTTGACATGAATTAAAGTGCATCTGTTTCTCTTTATGTATTCTGTTGAATAAAGGAATGTAAACCTCTGTGCCTGACTGCCAGGCCAGAGAAATGTGTGTGCTGCTATTTTGTACAGTTTAAGATGTTATAGATAATTTTTGGGATTGTTTGAGTGAGGATAGTTTATTGAGGATAGTTAGAGGTTCCAGTTTTTAAATTTTTCTATAATGCATGCATTAATGTCATAACGCCCCGTAGAGTTTTATAATAATGTATGTATTTAAAATGATTTAGGTAAAATTGTGTTTCATAGGATAAGGCAGAGTAGAGCCTGATTATGGGTGCCCCGTTTTGTCAGAGGACGAAGATGACGCAGTAATGTGACCCTTAACGCTTCGCGTTGAGGATCACAAGGAGGGTGTGTAGCCATCTGCGATGGCCACGTCCCGATTACAAAATGGACACTTTGCAAAGAATGCAGGGAAAATTGGACAATACCGAGAAAACAAGCAGGTGCAAAATTTGTCTGTTGATTGGAGCCATAGCTCCCAGACAAGACCGAGACTGCAGAACCATCTACATACTAATGAGCCATCCCCGGGAACAAAAAGGCAACATTTAAGTAAACAATGCTAAGACAGACACCCTGGCACCAGAGGAGACTAAAACAAAGCAGGCCAACGGCCATCTAGGACACGCCCAGCAACCAGGGAACCCACCCCTATATTGAAGGAAATCGATAGGAATGATTGGGAAACGACCCAATTAATTGGAGCCAAGTTCAAGGCCCAACCAAAAGCACGCGAAGCCCTTTTGAGTATAAAAAGGATTCCCCAAGAGAGAATCGCTCTTTTGGCCTTGGCTCTCAGCGAGGAGAGATCTGCCAAAGCTGCTCCAGACCAAGTAAGTTCCAAGTCAACACACGCTACGAGATAGACGCTCCTAGTTGCTACCCTGTAAACAGCTCAACCCAGCAGCCTCAGAACCGAGCAACGGCCATTGTTCCTCTGACTGAGTGGGCACCCAAAGCTAAGTATAGGCTTTTGGTAGTAGTGATAGTTTAGGCTGTAGAGTTTTATGCATGAGTGTGTAAATAAATGAGCATTGATTTTGAACTTACTAACTGGTGTATCGAGACTTTGATCAGTATTCGGTTTTGAACCTTGTGGCGGTATTGAAAGATATCTGGCAACTTTTGAGCAAACGTAATTAAACAGAGCCGAATTAAGAAACAACAGCAACGAGCAACAGTAGGATATGGATCGGGCAGACTCAATTAGATGAATGGCCTCTTTCTGCACTGTAAGGATTCTATGATTCTATGAAGAGAAGATATAATATGGGTGTTCAAAATATTGCAGCGTTTTGAGACAGTCAGTAAAATGGAGACTATTTCACGAGGACACCAAGTTAAGGTGATTGTTAAAAGAATCAGGGGCAATAACTGAAAACACTGCAGGATTCTCCGGTCCCCCAGCCGCGTGCTTCTTGGCGACGTGCCGCTCGCCCTTGGCAGGATTCTCTCTTCCCACTGTTTGACAATGGGATTTCCTATTGAAGCCTCCTCACACCACAGGGAAACCCACGGGCGGGGGTGCGCTGCCAGCGGAAAAAGAGAATCCCAACGGAAGGAGAATTTTGGCCACTCTTAATGCATTCAGGTGAGCACTTGAAACTCCATAGCATAAAAGGCTATGGACCAAGCGTTGGAAAATAGGATGAGAACAGATAGGTGTTTGATGGCCATTGCAAATGCACTCGTCTCTTTTGGTGCTGTAAAACTCTATGGCCCTATCTTGAATGCGTTGCCTCAAAAGGCAATGGATGCAGACAATGATCATTTTTAAAAGAAAATTGGATAAATATTTGTGAAGAAAATAGTTGTGGGGATATGGGGAAAGAGTAAGGTTAATGCAGTCAGCTGTTTGAAAGAGCTGGAATAAGCAACCTGGGCTGAATGACCTTTTCCTGTGCTGTATCAGTCTACGATTCTATACCTATATAAACATCTTTAACTTCTTTAATATGCGGACAGTAGCATAGTGGTTACAATACTAGGCTAGTTATCCAGAGACCTGGACTAATGATCCAGACATGCACATGATTCAGCGGACTTGAAACTATGTCCGCTTTCGGGCGGTTTGATGGGGTGTTTCTTGGCGTCAAGATTCATCCAGCGTTTTGCCGGATGTTTGGGCCTCGGGGAGTTTCTCCTCACTGAGGCTGCACTTTAGTTGATTTCCTGCATTGGTGAGCTGAGCTCGCCAGCAGCACCGGCTTCTTGCAGATCAGGGCACCTTTTGACCGGCATTTTGATCCGATCTCTGCACCCCCTCCCTTCCAGGCCTCCTCCACTTTCTAGAACACCCCAAAATCTTCTTGTGGCACCTAGAATCACGCTACTGTAATGACCAAGATGCCCCTAGGCCTGATGCCTGGCAATGCCAACCTGGCACCCTGACAGTTCCACTGGTATCCTGACCGCCATTAACACCCCGTCAGTGCCACCCGGGCACTGTGGCAGTGCCACTGTGGCACTGCCAAGGTGCCAGGCTGGCAGTGCCATGGTGACCGGGTATCAGGGGATATGCCAGGGTACTATATTGTCTGCAGCACGGTAGCATTGTGGATAGCACAATTACTTCACAGCTCCAGGGTCCCAGATTCGATTCCGGCTTGGGTCACTGTCTGTGCGGATTCTGCACGTCCTCCCCGTGTGTGCGTGGGTTTCCTCCGGGTGCTCCGGTTTCCTCCCACAGTCCAAAGATGTGCAGGTTAGGTGGATTGGCCGTGATAAATTGCCCATAATGTCCAAAATTGCCCTGAGAGTTGGGTGGGGTTGCTGGGTTGTGGGGATAGGGTGGAGGTGTTGACCTTGGGTAGGGTGCTCTTTCCAAGAGCCGGTGCAGACTGGATGGGCCGAATGGCCTCCTTCTGCACTGTAAATTCTATGTAAATTCTATGATAATCCATTGCCTTTTCCGGATGTCTCTAATGGCCTGCTGGATGTCTCTAATGGCCTGCGAGACCCCCCATCCCCCGAGGTTCTGTCACATCTGGTCCACGTTTGTGGAAGCCAGTGCTAAATGGTAACCAGTCGAAGTCTCGCAGATGTGGCCGCTGACTCCTGGATGGCAAGTGAAAGTGGAGTCAGGGTATTTAACTGAGCCTGGGTCACACCCGGTGAGAGCAAGATCCGGATCGTGCCAGGCGGAGTGAGTTGGGTGAATCGCGATCAGCCTGGTGCCCGGCACGGAGCCCAATTTGGGGCTCTCCCAGGATTTCCCGTTGCGCGTTGCTCTGCACTAGGCCCAACGCGCGTGCTGAAACGCACCCGTGTCTTCAAATCTCACCATGACACTGGAGCATTCTTTAGTAAAAAAAGGTCTGGAATGAAGAGCCGGTTTCCATAATGGTGACAATGAAACTACTGGCTGTCGTAAAGTCCCATCTAGTTCACGAACATCTTTCAGGGAAGGAGATCTCCCATGTTCACCAGATATAACTGAGAAGTAACTCCAGACCAGAACAATGGGCATGATTCTTCCAAAAGGTTTTGAAGTATGGTAGCGAACGTGAACTGCCGTGAGCTTCCCGGTGCTCGGCCCAGCGAGACCGTCACCGCAATACAATATTAATTGGTCCACTTAAGGAGGCCTCACGGGCTTCATGCTGCAAATGAAGGTTCGCCGGCTGATTGACCGGGACCGCGCTCGCCAGCCCCTGCTAACAAGGTCGAGTAGCATTTATACAGCACTTGCACAGCTAACCCCTCTCAGCTCACCGTCGTGGTGCTCAGAGGACTGGCTCACGATTTGAGGATGCCGACCTGGGGAGGCTCTTGGAGGTGATCAAAGAGAGGAGGGATGCCCTGATCCCGTGAAGGTCCTGGAGGATGAGCCTCAGGGCAGCCAGTGCCGCCTGAGCTGAACTGGTAGCGGCCGTCAGTTCAGGAAGCACGACCAGGAGGACCGGCAGCCAGTGCCGTAAGAAGGTGAACAACACACACCGGGCCTCATGGGTGAGTTGGGACAGCCCACCCCCCCTACAAGCCTGCACCTTGCATCGCTGCCACCAAGCACTGTGCCATGCCTTAGCCCGCCCATGCTGCCTCTTCTAAGCCCCTCCCTGAAATGTTCTCCCCCACACCCCCTCTCAAACCATGCTCCCCCCAGAAACACCCTGCCGCCCCCTCCCCCGGACCCCCTCCCACACCACCCTCCACCCCCGCCCCCAGCCCCGCCCACAACTAAGCGTGCGGCTCACGATGCCCTCTCCATGTCTCTGCAGGAGAAGCTGTCCCACCAGTGTCGGGAGAGAGCCCAGGCTGGTGGACATTAGAATCCTCACCGCCTTCGAGGAATGAGCCCTGGAGGTTACAGGGTTGCCAAGGACAGAGCAGTCACCAACGTGGATGTTGGCGCATGCCGCAGAGGTGAGGATCCACCGGGCCCCACCCAGATGGACTGTCAAACGTGAGTTGTTATTGCCATACCGAATGACCCATCCCTCCCACTAACCACACGTCCATTCTCCCGCAGGTCATCCAGCCGACAGTGCTGGCCCATCTGGGGCTGCCCCCCACCCTGTCCCCCATGAGAACACCTCCGAGGAGAGCTACAAGGATACCAACATTGAAGCGTCACAGTTGACATCCCACTCTGTACCAGTACAGAGACCCGCACCTTCGTGGGCAACATTAGTGGACAGGCTTCTGGGGCACCTTCTGGTGAGCGCCACACAGTTGCCGATGCACATCAGGTGGAGGCAGGAATAGCCAGGTGAGACAACAGTCAGAGGTCTTCTGGATCCGAGGTCCCAGCTGGATCCCAGTCAGAAGTTGAGCCTCTGGACCAGGTTTACCCGGAACTGCTGGAGACGTTAGGGAGCGGCTGGGACATTCAATGCGAGGTGTCAGCGACACTCCAGCAGGCCTATAGCCGATCGGAAGAGTCCCAGAGACTACATGCGCAGGAGATGTTTCCCTCAATGCGTGGCACCGAGGCCCACACTGCGAGGGTGGCAACAGCAGTGGAGAGCCTGGTGCACGACATCAGCAGCATTAGTGGAGGTGTCCAAGGCATGGCGCAGTCGGTGACGGCTATGGCTGAGTGCCAATCATACCTTTTGTAAAATCATACCTTTCAGCAACACTCTAATGTTCTCTGTCACTGCCCCTGTGTATGTCCTGTGTCACTGACAAGTCAAACCACAGTGGTGTGCAGATGGAAAGGGGTGACCCTGGGAGCCCTCATCATTGTCTCGGCACACTTACCGTTAGACCGAATATAGGCAAGGAAACCTCCTGCTGATTATCACTTATTGTCCAACCTCAGCTGACAAATCAGTACTCCTCCATGTTGGATACCACTTGGTCAAAGCATTGAGAGTAGCAAGGACTCATAATGTACTCTGGGTGGGGGACTTCAATGTCTATTGGCGATGATGTCTCAGATTACCACTATTGACTGAACTGGCCAAATTCTGAAGGGCTTAGCCACAGCACAGGTGCGGCACGTGGGAGGTGGTGAGGGAACTAACATGAGGGAAAAAAACAACTTGACCTCATCCTCACTAATCTACCTGTCACAGATGCAGCTGTCTACATCTAATAATCTAATAATCTTTATTTTGTGAGGGCCACGAAGAATCCAGCATGAGTTTTAAGGATACAAAGTAATAACATTTATTTACAATAACATATATATATAACAGCAGCAACAACAACTTCCCTTGCTGCACACTCCTTCCTGCTAGTTCCAAACTGGCCAGTTTTATTTATACATGGAGTTTACTAATGGTTTCTCCGCCCCCCCCCCCCCCCCCTCATTGGGGAAGCTCATACTCCCACAGGATTGTGGGATTGTCATTAGTCCCCAGCCAATGGTAAGCAGGCAGGTTATAACATCCCTCCCCCCCAAAGTCCAAGGAATCCATCGAAGACCCTGGCGAAGGAGGGCGTCGAACTCGTTTTGCCGCAGGCCGGACACCATTTGCACGCGGGGCTGGATCAGGTGGCGTGTAACGAGACGGAGACCGGCGCTTCCGTGATGAACGGCATAACGGTTGTACATCCACGGCCCATGGGCCCGAGGATTCCCCCTCTGATGCGTCCTGTGTCTCCATCTCGGAGTCAGAGTCTGCTGCCTCTGTCATCTCAGCGTCTCTATCTCCACGCGGTTCTGTAACGACCTGCGCAGGCTTGGAGTGAGGCACCAGAGGAAGATTGTGAGGACTACCTTATATTGTCTATGTTCTCTGTGGCTGTAGCAATGAGCTCCGTGGGCGGGGAATCATTGGAAGGGATAGTCTTCTGGACCGAACGTGGTCTACATGTTTGCGCTGGAGACGACCCTGGGCTTGCACCTGGTATGAAAGATTGGCGAACGATTGGCGAAAGATTACGCCAGGGACCCACTGGGCACCACCAGCAAAATTCCGAACGAACACTGGGTCACCGGGCACAAACTGCCAAATCGGCCGATGATAAGCAGGCAGGTTATAACACTTTATTATTGTCACAAATAGGCTTACATTAACACTTTAATGAAGTTACTGTGAAAATCCCACAGTCGCCAAACTCCGGCACCTGTTCGGGTACACTGAGGGAGAATTCAGAATGTCCAAGTTACCTAAAAGCACATCTTTCGGGACATGTGGGAGGAAACCCATGCAGACACGGGGAGAACGTGCAGACTCCGCACAGTATTGGTAAAAGTGACCACCACACAGTCCTGTGCAGATGAAGTCCCATCTTCACACTGAGGACATCATCCATTGTGTTGTGTAGTCATTACCAGTGTACTGCATTTGCCTAGATTCAAAACAGATAGATCTAGCAGCTCAAAACGGGACATTCATGAGACACTGTGGGCCATGAGCAGCAACAGAATTGCCTTTAGCCATAATCTGTAACCTTACTGTCTCATGTATTCCTCACTCTACCATTCTGATCCAACAAAGGCAATGATTCTCCTTCAATGGGAAGTGTTGGAGAAAATGCCAGGAGCAGAAACAGGCATGCTGAAAAAGAAGTGGCCAATCTGGTGAAGCTACAGCTCAGGACTTCATAATAAACAGAAAACACAGCATGCTGGAAACAGAGTTCAGCAGCCTGATCAAAGCAGATCAGATCAAAGATCTACAGTTCTGTCATGTTCACTCGCGAATGGCGATGACAATTAAACACCTCACAGGTGGAGGGGTTGATGAACATCCCATCCTTATTTATTACATTTGTTTTCCAATTAAGGGGTCAATTTGTTGTGGTCAATCCACTTATCCTGCATACCTTTGGGTTGTGGGATGAGACCCACGCAGATATGGGAAGAATGTGCAATCTCCACACGGACAGTAACCCGGGGCCAGGATCGAACCCGGGTCCTCAGCACTGTGAGGCAGAAGTGTTAACCGCTGTGCCACCATGCTGCCCGAACATCCCTATCCTTAACAACACTCAAGAAGCTTGACAAATCTGCAGCAAAGAAGCCTGCTTTATTGGCACCCCATTAATCATCTTAAAATTCACTTTCTCCACCACCAATGGATCTTGTCTGTGGTGAATTCTAACAATGCGTTAAACATCCTCAGACAGCACTTTCCAAAATCACAACCTATACCATTTAGAAGAAGAAATAGCAGTAGGAGCACGGGGACAACACAATCTGCAATTTTCCCTCAATGTCACATACCATCCTGACTTGGAAATATAGGACTGGATTCTCTCTTTGTGAGATGGTGGGCTGGATTCTCCAAAAATGAGGTTATGTACCCACGCCGGAGTAAAAACGTGGCGTTCACTCCTCAGATTCCTGCAAAAAATAATGTGTGATTCACTTCCCTGCAGGGGTTAGCAGGAACCCCGGGAGCCTCATGCAGCTTTGGCTGCGGATACGGGCCCCCACACTTCCGTTGCCTTGTCCACGCGGGCCAAGATGGGAGAAACAAGGCAGCTCCCCCCCCACCCTCACCCCAGATCGGCCGCGCGCCGCTGCATCAGACCAGCCCAAGCGCTACCCCAGCCGTCCATAAGGTCCCGGTGCTGGATCCTCCAGCCCCCACCAGGGCGGCCGTGGACTGAGTCCGCAGCCGCCGCACGAGTGTCCCGACCGGCCAAAGGTGATTAGAACCATGCCGTCAGGAAATGAACCGGTCGGGAGCGGAGTATCACTGGGAGGGTCTCTGGCAATGGCCCCCCAGCCGCACGGCGTGATTCACGGATGAGCGATTCTCCGAGGCCCAGAGAATCGCCCAGCACTGCTGGGCGCGATTCGGTCACGCGAACGTCGATTCTCTGCCCCCGCGGCAAATGCGATTTTGGCGCGGGGCTGCGTGAATCCAGCCCGTTGTTCTCCTGCTGAAGTTAATCGTGTAGAATTCGTGCTCCTGCTTGGAACGCTGTGCAGTCAAAATTCAGGTGATACAAATAGGCCAGCATTCCGATCGCGTGAAACGCAAGTGATTCCGGCCCCAGCGAATAAGCCACCAGTGCCTGACAAGCTGAAGCTGTTTATAAGTGCTCCACTCACAACAGCCTGTCATTCCAGCCAAGAAGATGGCTGCATCGCAACCTGTTCTCCAATTCCGGGAGACCGAGATTGACCGAATGTTGGATGCCATTCAGGAGAGGAGGGACACCCTCTTTCCCAGGGTGGGGCGGAGAATCAAGCCCGCCGTACTTAACAATGCCTGGGAAGAGGTGGCAGAGGCTCTCTGTGCTGGCAGCATCATCAGGAGGATGGGTATGCAATGCAAAAAGAAGTTGAATGACCTCCTTAGGGAAGCTCAGGTGAGTCATCATCTCTGTGCCCCTGGCATCACTCCCATCCCTCACTCCTCACATCACCCCACAAACCCCAAGAGGCCAACAATATCCCACCTGTCTGCATCTCCCTTACAACCCACCCTCCACCAAACCCCAACATATATACTGTCCTCTTTGGCCAGGAGCCTTGCAAACACATGCCACCAGCTTCAGACACCACACAGAACTCGCCTCCTAGCATCTCACTATGTCCTTTCTGTGTCCCCAGAGATAAGCAGCTCATAATAGGCGGGCGTGCCAGAATATGGGAGGGGGAGTGAAGACATTTGGGTGCAGACCCCCTGAGAGGAGAGGGTCCTGCACCTCAGGTGGGAGGTCGAGGAGGGGGAAATGGCTGTGATGGAGGTTGGCATCTGCCAAACAAGTGAGAGTCCAATGCAATGCAAATGTCCCTATAGCAAGTGAGTCACCCATCTCCCACACGTCCTTCCCAAGATCTCACCCCATGTCTTTTGTCTTGCAGACTCACCGTCAGATGAGGCTGGGCCGTCCAGGGTTTCTGCCCCCCAGCCAGAATCCTAGCACACACCGTGCTCTACTCTGGGGAAGACACAGATGGTTTGACACTGCTGTCACCTGCACCATCCACCATCACCTCGGTGGGTAATGTTAGTGATCAGGCTTCTGGTGCGCACCACGCACATACTGCAGCACATCAGGTGAAGCCCGGGGTCCTGAGAGAGTGGGCAGTCGGGGGGGTGCCCGAACCCAGGAAACATCTGTCGTCCATACAGGTGTTGTGCTTCTGGAAATTATGATCCCATCACTGGTAGAGATGCAGACACGGAGTCAGAATCTACAGGGGATGCCAGCAACTTTCCAGCACCTGTAAGTACAGCTCAAGGGATCCAGCTGTCTTCAAGCACAGGAGATGGTGCTGACAATGTGTGGTACGCAGGCCAACACTGAAAGGATGGCATCCGTGGTGGAAGGCCTGGGGCAAGACGTCAATATCATGTGTCAGGCGTCCAAGGCTTGGGGCACACTGTGCTTTCGATGGCTGAGGTGCAGGACAGAAGAGCCAAAACACAGATGGACATGACCCAGCTGCGGCACTCCAGAACTTGGCCCATTCACAACGGATTGTGGCTGAGGGCATTGAGAGCATTGGCCAGGTGCTAACTGATCTTGGCCAGTCACAGAGACATGTCACAGGCACAGAGAGACATGACCGAGGCAGTGAGGGACATGAACAAGGCAGTAAGGGACATGTCTCGGTCGCTTAAATAATATGTCCCAGTCTCAGTGAGCCATGGCTGAGGACTTCAAATCCATGGCTCAGACGAGGACAGGCCTCGAAGACTGGCAGCGGCAGGTAATTTTGGTTTCTCCGGAGCTCAATCTGGCCTTACCTCCATCCAATGGAGTAACCCGGGGGCAAATGAGCACCCTTAGGGAGGAAGAAGTGATGGGAGCCCATGCTGGCGCCTCCCTCAAGGGAGGTGCCGGAACACTCAGCCCTTCCGAATCCCCCCCACCTGACACTGTCACATCTCCTAGTCAGGGGGCAGATTAGGGTGACATGTCATCACCTTTGACAGCTGAACGTCTGCCTGGCCCATCAGGGTGCTGACCCTCGAGAGGACAGCTATCAAGGGCATCACAGGGCGGGGCGGCATGTTGCACAGTGGTTAGCACTGGGACTGTGGCATTGAGGACCCGGGTTTGAATCCCTGCCCTGGGTCACTGTCCGTGTGGTGTTTATACATTCTCCCCACGTCTGCGTGGGTTTCATCCCCACAACCCAAAGATGTGCAGGTTAGGTGGATTGGCCACACAAAATTGCCCCTTAATTGGGAAAAAAAAATAATTGGATACTCTACATTTTTTTTTAAAAGGGCATCACAGGGCAGAGAGCGAGACACTCAGGAGGCCACCTCCACTTCTGATGTGCTGTCTGGGGTAACACCTAGAAGGAGTGGTAGGTCACAGAAGATAAGGAAGATAGATGATATTTAAGTTGGCACAGGTGTAGTAGATAAAAGTTAGTTAGGGGTTGGAGCAAACCATTGTACACACCGTAGTCACCATAGTGATTCCTGCCTGAGAGGTGTGGGGCATCGCTGAGAGGTGGACCATCTGGTGTCCAGCCCATTGATCGTAGTTAAATCACTGCCAATCGTGGATTTGAATGGGGCCGTCGGCGTGGGGTGCAAACCTCGATGCTGCCGCCAGCAGGGGATCGGAGCATCACAACGGAATTGCCGCCGGGCGCCAATCCTGTTTTTTGCTCGACACAACATTCTCAGCCTGACCTCAAATCTTGCTGCCAGCATTGGGCAGAGGAGAATATTTTCATCAATGCTCGGTCCAAATCGAAGAACTCCTTGGCTAACAACATTGGGGGAATACCGACTCCATATTGACTACAGCAGTTGCCTCACCACCACGTTTTCAAGGCCAATTAGGGATGTGCAATGCTTCTCTTGTTAGCAATAACCACATCCTGCACAAATAACAAGAAATAAATTCCTGTGACTCATATTTTAATAACACTGCAGACATTTAATCCTCTCCTTTTTCCCTCTTACGCATTTAGCATGTTTTAATATTTATTTGTGTGTGTGTGTCTCTGTGTGCATGTGCAATGTCTTATGTGTGATTGTGTGGGTGCATATGTGTTTTGTATGTGCATTTGTTGTATGTGTGTATATGCATGTGTTGTTTCTGTGTGCAAGTATGTCGAGATGTGCACATTGCATGTGTGCAATTATTACCTGTGCTTGTGTACATTTTGTGCATAATTGTCAGTACATGTATGTATCTTCCACAAGTTTGATAATGGGTGCGCATAAAAACATCTCACTGAAGCTTTGAACAAAAATGAGTGTAAAGAGGACATGATTGTACATGACAATTTATTTTCTTCTATTATCTTTTCATTGCCTCACTAAGATTTGTTCTAATGCTATTCAATATTTTACAGCACATTCCATCTATTCATTTTCTCTCATTGTTTTGAATACTGGTTTTCTCTCCCTTTCACCATAACTTACAATTAGGCTTGCTTGTTTTTGTGTTCAATTCTAAAAATTTATTGCACAAAAAAATTACCATTTCTTTTCTTCCATCACTGGCACGATGAGCGAAATAATCTTCTGCACAGTACTGTTCCACGAGTCCAATGTTGATGAGTCTTAATTTTTCTTTTTCCAGCAGTTTGAGTTACTTATTGAAGAAATGTTAACTAAAATAAAAGTTAATTTGCTTACTTTGTTGGTTTTATTCAACTAAAATTACAAATTACAATGTTCAATAAGAATAATCCGACAAGAATACCGTAGATTCCTCTTGAGAGCAAGTGGCTTTTAAACACAAAAATTAAATTAACCTTTTTAAAATCAAGGAATCGGCTGTTACCCCAGCTAAAGAATACACTCAGTGTAAATATCTAACTTTAACAATGGAGCAAATTAGCGCAGTTTCTTGAAACATAATTGTGTAACCTATAGATAGCTGATGAACACCACCCAAATAAGAGAACGCTATAAGCAGGTATTCTTCTGAGGAACATGCTGCCATTAAATCGAATAGAGAACATTGTCGACATGAATAAAACTTCACAAGCCTACCTTTAGCAGAATAACCACCAGCATGCATTTGCATATTTTAATCCTTTAATGAGCCACTCAGCAACATTTATATGCCTTACTTCAAAAAATATATAACACAGTGTTTCGATTTTATGTCTACTTCTACTAGAAGTCTTTTGGCATTTCATCTCTAGCTCTGTTTTTTTCTTTTAATATTCAATTCTGTTTTTAATATTTAATAATTCTTTCAATGTTCAATTATGCTTTTAATACTCAGTTATGCTTTCCGCATATCACTGGACAAAAATATGGAAAATGATAGTTGCTAAGAAACAAAAGCCTTTAATTTTCCAATGATGTTATATAACAACCGTGGACCTTTGTTTTGCAAAAGGAGAATTGTGAAGCATACTTGACATTTTCCTTGCAATAAAGGAATGTTATTTAAAGGACGAAGATTTTCCAGATAATATATTTCACAGCTCTACCATGTTAGAGTTATGTTAATTGGTGAGAATTGTTATTTGCTGGTTTGTTGATGCCGAAACATGTCAAGTTGATGAGGAAAGGCAGTGTGAAAGCTAAATCAGCCAATGGGAATTAGTCAGCTTATAACTTTATGCTGTCACTGACGGCCACATAGTAAATCAAACGTATGTTTAAATTTATTTATGTCAACGGGATGAAGCAGAAACGAATGGAAGATAAGGAAAGCCAAGCGATTTTCCCAAAGTGAACATTGGAAATAAGGGCCGATTTTGCCAAAGGTAATAAATTCTGTCACTTAGATCAAAAGCAGGACCCAACCCCATGCGGGTGACAATCCAATTCTGGGCAGCATTTTATTGGCAGAGGCTTCTTAATTGGTTGCCAATTGGGCAATTGAGAATGGCAGCCTGCCTCCAAGAAATGGCAGCCCAAGCGAAACGCTGGCAGCTTGGCAGCTAGATCAGCAGTGCTATTAGAAGTGGCCACTGCTGATCTTGCAGGAATGAAGAGTGGGTCCTTCCATGCTGAGGTGCCCTCAAAGGCAGGGTAAGTTTTTCTCATTTCATGCCTGGGATAGGAAGGCAGCTCTGGTGATCATGTGCGGCGCGTTGGGACCTGTGCATCACCCAGAACCTTCCCAAAGCCTTATGGAATTTCCCACCTGTGACGTCAAATCGGCGCTCGAAATAAAATGCAGATTTCAGAATTTTTCTGGTTTTCGGAATTTCAGATACGGGATGCTCAATCTATATAGCATTATGCAATTCCAGATCAAGCTTGATCATATCTGAAAATATTGTCTGAAAATATGAAACATATAAATAATGAGGAAATAGTTGTTCATTATAATGAAAAGGGCTGCAGATTAGAAAACACAGTTGGTCACTATCTGTGCGGAGTCCGCACATTCTCCCCGTGTCTGCGTAGATTTCTTCCGGTTTCCTCCCACAAGTCCCGAAAGGCGTGCTTGTCAGGTGAATTGGACATTCTGAATTCTCCCTCAGTGTACCCGAACAGGCGCCGGATTGTGGCGACTAGGGGATTTTCACAGTAACTTCATTGCAGTGATATATGCCTACTTGTGACACTAATGAAGATTATTATTATTATGAAGGTGAAAATGAATTCTCACTGGCACCAGTATTAGTCTCAGGTGCATGGAAAGTGTTTGGCTATTCTGAATCCAATGTCTGAACTGACAGCACCAAACTGCCAGCATCGCAGCACTAATTGGCAGCATTTCAAAGAGATTATCAATGATTTCTGAACTGTGACAGTGGAACAGTCTTCTTAGGATCATATTGTTGAGCACACAGCTTTCTTCTGGAACAAAAGTAACACTCTGGACGCTGGTAATCTGAAATAAAAATAGAACAAGCTGAAAATACTGAGCAGGTCTGACAGGGTCTGCGAAAAGAGGAAACAGAGTTAATGGCCGCGATCTACCAGCCTCGTCACGTCCGACTTGGGACAGGGCGAGGTCGTTAAATCTCACAAGAGGCCTAATTCAGGTGGGATCCATAATTGCATATTCAAGTGTGCAGTTAGACACACTTGAATATGTTCTCGCCAGAGTTTTTTAAAATAATCTTTACTGTCACATGTAGGCTTACATTAACACTGCAATGAAGTTACTGTGACAAGCCCCTGGGCACCACATTCCAGCCCCAGTTCGGGGGCACAGAGGGAGAATTCAGAATTCTAAGCTGGTATGGGAATTAAACCTGTGCTGCTGGTCTTGTTCTGCATCACAAACCAGCTGTCTAGCCCACTGAGCTAAACCAGCCTTACGTATGGCGCAGGATCTAACCCCTGCGTCTCGGCGACCCTGAGCAAGCATTATTTCGCACTGGTCTCCACCAACGTGGACCAGACATAAGGGCACTTATGGGGTCTCCTAGGTGATTGGGTGGTCGGGTTCTGGGTAGGGTGGTACCCTGGCACCCTGCTGCGAAACACCTGCCTAAATATGCTCAATCCGGGACCCTGTTTCTTTTCCATTAATCGCGCAAAATGTTTCAGATCAGTGACCATTCATCAGAACAGGGAAAAGTTAGGAATGTAATAGGTTTTTGAGCAGGTCCAAGATGGAAGGGTTAAAGATCTGTGAGAAGCTGGAAGACAGGAGAGATTAAGAGGCAACAAGGTTGGTGGTAGAAGATGAAAGATTGTGGTAAAGGAGCAAGTAAAGTAACAAAATATGGGTTGGATTTTACCAGCCCTCTGGGGTTGGGCTGGAAACGGATGGGTCTGTAAAATAATTGTCTACCCACCACCATGCCACCTTTCCAGTGGAAGGGAAGGTGGAGGCAGCCCTGCTGCCCAGAGGCCAATTGTGCCACTTAAGTGGCCAATTAATTTTACCAGCAGTGGAGGTGGGGTCCTCTACCACCTAGTAAGACTCACAGGTAAACCCTGACGGCATGCCAGTCAGTCCCTCCTATTGGGCACACTTTGGCCCAAGGTGGCAGCTCCTGGCAATGGTGCCACCTGCCTTCACCATTGATCCTTTTCACGGCCTGTCTGACTAGTTCTGGCACCACCAGGTTCCACCCATCTGGTTGTGAGGACGCTGTCCATCCACTGTGTCCCTTCCTTCTGGATGCAGTCAGTGACCATCGCGCTCAGTGGTGCTGCCAAGTTGCTATCCCTCTGATTGATCATCAACACCTAGGGCACTTCAGCCACTGTCAATTAATTGGCTGCTGCTGACAAGATACGGCCCTGGTTCCTGCAAACGTTTAAAGTGGTTTTCCATCCCCACCCCAGCTTTTGAGTCTGTCTGTGGAGTATCCACCACAATGAGTAAATCCAGCCCGAAGTGCCACATGGAGATATGAACAGTGGAGTGATAAGCAGCTGTTGCCTGAAAGCAAAACAAAACAAGGCAGTAAAACCAAAACCTTCAATGAAAAAGGAAACAAAATGTGTTAGATTACAGTCGAGAATTGCTGAATTCAATGGTGAATCTGGAAGTTTGTAAACTGCCTAATAGAAAGATGAGGTGCTGTTCCTTGAACTTGCATTGAGCTTCACAGGAATACTGCAGGCAGCGAAGAACAGGGAGGTCAGGGTGGAAGCAAGGGGAGAAATAAAATGACAAATGAGCAGCAGCTCAGGGACTTGTTTGTGGGCTTCTTAATCATCCCCTAATCCATTTCCCATTACAAGCACCGGAGATGCAACAACTTCCCTTTTACTTCAACCCTTCTCACTGCCTGGGGTCCCAAAAACTCCTTCCAGGTTGAACATGTTTTGTGTTTACTTCTTTTCAATTCAGTACTTTGTACATATTGCTCACAATGCAGACTGCTGTGCACTAGGGTGACCAAAGGCTGGCGGTGTAAATAATTTGCGAAACCTTTGTGTTTAGTTTGCAGGGAGGGGTTATTTTAACTCTCAGCTTTGACCTTGGCCTTGGCCTACTGCAGTGTTGTAAAGATTGTCAATGCAAACTTGAAGAACAACACTTCATCTTTTGATTTGTAACCTCCCGAACTCAACACTGCATTCAAAAATTTCAGGCCATAACCTTTATCCCCATTTTATTCCCATTCTCTTTGCAGATTTTGGTTTCACTGTCTTGTTTCTCTCTTCCCTTTCTTTTGGGCAGCAGCTATTCATTATTCTACCATTCGCACCTCCTCTAGACTTTTGTTTCATTACTTGCCCATTGGGCGGCACGGCAGCACAGTGGTTAGCACTGTTACTTCACAGCGCTCGGGTCCCAGGTTCGATTCCCGCTTGGGTCACTGTCTGTGCGGAGTCTGCACGTTCTCCCCGTGTTGACGTGCTTTTCCTCCAGGTGCTCTGGTTTCCTCCCGATAGACGTGCTGTTAGGTGAATTGGACATTCTGAATTCTCCCTCAGTGTACCCAAACAGGCGGTGGAGTGTGGCGACGAGGGGATTTTCACAATAACTTA
Organism: Scyliorhinus torazame; assembly: GCF_047496885.1. Lineage (NCBI taxonomy): Eukaryota > Metazoa > Chordata > Chondrichthyes > Carcharhiniformes > Scyliorhinidae > Scyliorhinus > Scyliorhinus torazame. Next base: position 244,617,296 of record NC_092713.1, read on the forward strand.
ATTGCACTGTTAATGTAAGCCTACTTGTGACAATAATAAAGATTATTATTATCTCGTCCTTTGGCCTTCCACCACATGATCTTTTGCAGTTTATCTCTTCTGTCCTCCACCTTATCATGGACCTTCCCTTCTGTTCTTTTTTCCAATCCCTCCTGCTTTAAACATGCTTAAATTCCATTATATTTCTAACTTTTCCCTTTCGGATACAAGGTCATTGACCTGAAGTATTAATTTGGTTTCTTCCCCCACAGATGCTGTATGATCAACATCTGTCTGAATTTTGAAGTTCCTGCTGCTGACATTAGAACCGGAAAATTGAGAAGCTGAACTAATTAGAAGCCCATTCTTGATGTTTTGTTTTGTTAGGGATCATTATTACAATGACCATTGATCGCCCAGGCAGTTGATCTTTTTTCCCATTTAAAGATCAGGGGCGAAATTCTCCGTTATCGGCGGAAAGTCCGCCGATCGGCGCAAAAAACGGCGCAAATCCCACTTGCGTCACGTCATAAAAATGGGACGATAGTCTCCGGCCCGAAATGGGCTAGCAGCGACGTAACGGGATCCGCGCTTGCGCAGTGGTTCACACCGTGCAGCGTCATACGCGCCGCATGGCGTGACGGCTCATAAGGCCGCGCAGCTCCCCCCAACCCGACCGGAACAGCCGACCGCAACACCCGACTGGATGGCTGGCCGTTGCTCAGCCCCGAGGTTCGAGTCACGCGATGTGGAGGCGCTCCTGGACGCGGTGGAGCAGAGGAGGGACGCCCTGTATCCCGGGCACGGCCGCAGAGTTGCCCCACGCCACAGCCGGCGTCTGTGGAGGGAAGTGGCAGAGGCCGTCACCGCTGTGGCCCTGACACCACGGACAGGCACCCAGTGCCACAAGAAGGTGAACGACCTCGTCAGAGCAGGCAGGGTGAGCCTCCCCCATAACCCCCTCCCACATATCCCCCATATCCCCCCATCCCCCATATCCCCCCTCCCCCATATCCCCCCTCCCCCATATCCCCCATATCCCCCCTCCCCCATATCCCCCCTCCCCCATATCCCCCATATCCCCATCCCCCATATCCCCCATATCCCCCCTCCCCCATATCCCCCATATCCCCAAGTGAATCCAGCCCTAACCTTAACCTCTGCAATGCACGCGCAACCGATGGCGTGCATTCATATACCTGCCTAACACTGTTGCCTTTTACCCCTGCCACCCCCCCCCCACCCCCCACAGGAGAAGCGCGCACACAACAATAGGGAGCATGTGAGGACTGGAGGAGGGCCCGCTGATGAGAGACCACTGACCGTACACGAGGAAAGGGCCCTGGAACTGGCTGGCGGACCTGAGGACCGGGAGGTTGCTGATGCAGAGGTCAGGGGACCACCAGCAAGTGAGCCACCGACAGCCCGTCCCCATATCCCCCCTCCCCTATATCCCCCTCCGCCGTATCACCTGATCACTGCCTGATGTCTAACTATGCATGCTTCATTGTGTATCGCAGGACCAAACGTCCAGGCACCCATCCCCGCAGATGCACACCGCCCGCAGGATGCCCCTCGGAGACCACAGGAGACGGAGAGATCCGCACCCTCCAGCATGCGACGCCCGCAGGATGCCCCTCGGAGACCACAGGAGACGGAGAGACCCGCACCCTCCAGCATGCGACGCCCGCAGGATGCCCCTCGGAGACGGAGAGACCCGCACCCTCCAGCATGCGACGCCCGCAGGATGCCCCTCGCACACCACGGGAGACGGAGAGACCTGGAGCAACAGGGAGACGACACCCCCGTCACGTGCGGGAGCGACCACCCAGCGATGAGGGGGGCAGCCACAGGCCCCCGTCACATCCGAGCCAGGACACCACTACCCAGGACACCACTACCCAGGACACCACTACCCAGGACACCCCGACCCGGGACAGCACTACCCAGGACACCCCTACCCGGGAAGACGAAATACCGGACAGTGACTCAGAGTGGATGGGTGGAGACGAACCCCCACCCCAAAGTGCCATGGAGTCAGAGTGGGACGAAGAGCACGACACAATGCCACTGCTGTCACCAACACCCTCCACCATCGCAGAAACACTCACCACGGTTGGGCACTTTAGTGATGAGGCGTCTGGTACACTCACTGGTGCGCACAACACAGCCGTCCCGGTACAGCAGGTGGAGGTAGGAGCAGCAGAGGGACCGGGCGGTCGGAGGGCAGCCCAGGCCAAGCGAACATCTGCCGCCCAGATGGATCCCGGGTTCCTGCAGTTACCACACCCACACATAGATCCGATGCAACCACCGACCCGGAGACGAACGAAGAGGGTGACGGGCGGCTTGCGGCGGCTGCGGTCGCAGGTGGAGGAGTCCACCCGCGTCCAGGAGCTGGGAGTGGTCCCGGTCATGCATGCCACCCAGGCTGACACCGCACGGGTGGCGTCCGCGGTGGAGGCAATGGTTGCGACGGTGTCAGACATGGGGAACGGTTTGCGAGGCCTGGGGCCTTCCGTGCAGGCGGCGTCTGTGGCCCAGGAAATGGCTGCCCTCTCACAGGAGGCCATGAGCCAGTGCCAGCGCCAGATGGCAGAGGCGCTCAACGCCATAGCCCGGTCTCTGCAGGCCATGGCCCAGTCTCTGCAGGCCATGGCCCAGTCTCAGCAGGCCATCGCTGAGGGCATCGGCGCCAGTGGCACTGTCACAGACAGGGTTTGCCAACACCCTGGGCTCCATGGCTGCAAACCTGCAGACCCCTGTCGATACCAGCACGGGCCTCCAGGACTGGCAGCGCCAGATGTCGGGGGGGGGCGTCGGATGTCCAGTCCGTTCACATCCCCCACCCATGTAGAGGCCTGGGGGCCATCAGGCACCCCGAGGGAGGAGGAGGTGGTGTGGTCCGTCCCGGCTCCCTCCGTAGGGGAGGTCCCGGTACACCGCGACACCTCGGACTCCCCCCCTTCCGTCCCAGGTGCATCGGGTGGGCAACGGGCAGGACAGGCTGGCAGCTCGCCATCCCAGTCGCCCGGGCCGCAGCCTGGCCCATCTAGGCCAGGACGCCCCAGGAAACGGCCGCCAAAGGGATCCAGTGTCAGAGGGCAGGAATCACAGGAGTCCACCTCCAGTTCTGCTGTACCGTCTGGGGAACCACGTAGACGTAGTCAAAGGGTCCGTAAGGCCAAACAATTAGACACTGAGTAAGTTGGCACGGGTGCAGGGCACAGATGAGTTTTAGGGGCTAGGGCACGTGCATGAACTCCTTTGGTTATTAAAGTCAATGTTACACCTACCGAAGCTGCCTTTGTGCTCTGTCCAAAGTGTGCGGGCGTGTCATGTACGTTGAGCGCAAGTGTGTGTGTGAGGGGTGGTCTTACCTCAGCCCCAGGTGAGTCTGCCCCCTTCCCCCTGGGCCGCCATCAACATCCCCCGGGCAGAGGACGGGACCGTGCGCTGCAGTGTCACAGCCGCATGCAGGGATGGTCCGGGTGGATGGTGGTACTGTGGCCATGGGTCAGACATAGTCCAACGATGTAGAGCCAGGAGCTCATCGCAGGGCGGGTTGTCATCATCCTCCATGGCCTGCGATAGACACGCGTCCACCCGCAACTGTGTGAGCCCGGCCCGTTGTGCCGCCGGTGGATCGGCAATGGGGGGGGGGGGGGGGGGGGGTGGTGTGCATGCGGGTGGGGTGGGTGGGGTTGGGGAGGGGGGTGAGGGTGCTGGGTGGGTGGATGGGTGGGGGGTGTGGGTGGTCGGCTGTTGCCATGGTGTGGCCATACTACCCGATTCCCAAGCCCATCTAGTCAGTGAAGCGGGCGTCTATCAGTCTGTCCCGTGCCCGCTGGGCCAGCCGGTAACGGTGGACAGCCACCCGCCTGTGTCTACCCTGTCTGCCCTGACCATTGCCCCCATCCCCCTCATCTGGGGAGGACTGTGCCTCTTCCTGCTGCTCCTCCACTCCGCCCTCCTCTGCCTGCGGCACATCGCCCCTCTGCTGGGCTATGTTGTGCAGGACGCAGCACACCACAATGATGCGGCCGACCCTCTCTGACCGATACTGGAGGGCGCCCCCAGAGAGGTCCAGGCACCTGAAACGCATCTTCAGCACGCCAAAGCACCTCTCGATCACTCCCCTTGTCGCTACATGGGCATCATTGTAGTGGTTCTCCGCCTCATTGCGTGGCCTCCGTATAGGCGTCATCAGCCACGATCGCAATGGGTAGCCCCTGTCGCCCAGCAACCAGCCCCTCAGCCGGGGATGGCATCCCTCGTACATGCCGGGGATGGATGACCGCGACAACACGAATGAGTCGTGTACACTGCCTGGGTGACGGGCGCAGACGTGCAGGATCATCATGCGGTGGTCGCAGACCACCTGTACGTTCATCGAATAGGTCCCCTTCCTATTAGTGAACACGGCCCTGTTATCTGCAGGTGGCCGCACGGCGACGTGCATCCCATCGATCGCGCCCTGGACCATGGGGAACCCGGCCACGGCAGAGAAGCCCACGGCCCGGGCATCTTGGCTGGCCCGGTCCACGGGGAAGCGGATGTAGCGGTGCGCCATGGCATAAAGGGCATCTGTCACTGCCCGGATGCACCGGTGCACCGATGTCTGCGATATGCCGGACAGGTCCCCACTCGGTGCCTGGAATGACCCCGTTGCATAAAAGTTCAGGGCCACCGTAACCTTGACGGACACGGGGAGAGGGTGTCCCCCGCCAGTGTCACGCGGTGACAGGTGTGCCAGCAGGTGGCAGATGTGTGCCACGGTTTCCTGGCTCATCCGGAGTCTCCTCCTGCATTCCCGGTCTGTGAGGTCCTGGTATGACTGCCGGGGCCGGTACACACGGGGCGCCCTCGGGTGCCTCCGTTGCCGTGGGGCCGCGACGTCCTCCTCCCCCTCCTCGTCCTGTCGGTCAGGTGTCCCTCCAGCCTGGGCGGCTACCGCCTGCCCCTCTGCGGCAGCCTGCGCCGCCTCTCTGGCACGCTCCTCCTCCTCCTCCTCCTCCTCATCCAGGGCAACATAGACATGAGCGGCTGCCACCACGGCGGCCAACATCGCTGGATGATCTGAAAAAATGACGGCCTGGTGGGGGGGGAGGGGAACGACGACATGTCATCATTGCCCATATCCCCTCCTCCCCCCAGTCAGGTGGTATGGACCGCATGGGTCCAACTGATGGAGGCTGGCACCTGGCCAGGTGGACCAACTCATTTGCCCTCCCATCACCCTCCTCGGCACGGACCCCCTCCCCAACCTCCACCCCAGCACGGACACCCCCCAACCCCCAACCTCCACCCCAGCACGGACCCCCTCCAACCCCAAACCTCCACCCCGGCACGGACCCCCCCCCAACCTCCACCCCAGCACGGACCCCCTCCCCAACCTCCACCCCAGCACGGACCCCCTCCCCAACCTCCATCCCAGCACGGACCCCCCCCAACCCCCAACCTCCACCCCAGCACGGACCCCCTCCAACCCCCAACCTCCACCCCAGCACGGACCCCCTCCCCAACCTCCACCCCAGCAAGGACCCCCCCCCCAACCTCCACCCCAGCACGGACCCCCCCGAAACCCCCAACCACCACCCCAGCACGGACCCCCTCCAACCCCCAACCTCCACCCCAGCACGGACCCCCTCCCCAACCTCCACCCCAGCACGGACCCCCTCCCCAACCTCCACCCCAGCACGGACCCCCTCCCCAACCTCCACCCCAGCACGGACCCCCTCCCCAACCTCCACCCCAGCACGGACCCCCTCCCCAACCTCCATCCCAGCACGGACCCCCCCCGTCCCCCAACCTCCACCCCAGCACGGACCCACTCCAACCCCCAACCTCCACCCCAGCACGGACCCCCCCCAACCTCAACACCGGCACGGACCCCCTCCAACCCTCAACCTCCACCCCAGCATGGACCCCCTCCAACCCCCAACCTCCACCCCAGCACGGACCCCCTCCCCAACCACCACCCCAGCACGGACCCCCTCCCCAACCTCCACCCCAGCACGGACCCCCTCCCCAACCTCCACCCCAGCACAGACCCCCCAACCCCCAACCTCCACCCCAGCACGGACCCCCTCCAACCCCCAACCTCCACCCCAGCACGGACCCCCCCTAACCCCCAACCTCCACCCCAGCACAGACCCCCTCCAACCCTCAACCTCCACCCCAGCACGGACCCCCTCCGACCCCCAACCTCCACCCCGGCACGGACCCCCCCAACCCCCAACCTCCACCCCAGCACGGACCCCCTCCCCAACCTCTACCCCAGCACGGACCCCCCCCAACCCCCAACCTCCACCCCAGCACGGACCCCCTCCAACCCCCAACCTCCACCCCGGCACGGACCCCCCCAACCCCCAACCTCCACCCCGGCACGTACCCCCCCCCAACCCCCAACCTCCACCCCGGCACGGACCCCCCCCCAACCCCCAACCTCCACCCCAGCACGGACCCCCTCCAACCCCCAACCTCCACCCCGGCACGGACCCCCCAACCCCCAACCTCCACCCCGGCACGGACCCCCCCCCAACCCCCAACCTCCACCCCGGCACGGACCCCCCCCCCAACCCCCAACCTCCACCCCGGCACGGACCCCCTCCCGGCACTCCCCCGGAGCCCAGCCTACTCTAACCCCCCCCCCCCCCCCCGCCGCACACACACACACACAAGCCGAGACACACCTCTCCTCAGGCAATCAGTCTGCGGCCACGCCATTTCCTGCACAGAGCCAACCCCCCAGGCCGTCACTCACCTCCTCGCTGGTTGGCGTGAGCCTGGAGCACCGGGTCACGCCGATGAAAAGGAGGTTTGATTCACGTCGACGTGAACGGCCATCACGTCGACGGGTCTTCGGCCCATCCGGAAGGGAGAATATCGGCAGGCCGAAAATCGGCTGCCTTGCGCAGACCCGTGACATTCTCCGCGGCAGCGGCGCCATTAACGCCCCGCCGACTTTTCTCCCTTCGGAGACTTCGGCGGGGGCGGGGGCGGGATTCACGGCGGCCAACGGCCATTCTCCGACCCGGCGGGGGGTCGGAGAATGACGCCCCAGAAGTAATAATAATCTTTATTGTCACAGGTAGGCTTACATTAACACTGCAATGAAGTTACTGTGAAAAGCCCCTAGTCACCACATTCCGGCGCCTGTTCGGGTATACAGAGGGAGAATTCAGAATGTCTAAATTACCTAACAGCACGTCTTTGGGACGGATTACTGAGGTCAATATTTTCACCCTCTAGTAAAATAAATGCAAAGAAAAAAAATTCCTGAACTTTGACACAGGTTGAAACAGTGAAAATTAAATGGCTCTCGCTTCTGCGGCTTTTGGTTCGTTTTCCTTTCTATTCTCTAATTGCAATTCATCACTGTATTTTTCAAGTAATATTTTTCACTTCGCCCCATTGCCCATGGTGAGTCTGAGTACTGCTCAGCTTTGAACATGCCTCATGCAGGGTAGTAGGATCTCTACACACTTTCAGACAAAGTGTTGAAAATTGAGCTTCGGTCCTGATATTGGGTTGGAAATTAGATCAGTCACAAACTTGAGGAGTGAGGAATGCGAACCAAGGTTCAGCATCACAGGAATCAAGTAGGAATGGACAGAGTCAGCATCTTGAGGAGGAAGTTCACAGTGCATAATAGCAGAAGGGAGAGATCAATGGACTTTTGTTCTTTTGGTTTTGGGTGTGGAGTAAGGCCCAGGATGAGGTATTTAAAAAGTGAAACAGTGGTTGTCCTCTTCGGGGGTGTTGATGCATTTTGATCCTACAAAGCCATTCATGTGATGCATCACCATATGTGTTTGGGGCAGTCCTGTCTCATCGGATGAGCGATGACTGTGAACGTCCGATCGCCTTTGCCTCCTGGACACGGGCTGTGGCTGAGTGTAAGTACACTCAGATGGAAACAGAAGGTCATATTTGGGGTGAAGACAAAGCGACCTCACTAATTTCTTCTGCAAGGATTCAGCGCTGGGCCTTGTTATTGGCTGCTTATGAGCACTCTTTTGAGCAATCAGGGACCAAACTGTACATGCCGATGCATTGAGCCGTCATCCTCTGCAGATCGAGTTATCGATGGCAGACAAAGTGGTTGCTGTCCTGAATTTTATTGACTCCTTTCCCACCACTGTATCAAGTATTCATGTCTGGACACAAACCGATCCCATACTTGAAATGAAAATCGCTTATTGTCACAAGTAGGCTTCAAATGAAGTTACTGTGAAAAGCCCCTAGTCGCCACATTCCGGCGCCTGTTCGGGGAGGCTGTTACGGGCTGTTACGGGCTGTTACTTGCCAAGCATCAAGGGCTACCAGGCGAATTGAAGACTTTCTCGTTGAAGTTCTTGCAGCTGACCGTGGAAGATGGTATCCTCCTGTGCGGCACGAGGGTTGTTATTCCGGCAAAGGGCTAGGAAATTATGTCAAAGGACTTTCACAACGGACAACGAGGAGTGTCCAAAATGAAGATGTTGGCGAAACGTTATGTCTGATGGCTGGGGTCGGACTTGGTTATAGAAATGGCTCAGCAGTGCTCCATATGTCAAGAGCACTAGAAGCTCCCTGCAGTTGCACCTCTATACCCTTGGGAGTGGCCGGGATGCTCATATACACGTCAAATTTGCCGTTCCAATCCTGGGTTCGATGTTTCTCATGCTGGTTGATGCCCACTCCAAGTGATTGGAGGTCCAGAAGATGGCGAAGATCACCTCCCGGTGCAATTGCACACTTCTTTTTTTACCCATGGAATCCTGGAGGTGCTCGTAACAGATAATGGTGCCTCCTTTATGAGTGTGGAATTTGACACTTTCATGAAGGGCAATGGGATTCCCGGACTCCCAAGACCATTCGGCATTAAATGGCTTGGGAGAGAACACTATGCAGATGGACAAGTGGGGCTAAATAAGCAGACTTCAGACTCACTGGACACCAGACTGGCATGTTTTTTGTTCTTGTACAGAACTACATCACAAGCAGTAACTGGGGTGGCCGTCGCTGAGATGCACATGGATCGTTGACTTCACACTAGACTTAGTTTGGTTCTCCCAGACATCGGCGCGAAGGTGCACTGTAACCAGGACTTGCAAGCGCATTGCCCAGTTTGACATCTACCTCTCTGATGCTTTGTATCTGACAACGCAGTATTCATTCGCAACTTCACTGACAGTGCTCACTGGCTCCATGGGATTGTCTTCCGTCAAAAAGAACTGGTATTTTACCAAATTCAGGTCTGGGGGCAACTGATGCGACAACACAGGGATCATATTCGCTCATAGAGGCTGTTCATTTGTGAGGTCCGTCGGAAGAATCCTGTCCTGGATCCTCCAACTCCTGCTGTGACATCTCCAGTCTATGTCTACGCCGGCATGCCCGTCATTGTATCTTCGGATTCAGACATGGAGACGCAGACATCTGGGGCGGGATTCTCCGACCCCCCACCCTGGCAGTAGGATCCTAGCCAATGTGGACCAAGGGGTTAAATGTAAAGACCTGTTGTGTAGTGTTTTGTGCTAGTTATCTAACTGTCTTTGCCTTTGCCTCTTTGTGTAGCCTCCAGCGTATGCCTTGAGCTATCACATTGGCGACGACGTAAAGGTTTTTGATTGCAGCCGACAGTTGTCCTGAATTGAGTGGGAAAGGAAGGAACAGTTGGGAAAGTGGAGAAGCTCGAACATGAATTGAAGGGGAAAGAAAGGAACAGTTGAGGAAGTAGAGAAGCTCCAACTAGAGTCTGAATCATTTAACCTGTGAGTGGGCCTGCCTATCACAGGGAAACTAGACCCATTTGACCAAGGGGTTGAGGATTGGAGTCAGTACATCAAATTGTTCTTCCTCTTGACCATGAATGAGATCACAGTTGAGGACAAATAGAAGGTGATACTTCCGACAGTTTGCGGGCCCAAAACACACGATTTTATTAGGAGCCTCACATCCCCGGAGGCACCCGACTAGAAGACCTTTGACCAGATAGTGAAATTGATTAAAGAAAATTACAACCCAAAGTCCCCGATTATCTTCCGATGTTTAACTCTGCAGTGAGGGACCATGAAGTATCAGTCTCAGGCTTCATAGCCAGGTTTCACCAGCTTGCTGAACACTGTGGGTTTGTGACCGCGCTTGGTGACATGTTGCACGCCCAGCTGGTATGTGGGGTCTATAATATCTGGAAGTTGCTTCTGTCAAAGACCAAAATTACGTTGGAAAAAGTGATCAAGAAAGCTCAGGCAATAGACTGCGTCGAAAAAGACTCCATTGAGCTTCAAAGCGAAACTGAAGGGGAGGTTAACCAAGTATGGGGCGGTACGGCTGCAAGGCCTGGGGTGGGGTCAACAGACACAATTCAGGACCAGACACAATGCTTGGTACTAGACCAGAACTCAAGGAGTGCGAAGGAATTGGGACGTCAAAACAAAGCCGAGGTGGACTGTTATTATTGCAGCGGGGATCATCCCCAGGAGGCCTGCTATGTTCAGGAGTATGTGTGCTTTTATTACAACTGAAGGGGGCACATTCAAGCACGTTTCGGGATCAACGGGCATCCATAGTGCCAATGAACATAATGGAGATGAGTTCTAAGGAAGAGTATGCAATGTTTCGGTTGAATGCAGTTCAATTGAATAAGACAGTTCTGAATGAAATTGTCTTCAGGGTAAATGGTATATTCCTTAAAATGGAAGTCGTGCCAGGGCTTCAGTGACCGTAGTAGGTGAGCAGACCTTCCAATATCTGTGTGCAAGAACATAGGCCAGGATTCTCCGATCCCGCGGCCAAGTTCTGACGCCGGCGTCAAAAGCAGCACGAGCCACTCCGGTGTCAACGGGCCGCCAGGCCCGGGTATGCACCTCTTCCTAGGGGACTAGTGTAGCGCCGGAGAGGTGTCCGCTGCTCGGACGCGGCGTGCCACGGCCGGCGCGGGTCCGCCCATGCGCGCCAAGGCCCGTGGGTTCCCGTCTCCACATCAGCTCCCGGGCCATATGGCAGAGCCCTACAGGAGCCCGCCGTGGATCAACATAGGCCCCCCCACAGAACTATCCAGCCCGCCAATCGGTAGGCCCTGATCGCAGGCCAGGCCACCCTGGAGGCCCTCCCCGGAGTCAGATCCACCCGCCCCCCCCCCCACCAGGACAGCCCTTGCAGCCCGCAAGGGTTGGGGTCCCGCCGGGTGGGACCACAGGTAACCCACACCGGTGGGACTCAGCCAAACTCGGCAGGCACTCGGCCTGTTGAGGCGCGGAGAATCGCCGGGGGGCCGTTGAAAGCGGCACGGAGGCAATCCCACGCTCGCCCAAGAATCGGCACCGGAGAATCAGCGGGCTTGTGTCGGAGCGACGTGGCACATTTCTCGCGCCCCCCGCGATTCTCCAACCCGGCAAGGGGTCAGAGAATCCCGGCCATAGTCTTTAAGCTTGAAGAGTACTGCAGCAATGTTTTGACATGCACCGGGGAGAATTTGAAGATTCTCATAACAGCCAAGATCTCACTGGCCTTCAGAGGGCAGGTGGCCATTCTGTCTTTGGTTGTAATGGACGGACATGGATCCAATCTGTTTGGAAGAAACTGGTTACAGAAGATTAGGCACAACTGGCTGGAAATCTTTAAAATATCTGGCAACAGCCTCCAAGATGTCTCAAGGAGGCATGAAGACGTCTTCCACAAGAATTGGCTCGGATTAAGGGCATAAGAGCCAAGATATATGTGAATCCAGATTTGACACCGTGGGCGGGATTCTCCACGAACCAGCGTGAACCACTCCGGCGTCAGGCCGTCCGAAGGTGCGAAATCCTCTGCACCTTCAGGGGCTAGGCTGGCGGCGGAGTATTTGGCGCAGCTCCAGCCGGCGCGGAAGGGCTTGACGCCACGCCAACCGGTGCCGAAGGGCCTCCGCTGGCCGGCGCGAGTTGGCGCATGCGTGGCAGTGTCAGTGTGTGCTGGCATCAGCCCAGCGCATGCGCAGGGGGGTTCTTCTCCGCACCGGCCATGGCGGGTGTTGACAGCGGCTGGTGCGGAGGGAAAGAGTGCCCCCATGGCACAGGTCCGCCCACGGATCGGTGGGCCCCTATCGCGCGCCAGGCCACCGCGGGGGCAACTCCCGTGGCCAGATCCCCCTGCGCCCCCCGAGGACTCTGCAGGCCGCCTGTGGAGCCAGGTCCCGCCAGTAAGGACAAGTTGTGATTTACACCAGCGGGACCCGCTGAAAACAGGCGGCCACTCGGCCCATCGTGGGCCGGAGAATCGCTGGGGCGGCCGCTGCCAGCAGCCGCCGACCGGCGCTCAGCGATTCCCGCCCCTGCCAAAACCCCGGTGCTGGCGAATTCGGCAGCTTGCGGGGGCGGGATTCACGCCTTTCCCCAGCGATTCTCCGACCCGGCGGTGGGTCGGAGAATCCCGACCCAAGTTCCTCAGAGCCAGAACAGTGCCATATGCATTGCATCAGACGGTTGAAGCAGGGTCAAAGAGATTGGGAGATCTGGATATAATCAAGCCAGTTCAGTTCTCAGAGTGGCCAGCCCCGATAGTCCCTGGGCTGGATTCTCCGCACCCCAACACCGAAATCGCGTTCGGCGATGCGGCGGAGAATCCAGTTTCCCACATGAAATTGTGACCGGCACCAATTCAGCGATTCTCCGACCCCCCAAAAGGCGGGGAGTACACCGCGCCGATTATCCATCACGTGAGGCCATTGCCTGAGGCCTGCCGCGCTATTCTCCGCCACCGACCGGCCGAGTTCCCGATCATGGTCGCACCATCCGTGATACCCATGTGGCGGCTGCGGACTCAGTCCGGGGCCGCCACAGTCGGGAGAGGGCCGATTGAAGGGTAGGGGGGGCTCATTCAGGACCAGGATTTTTTCGTGCGGGCGGCCTGGGTCGGGAGAGCGGCCGATTGGAGGCACTATTTCCGCGGTCCAGGCCCGCGGTCGTAGTCCACCATGAAGTACGACGTGTCCGCTGGAGGCCGCCACCGTGCGCATGCGTGGCCTCTAACCAGGAAATGTGGGGGGGCCATATCACCAGCCAGAGCTGCCTTCTCACCCCCTGCAATCTATGGCCTTTTGACTCCAGTTTTTCTGGCGTAAATGACCACAGTTTTCACGATGGAGTGGGGACATAGTCCCTGAAACGGAGAATCCAGCCCCCTGTTCTTAAACCTGATTGGTCAATAAGGATTTGTGGGAACAATAAGCTCACAATAAATCAGTGCCCAGTATGGTCAGTATCCGATTCCCCGAATTGAAGACCTCTACCTTAAGCTGGGGGTGGGAGGGGGAGGGCGTTGCAGGGGGGCTCACCTATTCAAAATTGGACCTCAGTCTCTCCTACCTGCAATTGGAAGTGGATTAGAAGTCTCAGAAATTTGCGACAATCGAAATCTATAAAGGCCTCTTCCAGCATACCAGACTGCCATCAGCATCGCTTAAACCTGCACTATCTTCAAATGGGCAATCGAAAATCTCCTCCAGGAAATTCCCAGGTGATGGTTTACCTTGATGATGTGCTAGTCACCAGCACTGCACCAAAAGAACACATAGCCAGCCTAGAGGAAGTATTAAAGAGGTTTTGTTGATCCAGGCCTCTGAAGTAATGTACCTTGGATTTTGCATTGATACGTCTTTTGTACCTTTTGGAAGAAAAGTTCCAAGCTATTGGAGACGTCCCTGCACTCAAAAATATCAGCGAGCTGAAGTCCTTCCTTGGGATGGTCAATTATCATGGAAGATTTATTTCAAATCTAGCCATAACATTGGCACCATTATATCAGCTATTAAGGTAGAATCAGTGGTGGCAATGGAGGGAACTCAAGAGGAAACCTTACGAATCATGAAGCAAGCATTACAGCCGTCAAACCTGTTGGTTCATTTTGATCAAAGGATATTAATTGTGCTGACATGTGATGCATCCCCTTATCGTATAGGAGCCGTTTTATCACATAAAATTGTAAATGGCTCAGAACGCCCTATCACCTTCGCCTCAAAGACCCTTTCAGAAATAAAACTAAATTACTCCCAGATTGAGAAGGAGGGCTTAGCGGTTATATTCGATGTAAAGAAATTCCGCCGGTATGTTTATGGTCGACTGTTCATCACAATGACTGACCACAAACCATTACTGGGCCTAGTAAGGGAAGATAAACCCATACCACCCATAGCCTCGGCGAGCATGCAATGTTGGACCCTGCTGTTGGCAGCTTATCACCATGTTTTTCAACATCAGCCTAGGATGCAAATTGCTAATACGGATGCATTAAAGCTCCTGCCCCTATACAAGAGTGTTCCACCACTGGTACCCTAGGAGATCACTTTAGCTCTAAACTTCCTAGACACCCTGCTAGTGTCCGTGGGGTACATACGCAACCTTTCAAAGGTTAAAAGAATTATACAATGTGGCTGGCGTTATGAAAAGTCTGAACAACTGAGGCCCCACTTCACTTGTCAAGACAAGTTAACATGTGAAGACAGCATGGGTCTGTGGGAGCTCAATGGTGGTCATCCCACCTCAAGCCCGGGGCTCCTCCTTCAAGAGACACACAGCGCCCACCCAAGGCAGACAAAGATGAAGATGTTGGCATGCAGTTATGTCTGGTGGATTAAGATTGTGATTTAAAATGTCTATTTTTGTGATAAACTCATTTTAAGCTGTATTAATAACATTTTACCATGTTCCCATTCTTACATGTATCAAAGAAAATTTTTCAAGATAAAATCCTTTAAAAAATACATTTTCAAGCACTTTGAGTGTGCTGGTCGATAGTATTCTTTGTGTTTGGTGATAGGCAAATGATTTTTAGTGGAAACTTTGGGGAAGAAAAATGCATTTTCCAAAACAGACACAGTTTCAGGCACAGTAAGTGCTGGAATGTCTGATTATGCCCAAAGCAGAAACTCTACCCCCTGGTGTTTGATATAGGAGCATAAATGTGTAAACATTAATGAGGAGGCCAAAGAGCTGTGCACTAAAGAATATGGAACTATTAAGGCACTATTGAAGAAAGAGCTGAAGGTGCATTAAGCTGACACATCTGACATTTTGTCAAAGCTAAATGAAGTCAGAGATTAAGGGATAAAATTATATGCAACATGGCATGGACTCCTTCTAACTTGTGGGAAAATATGAATAGAATGTAATGGTAATAATCGCTTATTGTCACAGTAGGCTTCAATGAAGTTACTGTGAAAAGCCCCTAGTCACCACATTCCGGTGCCTGTTCGGGGAGGCTGGAACAGGAATTGGACCCGCGTGCTGGTATTGTTCTGCATTACAAGCCAGCTGTCTTAGCCCACTGTGCTAAACCAGCCCCAATGTGCTAAACCAGCCCCAATGTGCTAAACCAGCCCCAATGTGCTAAATCAGCCCCAATGTGCTAAACCAGCCCCAATGTCACAAATTAACCAATCTGTGAGATGATTCACATTATAGAACAGACAAAGCAACTGGACTGTGTGGAAGAAATGTTACACGGGGAATTGTAGTGAATGGATCACCTAAGAAACAAATCAATCAGAAAGTTGGGATGTTTCATTGATAGTGAACCAAGCAGGGATTTGACTTCACCAGCAAATTTGAGGCCGCCTCAGGTTTCTAGCAGCCGAAATTGGGATGAACAAAGATTCATATTCTCATGGGAGGCTTAAAATATAATGAATGTTGGTTGTGTCCACAAGAAGAGGGAGTCCACACCGAGTTGAGTGAAATCAAAATATTTATTTTCAGAGATTTAGCGAAACAAAATGCAATGATACCCGTCCGAGTGAGTGTCGGCCATTTCCCGGCCGGCCGGATGATTTTTTACCAGAAACTCTTCAGCCACTCTGCTGCCCCCAGTGAGGGGGCGATTACTCTACTAAGGATTCTGGGAAGACCAGATCCCCAACGCCGTAGGTTTCGGTTAGACCAAGCTTATAACAATGTTCTTTGATATGACTTCACAAAAGCTTCACTACTACTTAGCTGAATTACATAATGCCACAGTTAGTCAAATAGTGATGTTACAACATCATCGGTACTCGGAGAGCCAACCTGAAAGCTCACACACATTTGGAATTATTGAACTAATATCTGCTGGTGACATCAATGCTCGTCAAAATGTCAAAACAGACGATGTGAAATTCTCAATTATTGATCGCAGACCAGATAAAGGGACCTTTGGAGTTGGCATGTTCACACTAAATATTTCCAAAAACACCTTTAAGAAAACCATGAGAAGAGAGCAACTGAATTGAGCATGAATCTGTGGTTACAGGAAGAAATGTGAGAAAAATTTAATGACCCCTCAAACAAGAGACATTTCGAGGTTTTTCATAATTCTGAACGAACTATGAAGAATTTGCCTGATGCGTCACAGGCAGTACTAATGGCTGAGCTGCAGTAGCGGTTTGATGATGAGTAATATGGCCAGTGTTCTTTCACTAATTCAGACAAAAGATATGAATAAAAGCAAATAATGCTGGAAAAACTCAGTATTAACCTCTTCCATTCTGTAGAAGGGTCACATGGACTCAAAACGTTAACTCTGCTCCTCTCTCCACAGTTGCTGCCAGACCTGCCTCCATTTCAGATTTCCAGCATCCTCAGTATTTTGCTTTTAAAAGATATGAACAGATTGAGAAGGCTCCGGTTGCTGCTTTTGGTCTTGGGTGTTCTTCACATCCTATATTTGTTCCTCAAACCACCTTACTGATCTGCACTTTTTCCTTGTTTTTCCTCTTTATCGTTCCTTAGTAACGTCCTGTAAACTGCTTTTGGTCTATGGGATTTATCCAATCTCTCCACATTGGTGGACTGGTTTATTGGATCCATTGGTGTAATGTTAGCAACTGGAATGATCACACAACTTCTCTGGATTCCTGGATCAATTTCTGGTGACATTTGCTGGATGTTCAATGGAATGAAAATGGCTGGACTATAAAGTGAGAACTATAGCTATCAAAGTAAATCATTGTTTGGTATTTGTTACCATCGATATGATAATGATGCTACTGGATGCCAGTTACTCTTTAAGATCTAGAGTTGAACACCACCTTGAATAAGTTGGTGGACCGTATGAACACGGCAATGCTACATATGTGATAATTTGTTCAATAATATTAGTGTTTGTTACCATGGAGTTGAAGAACTAATAAATAAAATTATACTTGCTTTAATTGTTCTGCATCTTCCTTACCTTTGTCTATGAGCCCTCAAAAAATATTTATATTTCCTCATGCCACTGTTCTGGGCCAGGGTTGAGAGAATCTCAAAGTGTATTATGGAGTTCACCTGACCCACAACTTTTAATAGGTTGTGGTTATGGGGAACACACGGGCCTACTTTACAGGTGTAATGCAACAGAGATCTTCAGTACTTTTAAATTAAAACAATGTTTATTTATGAAACCAGTTAACACTTTATATACCCACAGTAAACATCTTTACAACTATCAACACCAATAAACCCCACAAAGAATACAGTACCCTATAAGTAACTCTTAATCTTTCCTTGCAACATCCATAAGACAAAACTAAAATACATCCTGTAGCAGACAGCCCAAAGCGAAAGTAAAAGCAGACAGACAGCCCAGCTCCACCCACACTCTGACATCACTGATACACCCCTTTCTTAAAGGTACATCCACTACAGCTATTTTATAAACACCCATTTCTTAAAGGTACTCTCACATGACACCACTCCTCCCTCATGTTATTACTCTTTGAAGTTTAACAGTAGAGAATTGCTAGAAGAATGAGACTCCCTATAAACTGCACTGAAGTGAGACCCCAGAACTATCCAGGCAGCTGCATGGCTGTTCTGGAAGCCCTGTTGTCTACTTGATTATCATCAGGGTGGTACCATAGCCCTGACATAATTACGGAAAGATGTCATTCACACTGGGCAGAAACATTTCTGATATTTTTTCAATGTCAGACTCTAACTGAAACCCAGCAAGAACCACCCAGCCAACGTTTCAGTCCAGATTGTGAGCCATTCTGAATAAAGCAATTCAGTGGGTGTGATTTACCCCGCCATTGTGAAGGGGCCTGGCCTGTAGAGGCTGTCAAGACCAGATCCACAGAGAACTGGGTGCCCTTTAAAAATAATGTCCAGTCAGAACAGAAAATAAATCCCCCTCAGCGTCACCCCCAGCCCCCCTTCTCCCAACTGACACGGGTACCCCACCACACAAGCATCAGAGGTTTCACCGCCTCCGCACAAGCATCAGCATCGGGGACTCCTTCCCCCATCAAACAGAAGAAAACCCATCCCTCCCCCCAATGGGACATCCCAGGGGGTCCTCCCCAGCAGAGTTTGGCAATGCCAGTCTGGCACTGCCAGTTTGGCGGTGCAAACTATTGCTATGGGCCTGTGCCAGGGGGTTGTTCCAGGGCACTGCCCGGGCATGTTCCTCTCCCCCAGGGGCTATATTTATGTTTGCACCCCCAGGGGATGCCCTCAAATGATTCCCATTTTTACAAACCTGTTATAAACCTCGCCGATGTGACGTCACATTGGCAAGGTTTGAATATTCAGTGAGGTGGAGGGATCATTTGGTAGGGGAGCTCAGTAATGAGATTAAATTGTATGTATATCTATTAAAATGAGGTTCTTATCCTTTGTGGGTGCGAACCTCATTGTGTCACCGTGAGAGGTGTGGAAGATTGGGACATGAGCATGTGTCTGGTTGGGGTATTCCCTTTTTATAAAGTAGCCATAACATTTCATGATGACTGGTGCAGAATGGTGCAGCTGCCCTGAAACCTGGAACAGACCCACATTACTCTGTGGAAGTGATCAGCTGCTATCAATGGCATGAAAGTCTTTCCTGTTAATGAATGTTTTTGATGGATTTTCTGGTACCTTAATGGTGACACATTGCAGTCTAGAGCTGATACACATGGGGAAAGTTAGGTACTGTAACAATTCCAAAGCCCTTTATTTATGACTATTGACAACCATTGCAAAGTAGTGCAGGCATTGGCCCTGGCAAAGCAGGCATTAGTAACCTTCTGGGTGTACTGATCAATCATAGACTTAGAGATTTGAGAAATGTCCCTTGGGTCTACATGGAGATAATCTGCACCAAAGAAGCTGAGGCAGTGATGACTTTCATTGCCACGATCAAAGCATAGCCTGCTGGCCCAGTGACAATAAGTCTCCTTTCAAAGGCGGTAGAGGTCTGAAAAGGGCCTGACTGAAAGGTCTGGCTCTATAACTGGAGCTGTATGCTGGAGCCAGTGCTATGGAAACCAGAGTTGCAGAAAATGGTAGACACACCCCTGCAGGCTGATTCAGACATAGCCCAATTGACATGTATGTTGGTTCAGCCTGTAAAACATCAATGAGGTGGGATTCCCAATCCCGCCTCACCCGTCGGCAGTGGGAGCCTCTGTCCTGGCAGTCGGCCAATGGGAGCACCCCCAGCACCCCCACACCATCAGGAAATCCGCAGGCATGAGTGCGCTGCTGGGGAATCGGAGAATCCCGCCGACGGAGAATCGAGCCCCTCACTGTTTTGGCAGCTTTGGACCACCATGATGAACCAGAGACTGGCTGTTTGGTGACAAGGGATACCACATTTACACATGACCCATCAATTCCCTCTGTCTACTGATCAGGTGAGGCCAATGTGCCTGTACTGAGAGTCATGCAACCATAAGAAACATTGATGAGCAAACCATGTGTTCTCAGTAAATGGTTCACTGCCTGGACCACTCAAGGGATGGGGCAGGACAGTGGTGGAAAGAACAGATGAGTTCAAATCAGGGGTCGCAGATGGGGACATAGTCGAAAACATTTGAGCTGGAAAAGCTTCCAACAAACCAGCAAGAGGAAGTGTGTATTTTCTCTTTGTTGCTGTGAAATGGGCTTAAAAATTGGTCTTGGAGAAAGGTTTCTTTGTACACATGGGTGGACTGACCTTTGAAGATGGCTGTATCAACAGGTATTATTGAGCGAGACTGGGAGAGTACAGCCATGTACGTGGGTGTGTGGAAGAGCTTGAGATGTTTTTCACTGCTAATAATATGCTTGATAGTCCCGATAATCCAACTGTTAATCATATAGTTGGGGAAAGGAAAAAGGCCAATATTTTTGACTGAAGCAGGCTCAGAAATATATGAAATGCTCAAGAATCTGCTTGCCCCAGTGAAGCCAAAATACATTTTGCATAAGCTTGAGCAGTAGTTTAATCCCGCAGCATTGGAGATTGCAGAAAGCTATTTGTTTGGAACCAGGATCTGTTGATCAGAGAGGATATTGGAGATTTCATTGTGGCTTTGAAAAAACTGTCCATCTCGTATAATTTTCAAGATTTTCACAGACAGCATTGCAGAATAAATTTGTGTGCGGTTTAAAAAGTGAATGCATTCTCAGTAAGTTGCTGACATTGGCCAAAGTTAACTTTTGACATGTCTTACCACACAAAATTGCCCATTGACATGGTGGAATGTGAATGAACAGAAATTAGAGTTGACAACCTTTGAAATAAAAAAATCTGCTGCTGAGAAATCAGAAGGCCCCAACAACAGCAGCTAATAGTAGCAGTGGTACCATAAATTCAAGTAACTGGCACTAAGACCAATTATGAAGGCAGAGCAGCCGAGCTGCAAGAAGAAAGGTTGTCTTGCCAATTTGTCAAAAGAATGTTTAACAGGAAAGATGCTAGCTGGAGGAAATGGTCGTCACTGCATATTGCAGCATGAGGGTTCAGTGAAGACCAATGTGATCCGAAGCGCAAGGATATCCAGTGGAAATTCATAGGGCATCATATTCCAAGTAGCATTGGATGGAGCTCCAGTAAATATGGAGCTTGTCACGGTTGCATCAGTTTGCATGATTCCTGAATTGATATACCATGAAAAGTACCTGAATCAGCTGGAAAAATCACACATATAACCACAAACGGATTCTCCCCCATGTTGTGTTCAACGCACCTTCTGCTATTCCTGGAGAAAAGCAGGAGAACCCCTAAACGGGGTTCAGGTCAGGTGCCGAATGGAGCGCGATTACCCGACCTGTTGCTATCTTTTAATGGTTATAAATATGGCGATTAATAAGGTCGCCTTTCTTAATCTTAATTATGAATATGCTTTCAGAGTCGCCAGGTATCTCTCGATACCGCCATAAGGTTCAACTGAATACCGATCAAAGAGCCAATACACCAGTTAGTTAGTTCAAAGTCAATGGTACTTTATTTACACACAGTATGATTTACTCATGCACAATAACACTACAGGCTAGACTATGTCTATCACTAACCCCCATACTTAACTTCTTGTGCCCACTTAGGTCAGAGGAACAATGGCCATTGTTCGGATCTGAGGCTGTTGGGTTCGAAGAGGTAGCAGGAGTACAGCTAAGGTCGTCCGTCTGTAGCGAGCGTTGAACTTGAACTTACTTGCTTCTGGTGGTGCAGATGGAGGGGTCTCTCCAGTTGAGAGCTGATTCCAAGAGAGTGAACACATTGTGGGGGTTCCTTCTTATACTCGGGGAGGCTTCGCGTGCTTTTAGACGGGCCTTAAACTTGGTCCCAATTAATTGGGCAGCTTCTCAATCACCGCCGTCGATCTGAGCCAATAAAGGGGCGGGTGCCTTGATGGCTGGGCGTGTCCTAAGTGGCATTGGCCTTGCTTTGTTTGTGTCTTCTTGCTGGGGTAGTGGCGCCGGAATGTCTGGGACGGTATCGGCTACCTGAGCACTAGTTCTTTGTTTATCGGAGATGGGCCATCAATGTGCAAATCGGCCAAGAGTTTTGGTTCTGTCTGCAGTCGGTCTTCTAAATACACATTCAGGCTCTTTGCCTGCTTGTTACTTTGCATTGTCCATTTTTCCCTGTACGCTCTGCGAGCGTCCATCTTATATGCTGAAAGTGGCCGTCCCAGATGGCTACAGGCCCGTGGCACTGCAACACTACCCTCGCTAGGCGTGAAACAGACTCACATATTTAAATTATTCAAACTCATTTAAATATACATTTCTGGGCTTTAGCCAGGGTCTCCTAGCTCCCGGGATACATTCTCACTGGCGCAGCATGAGATCGGCAGGAATCACTTCTGGTCCCCACCAACGGAGGTCAGATGTGATGATGATCCCGGGGGCTCGGAGACTATTGGAGCCCCTGAGTGGTCGCGGATAGGGCAGGACGGTAGCACAGTGGTTAGCACAGTTGCTTTACAGCTCCAGGGTCCCAGGTTCGATTCCCGGCTTGGGTCACTGTCTGTGCGGAGTCTGGATGTTCTCCCTGTGTTTGCGTGGGTTTCCTCCGGGTGCTCCGGTTTCCTCCCACAGTCAAAAGATGTGCAGGTTAGGTGATTGGCTATGCTAAATTGCCCTTAGTGTACAAAAAAGTTTAGGTGGGGTTACGGGGATAAGGTGGAGGCATGGGGATAGGGTGGAGGTATGAGCTTAGGTAGGGTGCTCTTTCTGAGGGCCGGTGCAGACTCGATGGGCTGAATGGCCTCCTTCTGCACTGTAAATCCTATGATTCTGTGACAGTCCCCTGCCACTGTCATCTGACTCCCTGAAGTCCTGGCAGTGCCAAAGTTGCCAAGGCACAAGAAACAGGGGCATGGAGAAGAAAGGACATTGGAGATTAATTGCGGCTTTGAAAAGGCAGGGGGGGGGACCTTAAAGGGCATGCCCTGAAGCCTGCAAGTGGGGGGAGTGATCTCTGCCAGTGGGTAGGGGGGCGGCTATCGAGTTGTCTGGAGATCGGGTGCCCTTTTCACAGGGTGCCCAACTCCCAAGGAGCCAAGCTGGGTGGCATCTTTAGGTCCTCCACATCCATTTCCCAGTGGGAATCTCTCCAAGCTCAAAAAAACTGACTTAAAGTAAATGGATTGTGATGGGAATCACGCCAGAACAGCTGGTGGGATTCTCACCGGTTTTCCTGTTTGAAATGACACTTAGGGCATGATTCTTCCATTTGCAAACTAAGTACTCCCGCCAATGGGAAAACCAGAGTGATTCCCGCTGCCACTAGGAGCGCTGAACAGGCAAGATTCAGTTCATGCAAATGAACAATTACTCTGCCCCTGTGAATCTCACTGGATTCTCAATGCCCCTGGTGAGCGATTCAGTGGGTTCAGGAATCACCTGTTCTCCACGATGAGCTGGAGCAGCTTTTATATGCTCCCCTCAGCGCAGACTGTCATTCCAGCCATGAAGATGGCTGCAAGGAGAGCTGCACGAAGATTCCAGAATGTGAACATCGACAGGATGCTGGACGCCGTGGAGGAAAGGAGGGACATGCTATTCCCAGAGTGGGCAGGAGACACTAAGCTCATGTCATGTCCCAAGCCTGGGATGAGGTGCCAGATGCAGTAAGTACTGGCAGCATAATGAGGAGGAGCGGCCTGCAATTCCGCAAGAAGATGAATGATTTCAAGATACCAGGGTGAGTACCCACCTATATGCCCCAGGCATCACTCCCATCCTAAATCTTTCGCATCTGACCCTAAAGCTTTGCAACCCCCTAAGACACCACCTACCAGCATCCAACCCACCAGCCTGGAATTCCCAACACAATCCATCCCCTCTGTGCTAAGCACCTTCCCTACACATGCCACCTGGTATAAACCACAATCCCCCCCTCCGCCAATCCTGGCTTGGCTTGTCCGAGATACGCACCCCACCCCTGTGTGGAGAGGGCCATTGAATTGTCAGGTGAGTCCGAGGAGCGAGCAGTGACAGACGTGGATGTCAGCATGCGCAGAAGAAGTGAGAGGCCAGTGTAACTTTATTCAGATGTCCTATCTCACAATGTCTCTCATCTCCCACAGCCTTGTCATTCCCAAATGCTGACCCCCATGTCCTTTGTCTTCCAAGATCTCCACCAGATGAGGCCTGTTCATCCAGGGCTGAAGCCCTTCACCCTCATCCAAATCCTCAGGTCATTCCAGAGTAGGCCTCCGGGGAGGACACCAACTTCAAGGCACTGCTTTTACCAGCACCTTCCACTCTGGGACACTCTCTGGTGAGCACCACAAACCTAGCACATTAGATGGAAGCAGGGGGCTGGATTCTCCGCACTCTGACACCAAAATCGCGGTGTGCACCGGGGCAGATATTCCAGTTTGACGCCATAATCGGGCCCGGTGCCGGTTTGCCGATTCTCCGGGCACCGAAAATCGGCGTCACCATTGAGTGAGCCGCGCCGCTTGGAGGCCATTGCCAGAGGCCCACTCAGCAATCCTCCGCCCCCGACCGGCCAAGTTCCCGACAGCATGGAACTAACCTGCTATTGCCGGTCGGGATGCTCGCGTGGCGGCTGCGAACTGATGGGGGGTCCGAATCCGCCATGGAGCATGGCGCGGTCGCTGGAGGCCGCCGCCTTGCACATGCACGGCCTCTGACCCAGATGTGCGGGGACCCGTATCTGCAGCAAAAGCTGAGAGATTCACTCCAGGCCCCTGCTAGTCCCCTGCAGGACAATGAATTTGTTTCACTTTTTTGCAGGAATTTCAGGAGTAAAACTCCACCGTTTTGACATAGTCTCAATAATGGGGAATCCAGCCCAGGAACTTCCAAGGAGGGCTGCCCGATTCCAGGGAACATCTGGCCACAAGCCAGATGTCAGGCCTCTGGAAAAGGTTATCCCTGTACTGGTGCGGATCCAAATTCAGAGTCAGTTTTTCAGGAGTGGGTGTCAGCAACACTCCAGCGCTTGCAAGTCCAACTGGTGGAGTCCAATAGCCTTCAGGTGTAGGAGATAATGCTGGCATTGCGTGGTACCCAGGTCAACAATGCATGGGTGTCATCCGCAGTAGAAAGCATGGGGCAAGACATCCGAGCCATGTGTGAGGTTGGCCAACACTTGGGTCACACTGTGATATCCATGGCTGAGGAACAGGAGAGGATGGCCAAGTCACACACGGGCATGTCCTAGAGGTGGACATGGCTGTGGTGCTCCTGAGCTTGGGCAAGTCACAAAGGGCCTGGCGGAGGGCATTGAGAGCATTGGCTGTACATTGAGTGACATGCACAGAGGGACATGTCCGAGATACTGAGGGTCCTGACCCATTCGCAGAGGGAGAAGTCCCAGTCACAGAGCACCATGGCTGAGGGCAGCAACAGCATAGCTCGGACAATGGTGGGCCTTCAGGACTGGCATCACCAGATGACATTGAGGCCCCTGGAGCTTACTCCAGCTGCCCCTCTGTCCCATGGAGTAACCCTGGAACCAGCGAGCATGCCAAGAGAGAATGAAGCAAAGAAGCCCATCTCAGGGGCTCCCACCAGGGAGACACTGGAAATCTCCAGCCCTTCTGAATCTCCCCCCCCCCCTCCCCTCCTGACACTGGTGCATCTCTCGGGCAGCAGGTGGAACAGGCTGACATTTTGCCACCTGTGACATCTGAAAGTCAGACGGGGCCCACCAGGTCCAGGCTCTCCAGAGGCCGCCCGCCAAGTTCATCACAGGCTAGAGGGTGCGAAGAGCTGTGGGCGCCACCATTTCTGATGTGCATTCTGAGGGGACAGCTAGAAGGAGTGGGAGGTCACGTAAGTGTAGAAAGATACATGATCACTGAGTTAGCACGTGTAGTTGTATTCATAAATACAATAGATGAGGATGTGTTTGAGGAAATCCCCCAACTACCAATCAATTATCTTTGACTTCCACCAAGTGTGGACGAATTTGAAGCCGCCATTAAACAAATGAAGAATGGAAAAGCCACAGGAGTCGATAGGATTCCAGCTGAGGCTTTCAAACTTGGAGGAGAAGCGAACACCCGTCACCTCCATCAGCTGTTCCTGAAAATCTGGGACAGAGAAGAAATCCCTGCTGACCTCTGGGATGCCATCATCGCCACCATCTTCAAGAAAGGAGACAAAATGGACTGTGGGAACTACCGAGGAATCTAACGACTCTACATCACCAGGAAGATCATCGCCCGAATCCTCGCTAGTCACCTTCTCCCAATTTCTGAAGAAATCCTTCAAGAAAGCTTGTGTGACTTCTGACCAAACGGTGGAATAACGGACATGATTTTCACTACTTGGCAACTTCAAGAGAAATGTCAGCAACATTAACCACTCTACATGGCCTTCATCGATCTGAACTAGCCTTTGAATCAGTCAATCAGAAAGTGCTATGGAAGACCCTGAGAAAGGCCGGCTGTCGAGAGAAATTCATCAACATCCTCCGACTTCTCCACGACAAAATATTGACGATAATCTTCACTGATGGAAATAAGGCAGAAACCTTTGAGGTCACGATTGGAATCAAGCAGGGATGTGTCATCGTCCTGACCCATTTCTCCATCTTCATCACCACCATCCTTCACCTTGTCAAGAAAAAGCTTCCCAGTGGAGTGGACATCATCTACAGGATGGAACGGAAACCTTTCATCCTCAACTAGTTGAAATCCAAGAAGAAATTTACACTGAAATCACTCATGGAACTTCAGTACATGGATGAAATTGCCATCTCCACTCTCCCAGAAAAGAATCTCCAAGCTATGATTGACGCCTTTGTGGAAGCAGGCCAAAGAATTGGTCCCAGCCTCAACCTCAAGAAGTGTCAAAATCCTTCACCAAACCACCCCAGGGCAAGATCCGGTCTCCCTTTCCATCAAGATCAATGGAGAAACCCGACAAAATGTGGATCATTTCCCCAATTTGGGGAGCGACCTCTAAAGCTAGTATCGATGCGGAGATCCAAAATTGTATCCAATCAGCGAATGCCTCCTTTGGACCCCGAAGGACGAGAGTCTTTATGACCATGACATCTGTGCTGACACCTCGTGTACAAGGCGGTCGTCCTTCCAACTCTTCTATACGGCTAAGAAATTTGGATGACGGAGACTTGGTTAAAAAAGGAACAGGACTGGCAGCTAATTGTTTCAGGATGTGGGTGTTTTCGGCAAGACAGGGAGGAAGGTAAAAGAGGTGGGTGGGTTGCTATACTGGTTAGGGAACATATTACAGCTGTACATGGAAAAATCAAGTAACGAGGCACTGTGGGTACAGCTCAGAAATAGGAAGGGGGCAGTCACTATGATGGGGGTGTACTGCAGGCCTCCCAACAGCCCACAGGATGTTGAGGAGCAGATATGTAAGCAAATTCTGGATATATGTAGAAAAAATAGGTTGTAGTGGGAGACATTAATTTTCCTCATATTGATTGGAAATCCCTTAGGACTAGGGGTCTGGATGGTGAGGAATTTGTTAAGTGTGTCCAGGAAGGTTTTTGGAACAATATGTGGATAATCCAACTCGAGAGAGGGCTATATTGGACCTAGTACTAGGGAACCCCCGTCAGCGCTGCGCACCAGTGCTGCCCGGCCCACACCTCCACCTGCAAAGGGTGCGGTAAGAAGGGCCATTTTGTGGGGGTCTGCCAGGCACGAGCCGTGGCCGCGGTCTCCAGCGACTCCGGACCGGCGCGGCAACCTTCCCTTCGGGCCCCAGGCGGCCAGCACTCACTGACACCCCCCTACCCTAGGGCCCCTCGGACACCACGCTGGATGGATGGGCGTCGCCATTTTGTCCAAGCCCGCTGCCATTTTGTCCATCCCCGACCACCATGTGCGACACATGGGAGACGCCATCTTGGATGGGGCCCCAGGCCCCCAGCACAGCCGACTACACGCTGCCCGATCAAAATCCGCAACTGCTTCATCTGGCCTCGGTGACTCTGGACCAAAATCGACCTAGGACACTCGCAACAGCAACGACGACGGTCTTCATCAACGGCCACGAGACGTCTTGCCTGATCGGCTCTGGGAGCACGGAAAGCTTTATACACCCCGAAAGGGTAAGGCACTGTTCACTTGTTACCCACACTGTAAACCAAAGAATCTCCCTGGCCTCCGGGTCACACTCGGTGGAGATAAAGGTGTTCTGCCTAGCAAACCTCACTGTCCAAGGCAGCAAGTTCAACAAGTTCCGCATTAATGTCCTGCCGCACCTCTGCGCGGCTACACTCCTGGGGTTGGACTTCCAATGTAACTTGCAAAGCCTGACCGTCTAATTCGGCGGCCCTATGCCCCCCCTTACTGTCTGCGGCCTCGCGACCCTTAAGGTCGACCTGCCTTCCCTGTTTGCGAACCTCACCCCGGATTGCAGACCCGTCGCCACCAGGAGCAGACGGTACAGTGCCCAGGACCGGACCTTCATCAGGTCAGAGGTCCAAAGGCTACTGAGGGAAGGGGTCATTGAAGCTAGCAACAGTCCCTGGAGAGCTCAAGTAGTGGTGGTAAAGACCGGGGAGAAACATAGGATGGTCATTGCCTACAGTCAGACCATCAACAGGTTTACACAGCTGGATGCGTACCCTCTCCCCCGCATATCCAACCTGGTAAACAGGATCGCGCAATACAAGGTCTTCTACACGGTGGATCTCAAGTCCGCCTACCACCAGCTAACCCTCCGCACTAGTGACTGCAAATACACTGCCTTTGAGCAGATGGGCGGCTCTATCAATTTTTAAGGGTTCCCTTTGGTGTCACTAATGGGGTCTCGGTCTTCCAACGCGAGATGGACCGAATGGTTGACCGGTACGGCTTACGCGCAACGTTCCCGTATCTTGATAACGTCACCATCTGCGGCCATGACCAGCAGGACCACGACACCAACCTCCGAAAATTTCTCCAGACCACGAAAATCCTTAACTTAACGTATAATAAGGATAGATGCGTATTTAGCACCGACCGCCTAGCCATCCTCGGCTACGTGGTGCGAAATGGAGTTATAGGCCCCGAACCTGAACGCATGCGCCCCCTTATGGAATTCCCCCTCCCTCACTGCCCCCAAGGCCCTGAAGCGCTGCCTTGGGTTTTTCAGTTATTACGCACAGTGGGTCCCTAACTACGCAGACAAAGCCCGACCCCTAATCCAGTCCACAACCTTCCCCCTGCCGACGGAGGCCCACCAGGCCTTCAGCCGCATCAAAGCAGACATTGCAAAGGCCACGATGCGCGCCATCGACGAGTCCCTCCCCTTCCAGGTCGAGAGGGATGCGCCTGATGTAGCTCTGGCCGCCACCCTCAACCAAACGGGCAGACCCGTGGCCTTCTTCTCCCGTACCCTCCATGCTTCCGACATTCACCATTCCTCGGTCAAAAAAGAGGCACAAGCCACAGTCGAAGCTGTGCGACATTGGAGGCATTACCTGGCCGGCAGGAGATTCACTCTCCTCACTGACCAACGGTCGGTGGCGTTCATGTTCGATAATGCACAGCGGGGCAAGATAAAAAACGACAAGATCTTGCGGTGGAGGATAGATCTCTCTACCTACAACTAGGAGACCTTGTACCGTCCTGGGAAGCTAAACGAGCCTCCTGATGCCCTGTCCTGCGGCACATGTGCCACTGCACAAGTGGACCGCCTCCGAGCCCTCCACGAGGACCTCTGCCACCCGGGGGCCACTCGTTTTTTCCACTTCATTAAGACCCGCAACCTGCCCTACTCCATCGAGGAGGTCAGGACAGTCACCAGGGACTGCCAAATCTGCGTGGAGTGCAAACTGCACTTCTACCGGCCAGAGAGGGCGCACCTGATAAAGGCTTTCTGTCCTTTTGAACGCCTCAGCATGGACTTCAAAGGCCCCCTCCCCTCCACCGACCGCAACACGGATTTCCTGAACATGATTGACGAGTACTCCCGGATCCCATTCGCCATCCCCTGCCCAGACATGACCACAACCACCGTCATCAAGGCCCTCCAGGGTATCTTTACACTGTTCGGTTTCCCCGCGTACATACACAGTGATAGGGGGTCCTCCTTTATGAGCGACGGACTGCGTCAATTCCTGCTCAACAGGGGCATTGCCTCAAGTAGGACGGCCAGTTACAAGCCCCGGGGAAATGGGCAGGTACAGAGGGAGAACGGAACGGTCTTGAAGACCGTTCTACTGGCCCTGCGATCCAGGACTCTCCCAGACTCCCGCTGGCAAGAAGTCCACCCGGAGGCCCTCCACGCCATCTGGTCTCTGCTCTGTACAACTACCAACCAGACACCTCATGAACGTCTCCTTGTCTTCCCCAGGAAGTCCACCTCCGGGACCTCGCTCCCAACCTGGCTAGCAACACCCGGACCCATCCTGCTTCGGAAGCACGTGCGGGCGCACAAGTCGGACCCGTTGGTCGAGAGGGACCACCTGCTGCATGCTAACCCCCAGTACGCCTACGTGGCGTTCCCTGACGGCCGGCAAGATACAGTCTCCCTTCGGGACCTGGCACCTGCCGGAACCCCACGCGCACCCGAACCATTACCCCAACCCCCCCCCCACGGCACCTCACTTGGGGTCAGTCCTCCTGCCGCTGCTGCCTAGGCCCTCCCACCCACCGACGCCCCCTACAGGTGCCCCCTCTCGTGTCAACCGTTTAATCTATGGGGAGGGGGGAGTGAGAAAGAGAGATAATCAGAAAGGTCTTGCATCCCTTGACCCTCCATTCTCCCCAATTTCCATGGTCATCCTGCATAAGGTTACTAAGCAACCCTCATCATTCCCTGCTCCCAGCGTAACGTTGTTGATCTGTTGGCCATAACAGGTAGCTTGAGCTTCACACACCCTGCCCCATGACCCCCAATGTTTGTCCCTAGCATCTGGTTGAGCTGGCTCCTCCCTTCACTCCCTCAGTCATGGTAAGCCTCATGTTCTGATGACAGTGGACACCCCTGTGCAGCTCCATTGCCACAAGGTTTAAACCCTGCCTATCACTGCCTTTTCCCCTGAGCCAACCTTGGATATTGAGCCTGGGGATACCTAGATTCTCATTCAGAGAGGACAGTTAATAGGAGTCTCTAGGCTAACAGATGTGTGACAGGATACGGGTGCTCGTGGAGGCGAGGAAGCATGCCCGGTGGGTGATCAGCATTGAACATCGTGCCACCTTCTCTCTGACAAGTAGCCACAATCCAAACAGTGGGGCAACCACTGAACAACCAGGCACTCTAACAATGATTTGAAGCCCCCCACCCACCCCACACCTCCCTGACCACCTTGACCCATCAATGACTTGCATCCATCCCTTTTGCTGAAAAACGTCATTCCTTACAATCCCTCCCTAACAAATGGGAAACTAGAGGCCACAACAAAGCCTGTTTGCAAAGGGCTGTGGTCCTTCTCCTGGGTTTCCCAGGGAGTCTATTGGCGGGGGGGGGGGGGGGGGGGGGGGGGGGAGAGAGAGGATCTTCATTGAGTGAACCTTGTGGCTTGTTTACAGAACTGTGGCAGCTGCTTGTGTCGTGGAGATGTTCATGCAGTCCAGACATGCAGCTCTATCTTAAGATGCTGAAGCGAGGGCATTGCTTAAAGATGGTAGTTTTTGAGGCATGTGTATCTTTGCTGGGAGCTTTGCAGCAATTTTATATGCAGCCAATATTTCCACAGCGGTTGCATCAGAAAGCAGTTCATGTCTCCTGGGTGGGTTTGGGAAACATAAATGAATACTGAGTGATACAAGTGGGGCTATATTGACCAATGGGGCCAGGAGAAGCCCCTTGAGCCTTATAAAAGTGTTAGCTGACTGCGTCAACAATGAAGTCTTTACTCTGACAGGGGCTGTATGGCAAAAAGGATTTCAACAGCGACTGGTGCATCTGTTATTTGTGTGAACTAGGCTCTGCTAACCCCCTGCTTCATCTGTTGTGGAGCTGTGAGGTGTCCCAACACCTGGTGGAGGTTAACCATGGCCACACCCATCTCTTTGAATGGAGTGCTGATTCCAATATGAGATGTTCATACAACCCCCAGGTGACAAGACGAACCTCCCCCCTCTGAAATCCAGCATACATTTAGAAAGTCACTTACCTTCTTCTCCCCCGCTCAAAGTCTATTTTGCCAGTAACTTGTTTTTAAATGCTTGCACCAAATCACGCCTGAGCGACTCCCGTCTCAGCGGGTAGAGGAGGCGGAAGCATCACAGGAGTCTATTGTTTCGGGCTTCCAGACCGATAATTGCATTCAAATGAATGCAGATGAGCATTTTGCATGTTCCTGCCGGTGCAGGTAAGGCCCAGTCATGGCCAGTGGGGCAGTGGGAGACTCGCAACAGGTTTGGTGCCTGGCGCGAATCCCATTTGGCTCGAGGTTCCCCAAATGTTGTTGATCCAGGCGAGACCACTCGATTTGTCACCATCCAGTGGGTTACCTCCAAATTATTACAAATGCAGGTGAAGGGAGATGACTGGCTCTGTGTCTTTATTCAACCCACTCTGCTGTTAGCAACAAGGTTTAATCTAACAAGGTTCCCTTTCCTTTGGATACCTTTTTACAGGCTCAATGGGTGCGATTTAATGGAGAGGAATCTCACGGGATTCATGAATGTCGGAACGCCTCATGAGATCTGATGAGATCACCCCCAGGCACGGGGGGAAACCACCCAGGCAATCTGGAGGTTGGGGAGCATACGGCACCGGGTTCACTAAATAGATGGAAATGGGTCAGTAAGATGCATTTGCATTTATTTACATGCTCCCGCTGGCATGCGGCATGGAACTCATTTACCTTGCCAGCGGGGGGTCAGATCATGGCATTCAGGTAGGCGCTCGGCGCCAATCTCTATTTTGCCGCGACGCCCGATTCTCCGTCCCATCGGGGAACGCATCCCTGGCATCCCAGGAGAATCCAGCCTGTAATTCCTGAAAGCTACAGATCACAGTTGCTATGTTATCTCCATGATCAATACTTGGGAATGAGCTGAGCAAAGAGCCTCGCAGGAAGATATCTTTGGTGACCAAGGTTAGATAAGGATGTAGCAGACACAGTGAAACAGTGTAGGGCAATTCAAACAGAAGAGAAGGCACCATCAGTACCTTTGCAACCATGGAAATGTTGGCGTGTGACCAAGGTTGCACTGAGATTTTGAAGAATTTAAAGAACAACATTTTTCCAATGCGATCGATAACCATTTTAAATGGGTTGAGGGGTTTCCAGTGAAGTGAAGAACAGCTAACAAAACTCTTAATAATTTGAATAGCTTGTTTGTGGTTATCGGTTCCCAGAGGAAACAGAGTGCAGTTTTGTTCAGAAGAAATTGTAAAATTCATGAGAATGAACAGGATAAAATATTACAGCAGTGGATGACAACTGTAGCCTATCAGGGTGTGAGTGCGGCCATGAGACATTTTTTGACTATTGCTTGCAAGGGGCCGCAGTTGAAGGGGGGGTTCAGGGCTGACATGTGATGCAGGGGGTTTGGGCCCCTGTGCAGAGTTGCTACATTTCACTGGTTTCCATCAATGGAATTCGGTATTTTTCGTACCGGTATGAAAAATAATCTTTACTATTGTCACAAGTAGACTTACAATAACACTGCAATGAAGTTACTATGAAAATCCCCTAGTCGCTACACTCCGGCATCTGTTCGGGAACGCAGAGGGAGAATTCAGCATGTCTAATTCACCTAACAGCACATGTTTTGGGACTTGTGGGAGGAAACCGGAGCACTCGGAGGAAACCCACGCAGATAAAGGGAGAAAATGCAAACTCCGCACAGACAGTGACCCAAGCGCGAATCGAACCCTGTACCCTGATGCTGTGAAGCTACAGTACAGTGCTAACCACTGTGCTACCGGACTGAAGTGATACGCATGTAAAGCCATGGCACATGTAGTGAGGTGCATGCTAATTGCGCACAACATTGATTGTGAGAGCCCTGTGCTCCCTTTGCGTCCAATCTAGCGTAAATATTTATTTTATCCCTTGAAGCTGATGTCCTCTTAATATACGAATGATAAAATATTTCCTATAAGTGATTGTGAAATATTTGTCATGTATAAAATGTATTCAATGTTATTTAAGGGTCATAGTTAGTCAATTGCTGAATTCGATCTTACAGCTCACTGAGATGAAGGAGGGCCACTTACCAAACCTAAGTTGCCCATCACTGCACTCGAGTTCCACCTGACCAGCCTGTTTCAAATGGAGCAGCAGACTACACTGTTAATACGTATTGTTAAGCATGCTCTTGTTAACAAATTAATAGATAGAATTGGAAGAAACATCAGGGGCTGGACTCTCCGCTGTTGGGATTCTCCAATGTGCCAGCATCGCACTCACGCCCGGGGATTTCCCAATGGCATGGGGCTACCAAAAATGGGAAACCCCATTGGCCAACGGGGGCGTGCTGGTGCAGCGGGCCGGAGAATCCTGTCCTAGATGTCATTGAATCAAAAACTGGCAATTAATTTGTTTATTTACCATAAAACATCTCACACTATTCTTCTTCATGCGCAGTCCCTCGGGTTCGAGGATGACTTGCTTCCACGCTAAAAATACTCAGATGATTGAAGAGTCCAATGCATAACCTACAGTATCTGTCATTGAATCATAGAACCCCTACAGTGCAGATGGAGGCCATTCAACCCATTGAGACTTCACTGACCATTTGAAAGACCACCCTATACAGGCCCAATTCTTGCCCTATCCCTGTAGTTCCACCTAACCTTTGGACACTTACAGGCAATTTAACATGGCCAATCCACCTGACCTGCACATGTTGGGACGGTGGGAGGAAACTGGAGCAACCGGACGAAACCCACGCAGACTCGGGGAGAATGTGCAAACTCCGCACAGTCACCCGAGGTCAGAATTGAAACCGGGTCCTTGGAGCTGTGAGGCAGCAGTGCTAACCACTGGTGCCACCATCATGGGTGGGGCAAATTGTGGTTGGAGGAGTGGGTGGGTGGGGTGCCCAAGTGGCCAAGCGTTCCTTTCATTGTCGATACTTGGCTTCAGCATGCTCACGGTGATGGAACTCAAGTTGTTCAGTTCCTTCCCAGATACCTTTTCTCCACTTCGGGTGGTTTTGGGCCAGGGATTCCCAGGTCTTAGTGGGGATTTTTTTGTTCACAATAGAACATCTCACACTATTGCCAGCACAGCGCCAACTGAATTGTTTCTTAGTAGACATACTGGAATGAGGTTTCCATTTCTGAAGCCACATTTGGCACTGTCAACAGAAGGGAGTCAGTCTAGACTGAATGAGAGTCAGATAGGGGTAGATTTAGCGAAAGGAGTCAGAACTGGAAGGTTAAATGAAAGACCATCATCAGAAGTGGTTGAAGTGGCTACCAGGAAGAGTTATGAAAATATGCGGTCCTTACACATATTTGATCAAGATGTTTGGTAGTGGAAAGGTTATGTTATGCATAGATATCATGTTCTACCATCAGAGTTCATGAACAGGAGGGAAATTTGGAGGGATCAAATGAGTCTGATGCATTGGATAACTGGGGTACCAATCAAGCAAGTTGCTTTGTCAACACCAACAAGGACAAACGGTGGTTGGTTGGCACCATTTCATAAACATTCAATCCCTCCACTACCGACTAACAGTGGCAGCAATGTGCACCATCTACAAGATGCACTGCAGGAACCCACCAAGGTTCCTGAGGCAGCACCTTCCAAACCCACAACTGCTACCATCTAGAAGGACAAAGGCAGCGGATACCTGGGAACACTACCACCCGAAGGTTCCCACTCAAGTAACTCGTCATCCTGACTTGGGAATATATCACCGTTCCTTCAGAGTTGCTGGGTCAAAATCCTAGAACTCCCTCCCGAACGCTGTCGATGTGCCTACAACCATGAACTGCAGTGGTTCAAGCAGGCAGCTCACCACCACCTTCTCAAGGGCATGGGATGGGCAGTAAATGATAGCTTAGCCAGCAACAGCAACATTCAGTCAATGAAATAAAAAAATATTGATTTGAGTGGCGTACCATTAGTTCCTCCAACAAAAGTGGTGCCTGGAGCTAGTTTCAGGTCAGAGTCAAACTCAGACATATATATCTACTATAGTTGAAAGTTTACTTGAAGGTCAAGTGAAAATTAGTCTTTGCTGGAGAAAACTTCTCAACCAGCTCAGACCCACAGGGTCAAGGTCTTTCCCCAAATTCTATGGGTGGGCTTCTCCATCTCGCCAGTCGGCCAATGGGGTTTCCATTCTGTGCAGCCCCACACAGTCAGGAAATCCCCAGGCTGTCGGCGCAAAGGAGGATCCTGACAGTGGAGAATCCAGTCCAATATATTTGGTGTAGTGATCTGTACATCTGTACATACATCTGCACATACACCAGGGACTGCAGACAGATGTAACAGCCACAGCATCACTAGAGGGCATCAGAGACGGGTATAAGGGGTCCAGCCCAAGGTAGGATCCGCCTCTTTCAGAAACACAGGGCTAGGGAGCAGCAGCAGACAGAGACAGCTCAGCATAGGCAGTTTACCTTAGCTTCACTGGTCATACCTCTTGACTGCATTATATCTAGTTAAGCTGGAAACAGAACGAACCCATTGAATAAAGTATTTGTGTTAACTGGAAGTCTACAATCTTTATTCAGCCTTAGAGAATAACATATTTGGGTCAAGACAGGAGTACAACAGGAGTACTGTTAAGAGTAGGAAACCAGTGGTTAAATTAAATTTGTAAATAAATGAAAAACAAAAAACTTATATAAATTTTAGATTTTGAACATAGTGGAACTTTTTCATTAAAGGGGGGGGTGTTCAATAGCTCCCTCTTGTGGTTATTTGTATATATGTGTATATAAAATCAAACTGCAATGAACCGGTTTGGTGGAGTATTCAAACTCTATGTACAGGCAGCAGTGCTCCTGGCCTGCAAATATATCACAATGAGAGAGTTATAAATAAATACATGTGGAGGCTATTCATAATGTTGATGAGATATCAAAAATCCTCAATTGTGTGACAAATGGGCCATTAGCCCATTGTGTCAACAATGGACACATGAATAAGTTATCACATGACAGAATCTGCCTTGTAAGGGGAAATATCTTATTAATCCATAACGGCAACCCAATGGATCAGTCTGCGATACAAGGATTATAGAAAAATGGCACTTTGCCCAGCAAAAGAAAGGAATCTGCTTAGAAAATCCACCACAGAAGAGAAGTGGAGGTTAATTAGTTTTACCTGCAAGATTATATTTTTTACTAAAAGGATCAACAAACTTTGATGGGAAAAGCCATAAATCTGCTATTTCTTGGAATGAACCATTATGAATTCATCACCAGAAACTTGCGAACTTCATTCTTTTCCTCAGGAAGTCAAATGAGAATTCTCAGAACTTCAACGCTTCCAACCACAATCTTGAAGGATTAATATATTAGCGATTTCTTAAACTTCTAAAGATAATGGTGCTTGCTAATTTCCTTTTCCTGTCATCGCCTTTTCTTGCGTGATAGAGTGAGTGGGCACTGATGTGATTTTACATTTCAGATGTCAAGAAAATAAACATTTATTTCTTCTTTTGAACTTAACCCTCTGAGAAAAGTTGGTTTATGACTGTTCTCGTAAACCACAACATTAAAGGGGTTAAATCATTTCTTTAAAACATATCTTATTGAGGTCAATGGATAAGTGGAAAATCAGGAAATTATTCCACATCTCTCCCCTGTCCGTAACAGTATTTTAAGGGTCCTTCTTGTTTATCTTCTGTTTATTCCCTTATTTCCCCTTTCTTTTATTTTTGCTATTACATTTTTGATCCATGGATGAGATGTGGGCATGGGTCTTTAAGGCAGCCTGTGCCACCCCACCCCCACCCCCCCCACCCCCACCCCCCCCACCAGCCCCCCCCCCCACCCCCCCACCCGCCCCCCACCCCCCCCACCCCCACCACCCACCCCAGCCCCACCCCCCCACCCACCCACCCCCCCCACCCACCCCCCCCACCCCCCCACCCCCCCCACCCCACCCCCACCCCCCACCCCACCCCCACCCCCCACCCCACCCCCCCAACCCACCCCCCACCCCCCCACCCCCCCCACCCCCACCACCCCCCCCCCCACCCCCCCCCACCACCCCCCACCCCACCCCCCCCCACCCCACCCCCCCACCCCCCCACCCCCCCACCCCCCCCACCCACCCACACCCAACTCTCTCAGCAGAAAAGGCAGATGTAAATTGACTAACTCTCTTTCCAGAAATGGCAGAGGCCTGGAAAAAAACATGAACTGAAAGTAGAGTTTGATATGAAGCAAAGGGGCCTCTTCAGGAAAACACAGTTCCAAACTACATAGAAGATCATTACAGGCTGCAAATCAAGGACTTTAATCAACCAGCGTGCTACAAGAAAAGCGTGCTAAGGAACCACTGAATGAAGCAAAGGTTCTTTATCTTTTGACCTTCACCCTTATTATTTTCACCTCCCCTCTGTGAGTGTCTGTCTTGTGTGTGTAGGTAGAGGGTCATGATGTGGAGATGCTGGAATTGGACTGGCGTGAACACAGTAAGAAGTCTTACAACACTAGGTTAAAGTCCAACAGGTTTGTTTCAAATCACTAGCTTTCGGAGCACTGCTCCTTCCTCAGGTGAATGAAGAGGTAGGTTCCAGAAACATATATACAGACAAAGTCAAAGATGCAAGGCAATACCCTCTAGAAATGATTCCTAGCATTTTATTTGCTTTTCTTTGTCCTTATTGCCTGCAATGCTACCTCCAGTGATTTATTTCTCAATGTTTCTCCAGATCCTGAAGACCTTCAAGAACCTTTGCTCCTCTATATTATTTTGACACTTATTTTCCAAAGGGTGTGTGATTCTTATTCATCCTCCCAAACTGTATTCCTCTCACTTTGCATTTATCTATTTTGAAGTTAATTGATTCGTCACGTGCCCATTCTGCAAATATATTAACGTCAGTCATCTTGCATTTTAATGCAGTGCCTCTCCATGTTAACTACACCTCCCAATTTGGTGTCATTTCACATTTTGAAATTATATTTCTGATTTATGAGTACAAGTTGCTTATGTAAATGATAAACAACAGCAGTGGTCATTGTGGAACACCACTTTCCATCGTTTGTCAAACTGAGTAACTACCTTTAACTCCTACTCTCTGCATTCTGTTTTGTTACCAACTTGCTATCTTCTGCTTATTGTCCGCAGGCTCCATATGTCCTGACCTTAGTAGTCAGTCCACTATGTAGCACCCTATTGAAGGTTTTGTTTGGAAATCCAAATGTATTACGTCTACTGCATTATCCTTATCCTACCTTATCTATTACTTCTTCAAAGAATTCATTAAAGGTGGTCAAGCATTACCTTCCATTTTGGATATCTGTGCTGACTACTTTTTATTGCATTTGCAGTTTCCTGATATTTTTCTATTACATATCTGATGAAAGATTCCATTATCATTCCTTCCACTGACATGAACCTAATTTGTCAGTGTTTCCACTATCTCTTAGGAATATGACTCATAAGGAAAGACTGGAGAGGTTGGATATCAGCTCAGAAAGGAAATGCCTAAGAAGTAATTGTAAGTCGGAATGTACATTTCTTAAGTGTACAGAAGTGGTGATTCCAAATATTACTATAAATTAAACTGAGAGCAGAGCTAGGGGACACAGCTCCTAACAAATATATGGTAATTTTCGCTCTGATGTTGGGAAGATCATCTTCAATCAAAGAGCATCAACAAACATGTGGCATAATCTTCCAGAGAATTGGAGTCAAAATCCCTGGAATCGTCCAAGAAACATGGATGTGCCCCAATTGGCTTTCTTTATCCATAATTATCTTGTGAGGCCCTTAGTGGTATTAATGCTATCAAATAAATTAGCAAAGCAACAGCTCCAGATAAAAGCTGGGCCCAAAGGTCGCACATCATCTATTGGGTATCAATGAGAACCTCCTCAAACATTTGCATATTGATCAGGTCATACTTGGAAGTGGCAGTTGTACTTACCATAGTGCATTCATAATGTTATGGGCGAGGCGTTTTCAGAACCCCAAAATGTATCATGGGGTTCAACCAATCTCACCCTTTAATGAATTTGTTGCTTTTCCTAGCACACGGCTTTTTCCCTCGGTGTGGGATTTCAATTATGGACACGTGTGTTTTTAAACACAAAACACTGTTTATTCCATGAACTCAACTTAACATCTTAAATAAACATTGGATCTCTTAAAACCCCTTACTTCAAAGATAACTCAGAAAATATTGCAACAGTAAATAATTCCTTAAAATGTTCCTTCAAACTTCCAAGAGACTTAACACCTTTAAACAAAATCACATCAGGTTAAAGTATATATATTTTCTGTAGAATGGCAGAGACATATTAGCTTGGTTGACTTCAGCTCCAGCACCTTGCTTTCTTCCTGCAAACTGCAAAACCAAACACATACCCAGCTCTTTTCAAAATTGGCTTCTCCCTTCAGGCAACTCACAACAAACCAGAACTTCGCAAGCTGCTGTCTCAAACTGGCTTTCTCCTTTTAATCAGCTCACAGCAAAACAGCCAGGCACTTTTAAACTGCTCTCAGCAAAACCAGCCAGGCACTTTTTAAAACTGAAACTTCAAAATGGCTGAACTGAGCTGAGCTCCAACCACTCTATGACTTCACTGTTTTCTTAAAGGTACATTGCTTAAACATCCATTCTTAAAGGCACTCTTGCATGACAATAATCCTCGCCAACATTGAGGGCATTTAAAAGTTTATTGGATAAACATATGGATGATAATGGCATAGTGTAGGTTAGATGGCTTTTGTTTCGGTGCAACATCGTGGGCCGAAGGGCCTGTACTGCGCTGTATTGTTCTATGTTCTATGTTCTATAATAATATGTAGCTGATCATTCTTACTGCGCCTAACCTAGTAACAGCAGGGTACATCTTGCTGCACTGTATTATTCTCTGTGGGGTCACATACTTGGCATCCGTGCAGTTGTCTGCATGTGATGTCTGTCTGTAAGGCTTACAAATCTCCTGCAGGAAAGAAAATCTGCAGTTCTTGTCTGATCTGGCCCACATGTGACTCCAGGCACAGGAAATATGGTTGACTGTCAACCACTTTCATACATGGTCTATCAAGCTGTTTTAAAATCAGCTTAGAAAAGTTGCAAAAGAATGACATCTGGCATCACCCTAGGTGTGATAAACAGATGTGGTGAACTAAAGCAAAAGAAAGCAATGAACTTCGCCAACAGGCCCTGCTGACCATCTTTGAGGATGTGGAACTGAACAACTATTGGGAACATGAGGGGAAGGACTGCCCTCAAAGTGATCCAGGCAGTAAAGGAGGTAGTGGTGGCAGTAGTCCTGATGTCAGAAGAAATACAATGGTCTGAACAGGATAGCCAAGGTAACAAATTTAACATATTCTTAAATGGAAACAAATCAATATACTGCAGATTTTTCTTGCTTTTAAATCACTGCCCATTTGCCTGTACATTTTCTGTTTCTCCTTCACATTGTTTTGATACTTCAGGTGGTCTCTCACATAGCAACTGCAAATTAAATGTTGGCCTTCTCATGTCGGAACTCAGATGGGGGTGCGGGGGATGGGCAGGCACTGCCAAAATGTGTTATTTTACTCATTGTAACACCCAGCAGATAATTCGTTTGTGATTTCCCTGAATTTCGGTCACTGTGGGAGACAAGCTTTTTAAAATGTTTTGTTTTTCGCATTTTGTCAGATTTATTCATCCTTAGATAATTAGAAGCACAACCGTTCTCACAGAATTTTCCCTGGTATTTTCAGTCAAATAGGCTCAACACTGTGCAGGTGGTCAGTGTAGCTATATTGGTATTTTGCATTGATCCTGGGATTCTGGCTGTATCTGCTCACCCTCCTTCACCAGCTCCTCATGAGGTCTCCTGCTGACAGACTTTGCAATAGATGGCAGCTACTGAACAAATTCTGGTAGGAAGGAACCCACCTCTTCAAGCTGATGCTTCCCATCAAGTTTAATCCAACCATATTTTAATCGTATGGCTGTGATTGATGGTTCCTTTCCCGTCACTCAATCTCCAATCCAGTGCTTTGTACATGATGGGTTTGTATTGAGTCAAACAGAAGTCGGTTCCTACATTTGCAATGACTGGAAAGCAGAAACCAAATAGCAGGATCTCCAAGCAAGCTGGCAGGCTACAGCTACACCATCAGCACATCGGTTTCTGTGAACCTCTTCTAGCCTATCCGGTGGTCAGGCTCTGAATTGCTGCTTAGGTTCAGATTGAGTAATGCTGCATCTTCAGACAGGCTGGCCTCTTTGTCTTGAAGTTTTTGAGGTGTCTTCTCATTTTTGACAACTGAATTGAAAGATAAGGATAAGGGATTAGCTGTAAGCATGAAGAGAGTGTAAAGGTAAAAGTGGCTGGCATGATCAAGTGCAATTTGTCCTGCGGAGTGTGTAGAGTGAGATAGAAGTAAGAAAGAAAAAGATCCTGTGTGATGTGCCCTTTAGTGTTGTCACTCACCAAGTCCTGACACGCTACCTGCCCATTGATCTTGTCTTGCAATTATTCTACAGAACTGCTAGTGACTTAACTAGAATGTTGATTTATTGATGTACACATGGTAAGTTAACAATCAGAATGCTATGTTATCATTGGGTTACATAGACTCTCCTGAAACTACCCTTATGTGCCACTGTCCTAGTGTACACCTTACAACCTTCTGCCGATAGCAGGATGTCACATGACTGATGTCTGACTCCATCTGCTGGTGGGAGGTCGCAATGCTGAGTACATGTAATATTATCCACAGGCATATCACCACACCCATAACTTCCAGCATATTTTCTTCCAAGGTGAGAGGTTGTGTATGCAGCATCCTCCAATGACAGCCTCCTGAAACTGGTGCTGCATGACATTCTGCTGCAAGAAGGATGGACCATCTGCTCCAGCCTTTAGAGAATACATTTCTTATAAGGACATGGGAAGTCCACACCGAGTTAAATTAAATGAACAAAGTTTTTATTTGCAGCATAATATATACAAAGCCCAGTAGATCCCCACCGAGCTCCTCTTTGGTCGGCGCCTTTCTGGCTGACTCTTTATACAGAGGTCAATAGAGATTCTCCACCCTAGCGGGAGAATTCATACTCCACTAGGGCCACGGGGAAGATAATCATTTTCATCCCGCAGGCCCCGTGCAGGTTATTATACACCTGTTAAATAGTATGAGGAGCAGTACCTGGAGCAGTGTAATGCTGTGTGTGTGTGTTGGATTTTATGGAGCTTACAAGAACTGGACATGTGGCATCCAGGGTGACTTAAATAAACGGGATGCAGAATTTTGATTTCCTGACAGCGGATTGAGATGCAAAGATAAAGTCAGCGGTGAGTTTGTGACATGTCGAGCCTCACAACAGCCTGGGTTTCTACTTGTAATACATGCGCATGCCATGAATGCCGTTAATTGGTATTTTTTCTTAATAGATTTAGAGCGCCCAATTCATTTTTTCCAATTAAGGGACAATTTAGAGTGGCCAATCCACCTCCCCTGCGCATCTTTGGCTTGTCGGGACGAAA
Source organism: Scyliorhinus torazame (assembly GCF_047496885.1). Taxonomy (NCBI): domain Eukaryota; kingdom Metazoa; phylum Chordata; class Chondrichthyes; order Carcharhiniformes; family Scyliorhinidae; genus Scyliorhinus; species Scyliorhinus torazame. Next base: position 244,660,495 of record NC_092713.1, read on the forward strand.
CCCACACATCACGGGGAGAATGTGCAAACTCCACACGGACAGTGACCCAGAGCCAGGATCGAACCTGAGACTTCGGTGCCTTGAGACAGCAGTGCTAACCACTGCGCCACCATGCTGCCCGCCATTAATTAGAAGCATTTTTAATTACATCCTACATTTAAGATAAAACCAGGGGCGCGCGTGAATCCCGCGGTCCCCATTGAAAATTTGTTTAAAGATAGCATGCACCATTTGGTTGTGTGCAATTGTGTGTGACATCAGAGGTTTACCTCTGTGGCACAAGGGAGGAGAGTAGGAGAATGGAAAATTGCACGGGAGCACGGGGCAGATAAGGGTGAGTAAGAGGTTGGGGATGCAAGGGTGTGATGGCGGGGGTTGGGTTTGGGTGCATCGAGAATTACAGTTGTTGTGCCATTGTACAAAATAAGTGTATAAAGATAACCCAGTAATAAATAAAAACAAAAAATTCTGGAATATACTCAATAGGTCAGTCAGTATCTGTCGAGAGAGAAACAGAGTTATTGGGTGAGATTCTCTGGTCTCCGGGAGGCATGCTTTTCAGCGGCAGGAGGAAGCCCACCATTGGCCAGCGGTGGGACCTTCTGATCCTGCCAAAGTCAATGGGATTTCCTATTGAATTCATCCCATGCCAGTGGGAAACCTGTGGCGCAGGTGCGACGTCGGCGGGGCCGAAATATCCTGCCGACAAGAACTGCCGGAAAAAGTTACCCATCATTTCATTATTTAAAGAAGCCAAAAACAGCTTTGTGGAATGAGTGGACATGTAGCAGAATTTATTTAATGCAGCAAAGTAAGTTTAGGTCGAAGAACGAAGAATGGTAAACTAGGCATACAACTGGGCTCTATATATAGAAGCATAGAGTACAAAAGCAGGGAAGCTAGAATGAACCTTTATTAAACACTGGTTAAACCTTAGCTTGTGTATTGTGTTCAATTCTGGGCACCACGCTTCAGGAAGGATGTGAAAGCTTCAGACAGATTGCAGGGAAGATTCATGAGAATAGTTTCAGGGATGAGCGACTTCAGTTACATGGATAGATTGGCAAAGCTGGTGTTTTCTCCTTAGAAAAGAGACGGTTGGGAGGAGATTTGAAAGAGGTGTTCAAAATTATGAGGGCTCTAGACAGTGCAGAGTAAGAGAAACTATTCCCATTGAAAGATGGGTTGAGAACCAGAAGACATTGATTTCAAGTGATTGGCAAAAGAGCCAAAGACGACATGAGGAAGAACTTTTTTATGCAGTGCATGGTTGCAGTCTGAGAATATTCCCACAGGTTCCAAGCTGTAGCCGCCTGCCGCTAACTTCCACCCCCTCTGTCAAGCGAGCAGTCCATCTGCGAGGTGGGAGTCTGTAGTGATTCATTTAAATGAGGCCCTGTTTTATGATTGGAGGGAGGCATGGTAGCACAGTGGTTAGCACTGTTGCTTCACAGCGCCAGGGCCCTGGGTTCGATTCCCGGCTTGGGTCATTGTCTGTGTGGAGTCTGCACGCTCTCCCCGTGTCTGTGTTGGTTTCCATCGGGTGCTCCGGTTTCCTCCCACAGTCCAAAGGTGTGCGGGTTAGGTGGATTGGTCACACTAAAATTGCCGGGTATTGTCCAAAAGGTAGGTGGGGTTGTTGGGTTAAGGGTATAGGTTGGAGGTGTGGACTATGGTAGGGTGCTCTTTCAGGGGCCAGTGTAGACTCGATGGGCTGAATGGCCTCCTTCTGCTCTGTAAATTCTATGATCCTATGATTGAAAGGCCCTGCACTTTCTCAGCCTTTCCACGATCTTTGTCCACTGTCCTGTTTCCTTAACATCCTCCCACCTCCCCTTTAATATCAGGGTGAGTCATTTAGTCTCCAGCTGCACATAAAAATTATGTATTTAATTTTACACCTATATTGAGCCAACATCATTTCAGGACATTCACAGATCATTTTAGCCTAGGGATGGAGCCATTATAATGATCTAAATGCATTCAGACACAAAGATCAATAATGGGTGTAAAAGAGTGAGAAATTCCTGATGTGGCATAATTACATGTATTGCACACTTGCATCCTAATTTGGTTGAAGCTTTATTTTGGTATTTAATTTATATCTCTCATGTTGTTTCTCATCACAAATGAGCAGGAAATTTCACCTGTTATATCTCTATCTTTACACTGTGGAAATTCTATGTGACCAAAGCCCCTTCTACAAGACGATTTATCCTTCCTAAAGTCTGTCCAGAATTGAACACAGTATAGCAGCTGAGGGCTAACCAAGAATTTATTCAGGTTTACAGTAACTCCAAGTCTCTATTTGTAAAGCCAAGGCTCTCATTTAATTTTTTAGATAATTTTATCACCTTATCCTACGCCTTAACTGTGAAGCCCACAGATCATTCTATTCATCCAATATGTTACCATTTAGTCCACATTCCCTCTCCTAATTTTCCTTCCAAAATGCAGCACTTCACATCTTGTGACATTAAATTTAATCTGTCATCTATCTGTCGAATTCATCAATCTGTGTCCTCCTGAAGTCTACTATGATGCTCCTTACTATTTATAACATTTCCAAGCTTTCTGTCATCTACAGATTTTGAAATTATGACCCCTAAACCCAAGTGCAGGTCATTGAGATACATCGATAAAGCAGGGATACTGATATTGGGCCCTGGGGAAAACTATTGTTTACATCCTTCCAGTCTGAAAAACAACTATGCACTATCAGTTTCTGCTTTCTGAATCTCAGCCAATTTCATATCCATGTTACCCCTGGCTCTTTAACCCCAAAGGCTTCAAGCTGGCACACAATTGTGGTACTTAATTAAACACCTTCCGAAACTACATACATGCAGCATTACCCTCATCAACTCTTTCCAATATTTAACTGAAGAAGTCAATCAAATTAGTTAGACATAATTTGTTTTTAATAAAATCATATTGAATGTCATTCATCAACCCAAATTCTTCTGAGTAACAATTAATTTTGCCTCATATTATTGTCCCTATAAGTTTTGGCATCACTGATGTTAACAGTAACAAAGTTTATCTCTTTTCCCTTTTTTAAACAGGGGGTGTAAAATTTGAAAACCACCAACCATTAGGCACCACACCTATGTCCAAGGAAGTTTGAAAGATTGTGGTTAAAGTCTCCACTATTTTCAACCTTACATTCTCAACAATTGATAATGCATCACAACCAGGCTGGGTGACATTCCTAATTCGAGGTCAACCACCCTGTTATGTACATCCTTTTTATTTAGTTGTCGCATCCAACCTCTCTGCGACATCCTCCTTTATTCCAATATTGGCACTATCCTCTTGTGTACTGTAGAGACAAATTACTCATTTAGTGCTCATCAGAGTCCTCTGTCTGTGCAAGAATATATCTGTGTGTCCAAAATCAGCCCCCCCGTCCAATTTTTCTTTAAAGGTGTTTGTAATAATGCACTTGCGGAGACTTCATTAACAACCACCAAAGGGTTCATTTACAAGAATCTACAGGAATCGCAGCATGTCTGCTGTTACTTCTGGGATGCCTCCTGATTAAGGGTGTTCTTTCCCCTGGGGTGATTCCCCACTCTGAATCGCAATTGGTCACCCAGGCCAGCTGGCTCTTACTCTGTTGCCCTGACAGGGACAATTACCACAGTGCTATTCACCTATCTTTCTAACTTATTTAAGCCCTTAATTCCCCCTTTTTGTAAACCTCAAGAAGAAAGGAGAAATGGTGATTTGAATCTTGCTATCTCCTTTTAAATTAGCCTCACAATAAAATCCCATATGGTAATTAACATCACTTGCTTCCAAGCCATTAAAATATACATGCCGCTGTTATTTTGTATGCTAGGCACTCGAGTTTTTCTTCAAATAGTGAGCCAACACGAAATAGTAGTGTTCAACCTTTTGCCCTAGTGTCAAAAAGCCTTGCTGTCTCAAGAAATGCACCAGATAAATTCAATTCTAGATCAGAATAAAAAGTTCTGGGAAAGCTCAGCATGTCAGGAAGCACCTGTGGAGAGAAATAGAGCAAGTGTTTGTATCTCAATGGTGGGCATCCTGCAGCCCTTTGGCCACATGCGGCCCCTCAGTATTCTGAGTCCAAGCTTCATGACATTTTGTTGACCATTGCCCATGCACAGGGTTGCCAGATTCCACTGGCTTCTGCCCGCAAAGATTTTTTTCCTACCAGTGTGACTAATGTGATACACACGTAAAGCAAGGGCATGTGAAGTGAGGTGTGGGCTGATTACACACAACACTGACTGTGAGAACTGCGTGCACCCTCTGCATCCAATCAAAACGTAAATATTTATTTTAGATGTGTATTAAATGTATTCAATCTTATTCATGGGGTCATGGTTAGTGAGCATGTCCGATTTCAATCTTGTGGCTCATTGACATGACTGAGGACCACTGAGTAGCCCACCCACCAGCCTTGGTTGCCGATCATTGTTGTATTTCTTCACAGGTGCCATCTGCTCTTGGCTTTTTTCAACATTTTTGTTATTAATTCAGATTTTCAGCATCCACAGTATTTTGCTTTTGTTTTAAATTAAAATTTAATCCTTGTCATCCAACAAAAACTGTGCAGTTAAAATGACCAAATGACATACTGGAAATTCACCTGCATTCTGCTGTTTCCAATTTAACAGATGCTTCTGGCCAGGCAGCGATAAGTTGCCCGTAGAAAGTCAAAGGGATCCTTGATCATGAATGTTATCTGCTGTCTAATGGAATTATCTCGCTCTGATAATGATATTCAATGTATGAACAGTAAATAAATACAGGCCAAAAGCTTCAATAATTATTTTCTTTTTAAGATAAAGATAGATAGTTTTTTGAAGAATAAAGGGATTAAGGGTTACGGTGTTCGGGCCGGAAAGTGGAGCTGAGTCCACAAAAGATCAGCCATGATCTCATTGAATGGTGGAGCAGGCTCGAGGGGCCAGATGGCCTACTCCTGCTCCTAGTTCTTATGTTCTTATGTTCTTATATTGAATGTGAGTGTTACTGTCTAGGCCAGCATTTGTTGGTCACCTCTAATTGCCCTTGGGAAAGTGGTGATGAACCTCCCTCTTGAACCGCTGAACTCCATGTGATGTAGGTATGCCCATAGTGCTGTTGCGGAGGGCGCTCCAGGATTTTGACCCAGGGTCAGTAAAAGAACAGTGATGGGGCAGCATGGTGGCGCAGTGGGTTAGCCCTGATGCCTCACGGCGCCGAGGTCCCAGGTTCGATCCCGGCTCTGGGTCACTGTCGGTGTGGCGTTTGCACATTCTCCCCGTATTTGCGTGGGTTTCGCCCCCACAACCCAAATATGTGCAGGCTAGGTGGATTGGCCACGCTAAATTGCCCCTTAATTGGAAAAACAAATGAATTGGGTACTCTAAATTTATTTTAAAAAAGAAAAAAAAAGAACAGTGATATAGTTCCAACTAAAACATAGAATCTATGTTTCACAATTGACTCTACACATGGCCTCATGAAACTTCAACAGATCCTGCTAAATTTCACTCTGTAACACTCTGCGGCCACACATGACCACACCACACCCACACCCTCCCCCCTCCCACTTAACACATGCAAAATGAATTCAGGTGTATGCATATGCAACCAAGACTTGGCAGGCTGCTAACACATTCAACCTACTTTCATCCACAATGTCACTATTTTTATGTTTTGTATATTCCTTCAGATAGAGACATATTTTAGGCTTTCAAATTTTGTAGTTATGATATTATAATCACCAAATGTTTATTTTTTCAGAGAAGTGATGGATCATTTTCAAATTGCTGCTACAACTAAAATTTGTGTTCTCTAGCAGGGGTTTTAAGACCCCATTTATATTCGGCACCCTGTATCATTATAGCTACAGTTTAAAATTAACAAGCTTGCAGCATTCTATTCTTGTTAAACTTTATCTTCTGTAAAGCTGGTGGTTATATTTTCAAAAATGTTCTGCCAGTCTTGCTTTAATTACTTTGGTGTATATTTTTACATGTTTAAATTACCTCAAATGTGACTTTAGCTCTCTGCTATCTCCTGGGTATCATTATCAGCCAAGATAACTAGGAAAGCTTCTGATAGCATGCCCAGGGCACCGATCAAGAAACCTTCATGTTAACTACTCCAGTTATGCTGCCTGTGTTTCTCAATCGGCCTCTTAAAAAAACTGGAGAAGTGAAAGAAGACCTTTGGCAAAAGACATGGACCTGGAAATTCAATTATATCTGAAATAGCACAGGAAAGTATTTGGGTGTTCCACATGCATCTGTGTTCATGTGTGCTAATGCAGTACATTACATTTGTATGTGGACATGATTAAAATGATTCAGGTGTGCAGTCTGCACTACCATGCTAATCATTAGCTCTATGACCCATTTGGGGGATGTAAAATTTGACATAGCTGATGCCAATTATAGGAAGCCAACACCAAGGAAATAGAGACATTGTCTCACAGAGAAAAATACGAGATTGAAGGCGATAGTTGGAAGGGGTCCAAATTGGTACTACGATGCTGTGTTAAAGACCTTAGTTCAGGTCGTGGAAAAGAACAGGGAGATCCTGTTAGCCTCAGGGTAGCAAGTCAACCAGGTCATTCATCCACCAGCAGTGGGAAAAGGTCCCAGGCCAATATCAAGAGTTTTGCTCCCGGACGTGGCTACAGTTCCAGAAGAAATTCATAGACCTCAAGGCAGTAACACTGGTCTCTTAATCTTTATTCATACCATCACCACCCCAGTCTCATTTCACACAGCACTCCCCTATTTTCACACTTTTACAATTGCTGCACTACAGTTCACTATGGGTGCGATTCAACCAAATAATTTCGAAGTGTCATTTTGCGCTAGCTTGACGGGGTGTTTCTCACCGGAGTTTTGGATGACGCCAAACTGCTCTTCAATCACGCATGGGGCAAATTTTTCCATTTCAGATACTAAGGGGCGAATTCTCCACCTGCGGGATTCTCCTTTCCGCCAGCAGCAGACTCCTGCCCGTGGGTTTCCCGGAGGCGCGCGGTGGCTACAATAGGAAATCCCATTGGCCCATGGTGGGAACGGAGAACCCCCTTGCCAGCGATGGTGCACCACCGATGAACACTTAGCAGGAAAGGCAGGGAATTTACCCCTAATTGTTGATGCCAGGACTGAATTGGGAGAGTTTCCCGTTCCCACTGGGGCGTTAGTCCCGGATCTATTCAGGACATGCTAAGGCACCAGCACACTGCCCGCATGGAACTAGTGCAATTCTAAGTCCTGCCGGCATCATATTCGCTGGGACCAGACTTGGTGCTGGAGAATTTGACAAACTGGAGTTGCTTATAAGCACTCCTATCCCCATACACTCTCATTCCAGCCAGGAAGACTGCCCTGAGAGAGCTGCCCCTCGGTTTTACTGATAGTGAGCTGGACAAGGTGCTGGTTTCGGTGGAGGAGACATGGGGCACTTACTCAGGGTGGGCAAGAAGATACCACCCGTCAACCTCAACCAGGCTTGGGCAGAGGTGGCAGAGGCGGCGAGTGCTGTGGTCTTCACTTGGCAGACAGGCCTGCAATGCAGGTAGAAGAGGAACAATCTCCTTAGTTTAGCCCAGGTGAGTGACCACCTCTGTGCCCCTGCCATCACACCAGTCCCCCAGCTCCCACCTCCCCTGACAAAGGCCAACCAAAACCCATCCACCTGCATCCCCTTGCATCCCACCCTTCACCAAACTCCAACACCTGCCAGTTGCACACAGGTAACCAGCTACAGATTCCCCATGTAACCCACATCCAAGTGCCTCACAATGCCCATTATCAATCGCCCCAGGAAAAGATGGGGCGTAACTGCCGGGAGTGGGAGAAGGCCGGATGGGGTGAGTCAGATCTAAGGATCTTAACTGCCGCCAAGCAGAGAGCTGGTTGGAGATTCGGGAGAGAGGGCTATCTCCCAGGCGGAGGTCCACATGAATCAACCAAGTGAGTCGCTGATGCATGGAGACATTCCTATGGGAGGTGAGTCATCACACTCCCCCACACTACCCCGACCCGAGATCTCACCATGTGTCTTGTCTTTTGTTCAACATCTGATGTACCCGCTGATGTGTTGGGTGTTCTGGATCACATACAGGTCACCAACACTTGAAATAGTGCAACACTATTTTATTGAATCATTAACTGTTTAAACATACTCAGACTGTGGGTGAATACGATACTAGCTTTAACTAAAGACCTTTGCCTTGTCCTAACCAGTCGATGAACTCAGCACATGGTGAATGTCTGTGCTGCAGGCTGTGAGTTCTGTCCTCCTAGCTAGCTGCAACTCGAATGAGCGGGAACTCTGATGCCCCCTGTCTTTATAGTGTGTGTGCTCTTACTGGTGATTGGCTGCGGAATTGTGTGTGTTGATTGGTCCCACTGTGTGTCCATCAGTGTGTGTCTGCACCATGATATTTTCTGGTGTATATTATGACATCACCCCTTTTATAGAAAATGCACCGGTGTGGCAATAAATAGTGTATGGTGAATGTTCCTGACTACATGTGTGCAAAATATTTACAGGACTATATACATGATAAGTAAACTATTTACATGGGAAGGTGCCTGGTGCAGAAAAACAGTGTGTCACAAGAATAACGAGATGAACACTATGTACAAACCACTTGAACGATTAAACGGAAGAACAGAACAAATCAGAAAGTCCATAGGTCCACAAAGTTCACAAATTAAGTCTCTGAGGTGGGCGATGAATTCTGGTTGACCGCCTCAAGGGTAGATCGGGAGCCGCCGGCTGAGGAGCGGGCTGGACAGCGTCAGAGTGAGGAGGATGCAGAGTGACCAGAATCTCTGCATAGTCCAGGTCAGGGTCAACAGGAGGGCGTCGCAATGGTGGAGGATCACGTAGCGAGCGCAGAACGAGACGAAGGGCACGTCGATTGCGGCGCAGAATGGGACCGTCCGCTAGACGAACCAGGAACGAGCGTGGGGCCACCTGCCGAAGAACCACAGCGGTTGCAGACCAGCCACCATCCGGAAGATGGATGCGGACGTTGTCATCTGGAGCCAGAGCAGGGAGATCAGCTGCATGGGAGTCATGAGCCGCCTTGTGCTGTGTACGAGACAGCTGCATTCGTTGAAGGACCGGAACGTGGTCGAGGTCTGGGACGTGAATGGACGGCATCGTCGTCCTCAGGGTGCGACCCATGAGCAGCTGGGCTGGTGACAGGCCAGTGGACAGTGGGGCGGAGCGATAGGCCAGCAGGGCGAGGTAGAAATCGGACCCAGCATCGGCAGCCTTGCAGAGGAGCCATTTGACTATGTGGACGCCCTTCACCGCTTTGCCGTTGAATTGGGGGTACAGGGGACTGGATGTCACATGCACAAAGTTGTGCCTCCTGGCAAAGTAGGACCATTCCTGGCTTGTGAAGCAGGGGCCATTGTCCAACATCACAGTGAGTGGGATGCCGTGTCGAGCAAAGGTGTCCTTACAGGCACGGATGACTGCAGACGATATGATGTTGTGTAAACGTACCACCTCCGGGTAGTTTGAAAAGTAGTCTACATTCAGGACATAGTCCCTGCCCAGCGTGTGGAACAGGTCGATGCCCACCTTCGACCAAGGTGACGTGACCAACTCATGGGCCTGTAGGGTCTCACGTAGTTGGGCCGGCTGGAAGAGCTGACAAGTGGGGCAGTTGAGCACTGTGTTGGCTATGTCGTCATTGATGCCGGGCCAGTACACTGCCCCTCGGGCCCGTCGGCAGCACTTTTCCACGCCAAGATGGCCCTCGTGTAGCTGTTCCAAGACGAGCTGGCGCATGCTATGCGGGATGACAATGCGGTCCAGTTTCAGGAGAACACTATCTACTACCGCCAGATCATCTCTAACGTTATAGAACTGCGGGCATTGGCCCTTGAGCCACCCGCCTGTTAGGTGGCGCATGACACGTTGTAGCAAAGGGTCAGCCGCCGTCTTGTGGCGAATTTGGACGAGGCGTTCATCCGTGGCAGGTAGATTGGAGGCCACGAAGGCCACATGGGCGTCAACCTGGCAGACGAATCCCGCTGGGTCACACGGAGTGTTGACAGCCCTGGAGAGAGCATCAGCAATGATGAGGTCTTTGCCTGGGGTGTATACCAGCTGGAAGCCGTATCGCCGGACCTTGAGAAGAATACGCTGGAGGCGAGGCGTCATGTCGTTCAAGTCTTTCTGTATTATATTGACCAGCGGGCGATGGTCAGTCTCGACAGTGAATTGAGGATGTCCGTACACATTATTGTGAAACTTGACGACACCGGTCAGAAAGCCCAGGCACTCCTTTTCTATCTGCGCGTAGCGCTGTTCCGTGGGGGTCATGGCGTGTGACGCATATGTAACGGGGGCCCATGATGAGGCCACATCGTATTGCAGGAGCACTGCCCCAATGCCGGATTGGCTGGCATCGGTCGAAATTTTGGTCTCTTTTGCTGGATCAAAGAAAGCCAAGACCGGGGCCGTGGTGAGTTTGGTTTTGAGTTCTCTCTATTCGCGCTCGTGAGCAGGAAGCCATTGGAAGTCTGTCGTCTTCCTGACCAGGTTCCTGAGAGCTGTGGTATGAGAGGCGAGGTTAGGGATGAACTTCCCTATAAAGTTGACCATGCCCAGAAATCGGAGGACCGCCTTCTTGTCCTCTGGCGTTTTCATGGCTGTGATAGCAGCCACTTTGTCCGCATCCGGCCGCACACCCAACTGGGAGATGTGGTCCCTGAGGAACTTGAGTTCCGTCTGACCAAACGAGCATTTGGCTCTGTTGAGGCGTAGGCCCTGCTCACGTATGCGTTTGAACACGCGCTGGAGGCGATTGACATGCTCCTGCGGGGTGGGGGAACAAATGATAATGTCGTCGACATAGACGCGAACACCTTCAATGCCTTCCATCATTTGTTCCATGATCCTGTGGAACACTTCTGAAGCAGATATGATCCCAAACAGCATCCTGTTGCAACAATATCTGCCACAGTGGGTGTTAAATGTACACAGCGTCCTGCTGGATTTGTCGAGCTGGATTTGCCAGAATCCTTTCGAGGCGTCGAGTTTGGTGAAGAGCTTGGCGCGAGCCATCTCGTCTGTGATCTCTTTGCGCTTGGGGATTGGTTAATGCCCCCTCATGATATTGCGATTCAGATCCTTGAGATCAGTGCAAATTCACAGCTCGCCGGAAGGCTTTTTTACACACACCATGGAACTGACCCAGTAGGTTGGTTCCGTAACTCTGGAGGTCACTCCTTGGTCCTGGAGGTCCTGCAGCTGCTGCTTGAGGCGGTCCTTAAGGGGTGCTGGGACCCTGCGAGGTGCATGCACCACAGGCATGGCGTTCTGTTTGTGTAGGATCTTGTAAGTATATGGGAGCGTGCCCATGCCTTCGAAGACGTCGCGGTGCTGGTCGATGATGGTGTCGAGTTGCGCCCTGAAGTCAGCGTCCTGGAAGGCAGACGTGTCATCAGGAGAGAGAGAGTGCACTATCTGAACGAGGTTCAACAGCTTGCATGCCTGTGCGCCAAGCAGGGAGGCTTTCGAGGAGCCCACTATCTCGAAAGGAATGATGGCTTTGCGTGACCTGTGCATCACTTCAAGTTGGCACGAGCCGCTAGCAGGAATGACGTTGCCATTATAATCCACTAGCTGGCAGGTTTTTGGAAGGATGGCTGGTTTGACATGAAGGCTTTGGAAGTCAGACCATGCCATGAGATTGGCGGAGGCACCAGTGTCCAGGCGGAATCGTATTTGGGACCGGTTGACCGTCAGGGTGGCACACCACTCATCATCTGGACCGATGCTGTATACCGACAGCGGCTGTTGTCTTTACGTTGGGGACAGCCTGTTTTTCGTTACGACATCGACTCGAAAAGGCGCCTTCTGGTCCTCAGTGTCACTGCTGTGTGGGAGGTCGGAATCTGACTCGGTGACCGTGGGTTGAATTGCCCGAACATTCCTGCGAGGCTGGCTGAAGCGATATGAAGTGGCAGGCTGAGCTGCTCGACAGAAGGATGCATAGTGGCCAAGTCTGCCACATCGTAGACATTGTCGAGATTTTGCAGGGCATTGCCGCTTTAAATCTGCGGAGCCACAGTTGCCGCACGTCGTGATGTCAGCACGTTCGCTGTGCCATCGCGCATGCGCGGTGCAGTCGTGCATGGTGCGCGCCTGCGCATTACGTTCCTCAACGTCGCTGTCCCCTCGTTAGGTGCGCACAAGTGCGGGAGTCCGCGAAAAGCACGTGAAATGGCCGCCCTCATCCAGTCTGAAGCCCTGGAGATGCTCAATCACTTGGACCCGTTTCTCCTCGTGGGGACCTTGCCGTGCCGTTTCAGCCGCTTGTATGTGTGAATACCGACTCGTGGAGTTTTCATGTAAGACACAGGTCTCGATGGCGGTCGCTTGGGTGAGTTGCTTTACTTTGAGGAGCTACTGACATAGGGGGTCCGATTGAACACCAAAAACGATTTGGTCGCGTATCATGGAGTCGGAGGTGGGCCCGTAGCTGCAAGACTGCGCAAGGATGCGGAGGTGCGTGAGAAAGGATTGGAAAGGTTCATCCTTACCCTGCAAACGCTGCTGGAACACGTAGCGCTCAAAACTTTCATTCACTTTTACACTGCAGTGAGTGTCAAACTTGAGGAGGACCGTCTTGAACTTTGTTTTATCTTCATCATCCGCAAAGGTGAAAGAGTTGAAAATATGGATGACATGGTCCCTGGCCGTGGAGAGGAGAAGAGCAATCCTTCTGGTATCCGAGGCGCCCTCCCTGTCTGTGGCTTCGAGGAAAAGCTGGAAGCGCTGTTTGAAAATCTTCCAGTTGGCCACGAGGTTACCGGCGATGCGGAGCGGCGGCGGCGGGCTGATGTTGTTCATGTTGCAGGATGACGGAATGCTGGCGGAAGGCAGATCACTTGCAGGTAGGTCTAAGAAGTGCTAATATCCCTCAACTCCTGGTATCATGATGTGTTGGGTGTTCTGGATCACATACAGGTCACCAACACTTGAAATCGTAAAACACTATTTTATTGAATCATTAACTGTTTAAATATACTCAGACTGTGGGTGAATACGATACTAGCTTTAACTAAAGACCTTTGCCTTGTCCTAACCAGTCAATGCACTCAGCACATGGTGAATGTCTGTGTTACAGGCTGTGAGCTCTGTCCTCCTAGCTAGCTGCAACTCGAATGAGCGGGAACTCTGATGCCCCCTGTCTTTATAGTGCGTGTGCTCTCACTGGTGATTGGCTGTGGTGTTGTGTGTGTTGATTGGTCCCTCTGTGTGTCCATCAGTGTGTGGCTGCACCATGATATACTGGTGTATATTATGACACCCGCCCGGCCTATCCCACCCCCAGCCGCAGCGCCGGAACACCCCGGAGGATATTGAGCTCTCGTCACTGCTGTCAGCTGCACCCTCCATCATCCCAGAGACTATCATAAGCTCATATCCAAACACCAAAACCTAGGATTGGCTTCCCCCCATGCAACTTGACTTCCTGACCTATAACTCACAATCCGTAAGGATAAACACCGACATCTCCTCCACGCTAATCCTCAAAACTGGGAACTGCAAGTCTGCAGACTTAGCCCCCTACTATACTCCCTATATACACATGACTGCGGGGCAAAATTCAGCTCCAACTCCATCTACAAGTTTGCTGATGACATGACCGTAGTAGGTCGGATCTCAAACAACGATGAGTCCGAGTAAGGAGGGAGATAGAGAACCTAGTGGTGTGGTATAATGACAACAATCTCTCTCTCAATGTCAGCAAAAACAAAGGAGCTGGTCATCGACTTCAGGAAGCGAAGTGTCATTCGCACCCCTGTCTGCATCAATGGTGCCAAGGTGGAGATGGTTGATATCTTCAAATTACTAGGGGTGCACACCACCAACAATCTGCCCTGGTTCACCCAAGTCGACGCCATAACCAAGAAAGCACAATAGCGCCTATACTTTCTCAGGAAACCAAGGAAATTCGGCATGTCCATATTGACAGTTACCAACTTTTAAAGGTGCAACATAGAAAGCATCCTATCTGGCTGCATCACAGCTTGGTATAGCAACTGCTTGGCCCAAGACCGTAAGAAAATATAGTGTCATGTGAGAGTACCTTTAAGAAATAGGTGTTTATAAATGGATGTGTATATAAATATCTGTAGTGTGAGTACCTTTAAGAAATGGGTGTTTATACTGCAGTGATGTCAGAGTGTGGGTGGAGCTGGGCTGTCTGTCAGCTTTTTACTTTCGTTTTAGGCTGTTTGCTGCAGGGTGTGTTTTCGTTTCATTTTCAGACCTGGATAACTGCAGTAACAACAGTAGGTGTATGAGTCTCTCTCTCTGTAATCTAAAGACTGTAAATCGATTATTTGGTGATTTAAAACTAATAACTGCTCTCAGTTGTGAATTTAACCTGATGTGCTGCTGTTTAAAGGTCTTTTTAAAGTTTTATGGATGATAAAATGACAACTTAAGGATTATTTAGTGTTGTATTCTTTGGGGGTTATATTTGAATTGATGGTTGCTAAGTTGTTCCCTGTATGTTTTAAAAAGGTTAACTTGAGTTCATAGAATAAACATTATATTGCTTTAGAAAGCACTTTTCCATTTCTGCTGTACCACCCCTGTAGAGTGGGCTGTGTGCTCCCCATACTACAATCTATTAAAAGTTGTGGGTCAGGTGAACTCCATGATACACCTTGGAGTTCTCTAAACCTTGGCCCATAACAGTAGGGAGTTGTGAACACAGCTCAGTCCATCACACAAACCCACCTGCCATCCATTGACTCTGACTACACATCCCGCTGCCTTGGGAAAGCGGGCAGCATAATCAACGACCCCTCCCACCCGGGTTATTCTCTCTGCCAACTTCTTCTATTGGGCAGAAGATACAAAAATCTGAGAACAAGCACTAACAGATTCAAAAACAGTTTCTTCCCCTCTGTTACCAGACTCATGAATGGCCCACTTATGGACTGAACCGATCACTCTACACATCTTCTCTCATGTTGTAACACAATACTCCATATGTCCATGCATTTACATTATGTATCCAGCATATGTCCTAAGTTTTTCATGCATGGAACGATGGGCTATGGGGAGTTGGGACAGAGGAGAATGTGAGTGGTTATGGGGGTGAGGTTGGACAGAGAGGATGAGATGCTGGTTGTTATGGGCCAGGGTATAGAGAACCCCAAAGTGTATCATGGAGTTCATTGACCCACAACTTTTAATAGATTGTGGGATGGGGAGCACACGGCCCACTCTACAGTTGTGGCAGGCACCCATTTCTTAAAGGTACTCTCACTACAGATATTTACATACACACCCATTTATAAACACCCATTTCTTAAAGGTACTCTCACATGACACGGTGGGCACACCCCCTAGCTGGCGAACCTGGAGGCAATGAGATTGTCCTGCACGCGGCGGCCCTGGTGCACACGTTGTGCGGCATCCTGTGCCTGCTGTCGTTTGAGGCCATGGCCCACTGAAGGATAGGCAAGGGAATCTATGTGTGGAGCCAGAGGAAATGGGCGAGGTACTAAATGAATACTTTGCATCAGTATTCACCAAAGAGAAGGAATTGGTAGATGTTGAGTCTGGAGAAGGGGGTGTAGATAGCCTGGGTCACATTGAGATCCAAAAAGACAAGGTGTTGGGTGTCTTAAAAAATATTAAGGTAGATAAGTCCCCAGGGCCTGATGGGATCTACCCCAGAATACTGAAGGAGGCTGGAGAGGAAATTGCTGAGGCCTTGACAGAAATCTTTGGATCCTCGCTGTCTTCAGGGGATGTCCCGGAGGACTGGAGAATAGCCAATGTAATTCCTCTGTTTAAGAAGGGTAGCAAGGATAATCCCGGGAACTACAGGCCGGTGAGCCTTATTTCAGTGGTAGGGAAATTACTGGAGAGAATTCTTCGAGACAGGATCTACTCCCATTTGGAAGCAAATGGACGTATTAGTGAGAAGCAGCACGGTTTTGTGAAGGGGAGGTCGTGTCTCACTAACTTGATAGAGTTTTTCGAGGAGGTCACTAAGATGATTGATGCAGGTAGGGCAGTAGATGCTGTCTATATGGACTTCAGTAAGGCCTTTGACAAGGTCCCTCATGGTAGACTAGTACAAAAGGTGAAGTCACACGGGATCAGGGGTGAGCTGGCAAGGTGGATACAGAACTGGCTAGGCCATAGAAGGCAGAGAGTAGCAATGGAGGGATGCTTTTCTAATTGGAGGGCTGTGACCAGTGGTGTTCCACAGGGATCAGTGCTGGGACCTTTGCTCTTTGTAGTATATATAAATGATTTGGAGGAAAATGTAACTGGTCTGATTAGTAAGTTTGCAGACGACACAAAGGTTGGTGGAATTGCGGATAGCGATGAGGACTGTCGGAGGATACAGCAGGATTTAGATTGTCTGGAGACTTGGGCCGAGAGATGGCAGATGGAGTTTAATCCGGACAAATGTGAGGTAATGCATTTTGGAAGGTCTAATGCAGGTAGGGAATATACAGTGAATGGTAGAACCCTCAAGAGTATTGAAAGTCAAAGAGATCTAGGAGTACAGGTCCACTGGTCATTGAAAGGGGCAACACAGGTGGAGAAGGTAGTCAAGAAGGCATACGGCATGCTTGCCTTCATTGGCCGGGGCATTGAGTATAAGAATTGGCAAGTCATGTTGCAGCTGTATAGAACCTTAGTTAGGCCACACTTGGAGTATAGTGTTCAATTCTGGTCGCCACACTACCAGAAGGATGTGGAGGCTTTAGAGAGGGTGCAGAAGAGATTTACCAGAATGTTGCCTGGTATGGAGGGCATTAGCTATGAGGAGCGGTTGAATAAACTCGGTTTGTTCTCACTGGAACGAAGGAGGTTGAGGGGAGACCTGATAGAGGTATACAAAATTATGAGGGGCATAGGCAGAGTGGATAGTCAGATGCTTTTCCCCAGGGTAGAGGGGTCAATTACTAGGGGGCATAGGTTTAAGGTGAGAGGGGCAAGGTTTAGAGTAGATGTACGAGGCAAGTTTTTTACGCAGAGGGTAGTTGGTGCCTGCAACTCGCTACCGGAGGAGGTAGTGGAAGCAGGGACGATAGGGACATTTAAGGAGCATCTTGACAAATATATGATTAGGATGGGAATAGAAGGATACAGACCCAGGAAGTGTAGAAGATTGTAGTTTAGTCGGGCAGCATGGTCGGCACGGGCTTGGAAGGCCGAAGGGCCTGTTCCTGTGCATTTCTTTGTTCTTTGTTCAACCTGTTTAAGTACAGCTCGTCATTATCCCTATCCCTCGATTTGAGGATGATGTCTCCTCAGGATCACGGGCAGAGCCACATGACTGAACAAGCTAATTCTGGACCTGCAGGGTAGTGGGATCCAGAGTGCAAAAATTGTCTTATTTCCTTTCCTACTCTGTCCCTGCTCTGCCTCATCATTGAGATGTTGTGGTTCAAAGCGTGAATGCAGCTTGATGAACACGTTGTCGCTATTTTGAACAATTGGTAGCAAATTCCTCATAGTCATTAATCTCAGTGCCACTGTGGTCAGTTTAGTTTTGGCATGGAAGTGATTTGAGGTTAAAAAGTTTTCCATCTAGGTGGTGTTTAGTACTCAAACCAAGTTCTTTCCAACTTTCTAACTTGTTTGACATCCTTTATCAACTGATCTTCAGATTTGTTAGTCGCCACTAGAATGCCTCGAAGACCAGAATTTCTACTTCTAATGGCATTCCCGCCTGTTCTATGGTCCTTATTCTTGTCAAACTATGGCCTCTACTTGGTCCCCATCTCTTCCTGGATGACTGCTACACCATCTCTCCCTTTGCGCTCAGATTCCCTTCTACAATTCCACGATCTATTCCTCGAGCCGTAGTCACTTCCAGGTGCACTTTCTGAACTCTCACTACATTTTCTGGTCTTCCACATCTTGATCTCTTTTGCCAATCCATTGGCCTCACCTTCTGTCCCTCATCTTGCACATTCAGCCAATGTTTGTACTTGCTGGTGCCTTTTCCTGCTCTCCTTATAATGGCAGCATCCCTCAATTCACTGGCCCCTACTGACATATATGTTATACTAGTACAACTTTGATTAGTTGTACTTAGGAATCAATAACTTTATCCAGTACTTCAGTACCACTTTGTCCATATTCACTTAGCGCTTTATGTGCCACAATCTGCTCCTTGTATTTATCCATCATATGCGTATGTGAAATGCATGGTACCTCTTCACTTTTGATTACCTGTTCAGATTCTGTAAATTTATAATCAGTGCCCATTAGCCTCAAGGAATGTATACTAACAGTTTGAGTACCATGTTGTAAAATTACTGTTTATTCATCACTGCCTAGAACCTAACCTGGATCTTTCCATTCTTTCTGCTCTTCGCTTATGTATCATACCATGTCCCCCACTTTAACATTTATTTCTAATGGCCTTATGCAGTGCCATAGAGCTCGTCAAATTTTCCCTGAAACCTCAACCTTGATAAGTACATTCTTCCTTGCATGCAGGGCATTTAAGTGCTCAGGAAAAAAATGAACTAATCGTAATCCCTCCCGAATGGGTCATTAAAACCCATTTGCATTCTATTAATGGGATGGGCTCCATATTCTCTGGGCCCACGTGATTCTACAGTCCTCAGGGCCAGGAATCACGTGGGTGGGAATTGGTGCAGGTCTTGACAAATGTGGCTCTGATGTAGTGAACCTCACTCTGTGCCAAGGGGCTAACTCTTAAAGGGAGTTGCCCCAAAGTCCATTGGAGGGCCACCCTCCTCGCACAATGCAAGACCTGCCTACCACACCCCCACGAGACCCCCCACCACCACTCTCCCACCAGAGACCCCCAATTAGAGAGAACCCCATCAGAGACCCCCTTCGATAGTGAGACCGCCACCAGAGATCCCCTAATTAAAGAGATCCCACCAGAGACCCCCTAATTAGAGAGGCCTCTAGCAGAGACCCCCTGCTTGGAAGCTCCCAAAAAAAAAGACCCCTACCTGGAGGCCATACCATAAGAGAGACCCCTGTCAGGAGGCCCCCCATAAGAGAGACCCTGGCCTGGAAGACTCCCATAAGAGAGCCCTGTCTGGAAGCTAGCAAGCAGTCCAGACAGAGGCAGTGAAAAAAAATCACTGTTTTAAAACTCACCTGGTCAACACCTTCTGGCTCAGGCAAAGGAGCAGCATCTGTAAATTCCTGGAAAGAGAAAGCTTGCAGTTGAGTTTTAACCCCCTCAGATCTTTGATCTGCAATCCATTCATTCATTTTTCTGTGAAATTGTTTTCACTAGGCTGTGATTGACAGCTTACACACACACACAGCTGTCTGCATTATTTCATTCATCTCCCTTCAGCTTGAGTGGCTTTGAAGTATCTAGCCGTGAAACTAACCAGTTAAGTGTTTTAAGTGCTTTCAGTTCTTTTACTCTGCAGAAAGCACTTAACTGGACGATTCAGCACCAACGGGCGAACAATGGTCTCTCAAACGGAGAATATTGCCCAATTTCTTTTCTGATTTATTCATTCAGTGATGTAGTGGTGATATACTTCCAAGTCACGTTGGTGTGTGACTTAAAGGGAAAGCTGCATGTGGCAATGTCCCCATGTGTACTGCCATTGTTCATCTGGGTTGTAGAAGTCATAGGTTTAGGAGGTGCTTTCTTTTTAACCATGAATTCAACTCAAGTTCAGATGAACTGATTGAGCTTTTTAACATGCAAATTCTTCCCACCGTTTCCTTCCTGAAAACCTTTCATGTTTTAATTAACTCAAAATGCCTATTTCATCAATATTAAATGGAAACATCTTTATTGATGAGCTGAGATGATAATCATTGATGTGACCATTTCAACTTGTCCCTGTGGTCTTACAATTGTTCACAGCCTAGTAACTCATATAATTGAGTAGTAAGATTGATGTTATGTCACAAGGTTAACCACCATAACCTCAACTTGCAACCACGACCCCTTCACCCCCCCAAAAAAATCTTGCATGACATTTGACACTTTGCATCTGATCCTAATGCAAAAATACAATACATTAAAAAAATATAACTCAGACAAAAAGGGAAATTATTTCTCAATCTTCCTTAATCATTGCCCCTGCCACAATTTTCAAACTTTCAAAAGCCATGTTTTGCTGTTATTACTTTCTGATTTATCACATCTTTCGTTAACTCTGAATCTGTGGTTGATGTAATTTTCTATGTTCCTCAGCTCTCTATCTTTCATTTTCAATTTAAGGAAGCAATTACTTAAGGGTTCTTAATGTTATATTCATATCCTGATTACTGGCTAATTTAAATAACCTGTGTTGCCGATTTATCTCGACTACTTGGTCTTTTCTGTGGCTCTGTTCCAATTAGGGCAAACAGTGGATTTGCCTTCTTTCTATATTGTCTATGTCCGAATGCTTAGAGTCGCCAGGTATCGAATGATACCACCACAAGTTTCAATCGGCTATCGATCAAAGAGCCAAACACCAGTTAGTTAGTTCAAGGTCAAGGGTACTTTATTTACATACAATCAATCATGCAACATAAACACTACTAGTTAACTACACCTATTGCTAAGACAACCTGTACTTAACTTCGGGTACCTGGTTTAGATCAGGAAACAGTGGCCGCTGTTCAATTCTGGATCTCTTGGGTTCGAAGGGGTAACTGCTGCTCAGCTAGGCTCATCCGTCTGGTCGTGGGCGTTGAACTTGAACTTGCTTCTGGTGTTGCTGCAGTTGGCGATGGCCGTGACCGGGGTACCAAGGCCAAAAGAGAGCGAACATATGGCGAACTCTTCCTTTATATTCGGGGGTTTTTGCACTCTTTTGGGCGGTCCTTCGATTTGGGCCTTACTAATTGGGTGATCCCTGATCACTCCGTTCGATTCCTTACCCAATAAGTGGGCGGGGATCTGGATGACTGGGCATGTCTCAAGCGGTCATTGACCCTGTTGTTTGCGTTTCCCTTGGACAGGGAGTGGCGCCAAAATGTCTGGGACTGTCCTGGTTGCTGGAGTACCAGTCCTTTGTGTTGGGGGAGATAGGTCATCACCTGATAATCGGCCTGATTAACATGCTAATGGGACGGAGTTTCGATGCTGTCTGGACTTTGCTGACAAATATGCATTTCAGGCTCTGAGCCTCTGACTCTTGGCTTGTCCATTTTACCCATCAGTCTTTGTGAGTTGCTCTGTACTTAGTTGGAAGTGGCCATTCCAGATGGCTACACTCCGGACTCTAGATCCACAACGCGTAGCGTGGAGGGTCACAATACTGGGTCTTCTTTGTTCTCTTGGGATGCCGGGTACCCTTAACCAAGGACAGGTTCTACTCTACTCTGTCCTGTGGGTCCAAAAACATTTACCTAATTTCCCTAAATAACACATGTTTAAGAATCTCTTGGGGGCCATTTAACATTCAGTGAAAGGGGAACCTCTAACTGTCTCTAACTAGAATACACTCATGCTGCTATTTACAATCCAAACTTATGTTACAATACAAAAAATATCCGATAGCAGCATCGCATTTCTTCCTATCACTGACACTTACATACACAGAAAAATAAACTTTATTCACAAAACAACAATTGTGGAATTTATTACAAAAAGGGTTCAGAAAGAGGGTGGGGTTTGCTGGAGTCCAGGGAAAGGGGCTCTGAATGTATATACTGGGGGGCGGAAGGCTCTCCGTCTCCATTTCCGCAATCTAATTGTCTGAATGATACTGTACAATATGGTTATTACTAGCAAGGCCGCCACTGTGTAGGACAGTGAGTACCACTTGATGAGGTTCTCACACCATGTGGGGGTATCGATGGCTGGGTGTGTGTGTAGTGTAGTGTCCGGGCTGGGGGTGTTGTGTTGGGTGGTCATGTTCGGGGCCTGTGTGGTGAGGGGGGTAGAAGTGGGTAACGTGCACAACTGGACTGTTCCAGCGATGATCATGATGCCGATTATCAGGGTCGTCTTCACCTTGTTTTGGTTTTCCTTCACCGCCGAGTGTCTTCGTGTCTCTCTAAGGGAACAAGCATAGTGTCTGTTATCATCGTGTTTTTAACATCTCATATTTCCGTCTGTGTCTCTGTAACGTCAATTTTCCATTATAATCGTCACCATGTGTGACTCCCTCATTTTTTTTTAAACAACCATTTGCGGAGACAAGACATCCCAAAAAATACTGTGTCACAGCGCGAGCACTCTCACAGCCTGTGGTCGAGGAGCTGAGTGGGCGGACAATTTCTCCGTCCCCTGCAGACTTGTTTTTCCAACCAAGTGTTTCTTACATGTAAATAGTATGTGGGGGAATAGCAACCGAAGGGTTGCCGGGAAGGGCAGAAGTAGTGGCAAAGAGCATTCTTTAAATCACAGGGCGCGGAAAAAAACATAAAAAGAGTTTTGAAACCAAGTAGTCGAATGGGGTGGTGCGTATGATCCGTGGCAGGGCAAGAATGGATGGGATCCCTGAATAATGCAATTTATCGGCCATAAACGTGTGCGTTTTGGTCCGTTTTACCGTGATGTCGCATCCCTGTAGGAGTAGGGTCCATCGCGCTGCTCAAATTTGGCTTACTGTGCCGTCTTTTAGTCCGCTGTCCAATAAAAGCTGTGGCGGGGTGTGCTCTGTCAAAATGGTGACTGGGTTGAGTCCAGTTATGTACGAGAAGTACTGTACCGCCCAGAAAACTGCTAATTGGTGCCTCTCGCAGGCTGAAAATTCTTGTTCAACCGGATCTAAGACTCGTGAGGCATAGGCTACAGGTCCCAGACGATCGTGCCTTTCCTGCAGGAGTACGGCCAAAAGGGTCCGATCTGTGGTCGCTACCCCTATCGCGTACGGGGAGTGGGGATCGGGGGCCTGCAAAGCGGGGGCTGTGCTCAGGGCGCATTTCAATGCATCCACGGCATCCATGTGCTGTGGAAGCCATTTCTATGGTGCTTGTTTCTTTAGTAAATCGGAGAGTGCGGCTGCCTTTGTGGCGAATCCGTCAATATGGTTCTGACAATAGCCAACCGGTCCTAAAAATGACCGGAGGGCTGTAAGGTTTTGGGGCAAGGGCAAATTTACAATGCAATCAATCCGTTTGAGTTCTATTTCACATTTCCCATGCGTGATGACTGTACCTAAATAAGTGACTTTTTCCTGAAGAATTTGGGCTTTCTTGGGGTTAATTTTGCAGCCAATCGTTGTAAGGATTTCCAATAATTCCGAAAGAAGCGAGATGTGCTCTTCCTTGGTGTCAGTCTGTAGGAGTAAGTCGTCCACATACTGAACAAGGCATTCAGTGCGGGAAAATTTAGATAATCCGTTTGCCAATTGTCTGTGAGAATTGGAGGGTGAGTTGTGGAAGCCTTGTGGAAGGCACGCCCATGAGTACTGCTGTCCCTGGAAGGTGAATGCAAATTTATATTCGCATGCTTTGTCCAGTGGTATGGACCAAAAGCCATTACTGATGTCTAATCCCGACAAAAATTTCGACTGGAGTCCCTGTCTCAACATGGTCTCGGGACTTGTGGCAATGGTGGGGGCTGCTAGGGGAGTCACTTTGTCCAATTCTCTGTAGTCGATGGTTAGTTGCCATGTTCCATCGGGTTTCCTTACGGGCCAAATCGGGGCATTATTTGTCGATGCAACGGGTCGAATCACGCCTTGCATCAATAAGATTTGAATGACCTTAGCTATCTCTCCTTCGGCTTGCTGGGGGAAGCCATACTGTTTCTGGGGCTTGGGATCGGGACCTGTAATGTTTACAACACCAGGGATTTTACCGCAGCCATGCTTGTGCTGGGCAAATGCTGTCTTATGTCTTTTCAAGACCTCTCTAACTGCTTTGTCTGTGGTAATGGTTTGTGGATCAAACCAGTACTCTCCTACTGAGCTGATTCTATGAGCATAATCCCCTACTGTGAGCGTGGCGGGGGCTCGTGCTGCTCTAGCCATTTTCCAGATGCATCGGTTAACTGGGTCAAATGAGAGGTTGCGTGTACTCATGAAATCGATACCTCGAATGTGTTCTGCTGCCTGGGGCAAGTCTACTAAAACAACCAAATGTTTTGTCCTAATATTACCGAGCTGTACGTCCACAGGGGTTGTGATGTGTCCCTGCTGGAGGTGACCTGTAAAGCCACTGAGGGTAATGGTATCCGTAGTGGGCCATATCTCTTTCTGGAACATGATGGAGGAGTTTAACGTGGTTCGGGACCCTCCTGTGTCCCAAAGGAACTCTACGGGGTGTCCCCGGACTGTGCCTGCGACTACCGGTCTTCCGGACGTAGCCCAAAGGGTATCGCAGACCCAAGTTGGGGAGCCCGAACACCGTCAATCAGTGCCACTCGTGGCCAAATTATCTGGTCGGCCGCTAACGCTGTGAATGGGTCGGGTATTGTTTCTGGGGGGGTGGGTTTGGATGATGCTTCCTTTGCTGCTTCGGGGGGGGCTTGACATTCTCGGGCGTAATGTCCTTTCTGTCGGCAATTATAGTATTCCTGTATCATGGGGTGCTGCGCTATACCTCTGCCTTCATTTACCCATGAGGGGACTTGGTGAGCCTTTACTGGGTTCATGGTGGCATCTACTCTCTCTTGTTCTGTCTTTTTCTGCACTGACTGTTCCCAAGCTCTGGACAATCGTTTCAGAACCCACACTTCATTGTGCGCTGGGTTTGAGGGGTCATAATTGACGCAAGCCTTCTGTCCTGCCTCCGTGGCATGGGACACTAACGTACGGGTCCATTTGGCCGTATTGTCTGCTGATAAACGGGCGCGGGCTAATTCACCGAGTACCGCAGTGAAATGGATCCAAAGGCATCCAGCAAACGCTGTTGGATGCTCTCTCTTTTTCTGCCTGCACCGATTGAGTCCGTCTACCGGATCTCCTCTGTTATATCCTATGGTGTCTAAGATGGCCGTTTTCATTTCTTGAAGGCTACCTCCTCCTACATTTTGTGTGTCGGGAAGGGCTGAACTAACTGAGGGGTGTAAGCACATAACTAAGAGCTTAACCTGCTCCGGATCGTCTAAACCATACATCAGGATTTGTTGTTTTACTAACTCGAAAAAGTGATGTGGTCCGATGTGGGGTCTCGTAACTGGGTGATCGATAATGGGGTGGTGCACACGAAATCGGGTTGGTCTTCTGTGGTAACCCTGCGCTGTGTGGTAATGGTGTTCATTGGGTTGGGTGCTGCCTGTGCAGTTGGTGGTGCGGGTACTTTCCTCTTCAGGGCCTGAGGGGCTCTATTTTGATTCTCAGTCTCGCTTTCGTACCATTGGGCCGTTTCCCTGAGTTCCTGCCAATCAGGGCCGTCTTCGAGGTCTAGCTGTGGGCCAAAGGTGTCTCTAAACCCATTTTGAACTGATAGCAGGAATTGCAACCTTACAATTTGCTGCCTTCATTTGGCATGGTCCACCGAACTCTGCCTCTGTTCCGTGGTGGAGCTGTGGAGTGCTCGGAGGGCTGCTTTTAAATCATCGCATTGTTTCTTTAAGATCTGTACTTGATTCTCTGTCTCGTCTCTTACCAGTACAGCACGCTGTGTGTCCTGGTAGGCCTTATCATATTGGATTTGGAAGCTGCTAAGGTGGATGAGACAGGATCGATGTGCCCCCTTGACATCATCCATTTCCTTGTCCTTCGCTGCTAACTGCTCCCGGAGCTGTACATTTAATTTCTCGCATTCACTTAAATCTCCCTCTATACTTTTCTCCTTCTCCTCGAGCTGCTTGCGGAGCGTCTTCACAGCCTCCTCTGTGCCTCGCAATTGTGCCAGACAGGATACGATTGCCATCGGCTTACGAACCTTAGTCACACTTTTCTTATGGATCTCGGTCAGGCTGTCCCACCAAGTCTGTCCAATGCTGCCAGGACCTGTCTCTTCATTCGCACAAAACTCAGACCATAGAGGCCATCCTTTCCCCTTTAGGTACTTCCTGATCTCTTCTTCCCATACGGGACACTGTTCTGATCTATTGGTCGCTGCGACCTTGGGCTCTTGTGGATGCATAAGGCATTCCATTGCCTTCATGGCCATCCCTACAAATACCTCTGTCTCTTACCGGAAATTTGGAACAAGGGGAATAAAGTGGTGGTGCAAACACGGGTACGGCTCAAGCTATTTTCTGGTTTACGCAACTCCCGAAAGTTTCACGCAACAAAATCGATCGAGTTTACCTTATATCCCTTTGTTAGTACGCATGCAAATTATACACTTCCGAATTCTGGGTGTTGGATCGATACTGGTTTCGCTTGTGGTTTCTTTTACTTTGCCAATTTGGATTCTAATTCAAATGCTTTGTGGGTTCTCTCGGAGTGACATGGTCACTTCTGGGTCGAGTCCCGTCAGATGTCGCCAATAACTGTTGCCGATTTATCTCTACTACTTGGCCTTTTCTATGGCTCTGTTCCAATTAGGGCAAACAGTGGATTTGCCTTCTTTCTATATTGTCTATGTCCGAATGCTTAGAGTCGCCAGGTATCGAATGATACCACCACAAGTTTCAACCAGCTATCGATCAAAGAGCCAAACACCAGTTAGTTAGTTCAAGGTCAAGGGTACTTTATTTACATACAATCAGTCATGCAACATAAACACGACTAGTTAACTACTCCTATCACTAAGACAACCTGTACTTAACTTCGGGCACCCGGTTTAGGTCAGGAAACAGTGGCCGCTGTTCAATTCTGCATCTCTCGGGTTCGAAGGGGTAACTGCTGCTCAGCTAGGCTCATCCGTCTGGTAGTGGGCATTTAACTCGAACTTGCTTCTGGTGTTGCTGCAGTTGGCGATGGCCGTGACCGGGGTACCAATGCCAAAAGAGAGCGAACATATGGCGAACTCTTCCTTTATACTCAGGGGGCTTTTGCGCTCTTTTGGGCGGTCCTTCGATTTGGGCCTTACTAATTGGGTGATCCCTGATCACTCCGTTCGATTCCTTAGCCAATAAGTGGGCGGGGATCTGGATGACTGGGCGTGTCTCAAGCGGTCATTGACCCCGTTGTTTGCGTTTCCCTTGGACAGGGAGTGGCATCAAAATGTCTGGGACTGTCCCGGTTGCTGGAATACCAGTCCTTTGTGTTGGGGGAGATAGGCCATCACCTGCTAATCGGCCTGATTAACATGCTAATGGGATGGAGTTTCGATGCCTTCTGGACTTTGCTGACAAATATGCATTTCAAGCTCTGAGCCTGCCTGACTCTTGGCTTGTCCATTTTACCCATCAGTCTTTGCGAGTTGCTCTGGACTTAGTTGGAAGTGGCCATCCCAGATGGCTACACCTGCTGACAATGACATGATTTACTCCTTTTATTTCTTGAAAAATTTCTACCTAGTCTTATTGCAAATGAAAAGAAAACTCTTCAGTTCCACAATTTGTCTTTTACATTTATACCTCTTTTAAGATTCATTTTTAAGTGAGCTCAATTGACTTTGATGAGTCTATCTTTGGTAATATTTCATTTATTTTTAAAAAATCTATTTTGACTTTAAGTTACTTTTACTCTGCTACTCCATGACTGTCTTCTTAGGTATCGAAAAAAGAACCATATGCAAAAAAAATTGATTCAAAGTTGTCACAGAAAATGCAGAAACATATTTAAATTGTATGACTTACACAGCAAAGGTCTGTGAAAAGATACCAAATACCGCAAACATGTGGAAGTCGTCATACACACAGCTGATTTAATGATGGAAAAAATGATGGAAAAACTGTAGTCAAAATTTAATCATTTTTTGACAAGATGCTTCATTAAAAACATATCAAAGAAGTTACAAGAAATTAATCTTGTTTCATTATTTTGGCACATGAAGGTTGAGTCAGTTCTTACTATGTTAAAGGGAAGGCGGTTATGTCTGGATATTTTGTTTTACATATTTGACTAATTTTGCTACCGAGAAGCCATGCTAAATATTAAATGTAATCTGGAGGTTTCTGATGATTGCTTGTCAGCACTTTAACTCACAAAGCAGGGGAAAGATGAATTCATCCATTAGATAAAGACATTCACCATTAGTGCCATCAGCTTCAAGAAAGTAATTAACTAGTCCTATGAATCTCTTCAGGGTATGCTTGACATTTATTATAATTCTGGCATAAGGACTCAGCAAGCTTTGAATCCTGTTAAATTAGATTTTTTTTTCTGTTTACTTGTCCAGCAAGGCCATTTTTCAAATAAGCGTATTTAGAATCATAGAATTTACAGTGCAGAAGGAGGCCATTCGGCCCATCGAATCTGCACCGGCTCTTGGAAAGAGCACCCTACCCAAGGTCAACACCGCCACCCTATCCCCATAACCCAGTAACCCCACCCAACACTAAGGGCAATTTTGGACACTAAGGGCAATTTATGATGGCCAATCCACCTAACCTGCACATCTTTGGACTGTGGGAGGAAACCGGAGCACCCGGAGGAAACCCACGCACACACGGGGAGGATGTGCAGACTCCGCACAGACAGTGACCCAAGCTGGATTCGAACCTGGGACCCTGGAGCTGTGAAGCAATTGTGCTATCCACAAGGCTATCGTGCTGCCCCAAAGATGAAAGTTTACATTTGTTATCATTCACTAGCTTGCAAAATTCAGATCAGTGGAGTGAGAGTGTCAACCTGTCACCATTTATTATGGCCTGTTTTAATTACGTGTAAACATAACATGAGAAATAACTGGAATAGAAAGTAGATGCAGATTTTAGACAAGTTAGTTAGCTCATCATTCCCTTTCTTCAAGTACCTTGAGATATATTTGATTCCCCCGCCACCTTTCCCATTTGAACACATTCAAACTACAGTTCGATCTATTTCTGAACTGACAATAGCTGTCCGAGGTGAACTGGGTTAAAACTGACAGAAGTCATTTCAAATGTGACTTTTGCCTGTTATTGAGAGAGAATTCTCACACAAAGCAAAAATAATACTTCTATCATCTTTAGGAACTGCAAAGTTCCTTATAAATTATTAAATACAAATCAGACCCAGGTTTTGTAATGTAAACAAGTTTAGTTGAAAAATATCAAACAAGTCAAAGATGTGAACGTTTGTCAGGTCAAATTTTTAAGATGAAAGTTTTGTGTTATTTCAGCAAAATAATGCAATATGTTAATTATTTAAATTAATTATTTAAATATTTTAATTATTACATTTTTAAAAATCAACTTATATCAATGCAGCAGCCCAAGATATTGGAATATAAAAATTCCTCAAATAGAGAATATGAAAGACCATCTGGTTTGCCTTCCTCCATCTTGGAAGGTGCATGATTTAGTTACGATCGCTAGAGTCTGATAATTATTTTTAAAAATTTGAACTTCCAGTTAATAGCTGAAAAATGACACATCAAGATTTCGCATTTTAAGACTCCCACCGTAATAAATGACTAAAAGCACAATTAATTAAATACTGGGGTGATTCTTTGGGGCCATTGGCCCTAGCTGGGATTCCCGCAAGCCCATTGAATTGAGCATGAGGCCCAAAACAGCATTCTTGCTGGGTGTCAAAGCAATCGCAAGTCTCCAGGCCCACTCACCTGGCGAGGTTTCACGCTCCGAATTGGTGAAAACCTGATCAGAAACTCATTAGCATCCACTTTAATCTCATTAGAGAGATTGAAGTGGAATGCTGCAGCCTCCTGGGATGCTCCCGCACCCCAAGCTGGAAATCCCCCGGGCACGAATCTCCACTGCTCCCTAAAAGCAGGGACCAGTGTCCAGGACACTGAAGGGGAGTTAAAGGCTGAGTACCCTCTCTACAATTAGCTCTGGCATACCAAG
Source organism: Scyliorhinus torazame (assembly GCF_047496885.1). NCBI lineage: Eukaryota > Metazoa > Chordata > Chondrichthyes > Carcharhiniformes > Scyliorhinidae > Scyliorhinus > Scyliorhinus torazame. Next base: position 244,690,250 of record NC_092713.1, read on the forward strand.
GGGATCCTTCAGGGGAGGTGGGGACCAGAGGGGCTTGGGCTGGAGAGGCTCAGGTCAGGGGTCTTTCCTGGGATGGGGGTCATGTGGTACGTTTTCTATCTGTAGCCCAGAAAACTTTTAAGCTCTCTACCAGCACATCAATATCAATGATCTGTCAGATGAAGGTACGTCTTTCCTCTGTAGCCTTCAGAATTTTGATGTCTTTCCTAGCATGTCAGATTCAAAGACCTATCAGATGAAGGTAAAACTCTTCCCATTGATGTGTGGAAAACGTTTTTCACATTCAATTTCAATCCTCTTTAACTTGTTCAAGCCTCTGGGCTTGCTGAGAAGCCAAAAAGGTTTGAACTGTATACTTTACATTCAATTTCCTGGCCCATTACCTTCTACGAGCCTCTTGATTGACAGGTTCAGGCTATTTCAAAAGAGGGCTCAAAAGGGCAGTACCTGAAAGGGGGTGGGGGATGGAGCTGAGCCAGGTATTGAACAAAGAACAATACAGCACAGGAACAGGCCCTTCAGCCCTCCAAGCCTGTACCGGTCATGATACCACCCTTGGTGAAAACCCTCAGCACTTCCTAGTGCATTATCCCTCTATACCCATCTTATCCATATATTTGTTGAGATGCATTTTGAATGCCGTTAATGTATCTGCTTCCACAACCTCCCCTGGCAGCGCATTCCAGGCACTCACCACCCTCTGTGTAACAAACCTACCTCACACATCTCCTCTAAACTTTGCCCTACAGACCTTAAACCTTTCTCCCCTAGTAACTGACACCTCCACCCTGGGAAAGAGTGTCTGCCCATCCACTCTATCTATGCTTCTCATAATCTTGTAGACCTCTAACAGGTTGCCCCTCAACCTCCATCATTCTAATGAAAGCAGTCCAAGTCTATACAGCCTCTCCGCATAGCTAATACCCTCCAGACCAGGCAACGTCCTGGTAAACCTCCTCTGCACCCTCTCCAAAGCCTCCACATCCTTCTGATAGTGTGGCGACCAGAATTGTGTGCAATATTCCAAGTGCAGCCTTACCAAGGTTCTATACAACTGCAGCATGACTTGCCAGGTTTTATACTCGATGCCCCGTCCAATGAAGGCAAGCATTCCGTATCCTTTCTTGACTACCTTGTCCACTTGTGTTACCACTTCCAAATATCTCTGGACCTGTACACCCAGATCTCTGTGACTCTCTGTATTCCTAAGAGTTTTGCCATTTACGGTATATTTCCCCTCTATGTTAGACCTACCAAAATGCATTACCTCACACTTGTCCGGATTAAACTCCATTTGCCATTTCTTTGCCCAAGTCTCCAACCTATCTATGTCCTGCTGTATCCTCTGACAATCCTCAACACTCCCTGCCACTCCACCAACCTTGGTGTCATCCGCCAACTTACTAATCAGACCGGCTACATTTTCCTCCAATTTGTTTATGTATACTACAAACAACACAGGACCCAGCACCAATCTCTGTGGAACACCACTAGTCACAACCTTCCATTCAGAAAAAACACCCTTCTACTGCTACCCTCTTCCTTCTGTGACCGAGCCATTTCTGTATTCATCTTGCCACCTGACCTCTGATCCCGTGTGACTTCACCTTCTGTAGCAGTCTGCCAATAGGCACCTTGTCAAAGGATCTACTGAAGTACATGTAAACAACATCCACCGCCCTCCCCTCATCAATCAATTGGAAGCTGCTATAAAAGGAGCTTTGGCAAGTTGTTGCAGTGTGCCTTGAATATGGAACATAGAACATACAGTGCAGAAGGAGGCCATTCGGCCCATCAAGTCTGCACCGACCCACTTAAGCCCTCACTTCCACCCTATCCCCGTAACCTAATAACCCCTCCTAACCTTTTTGGAACTAAGAGCAATTTAGCATTGCCAATCCACCTAACCTGCACGTCTTTGGACTGTGAGAGGAAACCAGAGCACCCGGAGGAAACCCACGCAGACACGGGGAGAATATGCAAACTCCGCACAGATAGTGACCCAGCGGGGAATCGAACCTGGGACACTGGTGCTGTGAAGCCACAGTGCTAGCCACTTGTGCTACCGTGTCGTGTATGTAAATATGGTAGAGATAAAGACTTGATAGGAGGATGTAAAGGGTTAACATTAGAAGCACGCATGATGTCATCATGATGTCAGCTCACATGAATGGGAGTTAGAGAACTGTAGAGGAGCAGAAGTTTCAACTTTGTGCAGAGGTCCCAATATGTACATAAGCTGTAAACAAAGATTGATTTTGATTGATTGATTGATTGATTGATTTATGGTTAAAATTGAAACTAATCTCAAAAGTGGATGAAGTTTCTGATGACACTTACAGCAGTACATTCAGAAATGAATTTCCAAAGCTTTTTACAGGTCCAGGGAAATGAGAGACCAAACAACATACCATCCTCTGGGCTGATGCTTAACCTATTTGCCTCTTTAAACCAAGAAAAGTCCCTCACCGACTTATACACAGAGGCAAGAGTTTGATTAAGAAGATACAGCAGCAAGGGACTTTCTCACTGGTCAACATGCCAGCAGAATGATGTTCAGGAATGGTTTTGGTCCCAAAGCCGATTGGTTCTATAAGAATCTATGTAGATTTAAATCAACGAAGTAATCTGTGGGATATGAGATCCACCCAATGTTCTCAGTGGATGAGAGCCTTGCTAAACTAGTCAAGAGTATCTTAGTTACCAAATTGGATGCAAACAGTGGATCTTTGCAGTTGCGTCTGGATAAAGAATACAGGCGGCTCATCACATTTTTTAAAAGTTTTTATTGGAGTTTTTCATTTATGACAGGTAAGTCTTATCATCATACAGTTCAATTGTACAGTTGTATTAATCATAACTGAGGTTAGAAATAATTTACACCCTTTTACTATACACATGGTCGAAATTTACGTTGGTGTTATCAAAACAGAGAGAAAAACAAAATCATGACAAAAGAGATAAGTGGTCTGTTAACATTGCAGTGACCAGCGTAGTGTAGGTATCGGCCGAGCTGCCCCTTTGAAATGAAATGAAAATCGCTGATTGTCATAAGTAGGCTTCAAATGAAGTTACTGGGAAAAGCCCCTAGTCGCCACATTCCGGCGCCTGGTTCGGAGAGGCTGGTACGGAAATTGAACCATGCTGCTGGCCTGCCTTGGTCTGCTTTAAAAGCCAGCTATTTAGCCCTGTGCTAAACCAGCCCCTTGTAGTCTGAGGTGGCAGATACCCAGTGAATACTGCACCCCAGGAAGGAGAGGGACAGGAGATGAGTTCTGGCACGGCGGTTACACACTTTGTATGGCAGCATTGTTGTGTTGCTGTACGTGGAGACCCGCGCACCTCGGTGCATTGTGCAGATTTCAACCCCTCCTCATAGAATTTACAGTGCAGAAGGAGGCCATTCGGCCCATCGAGTCTGCACCGGCTCTTGGAAAGAGCACCCTTCCCAAGGTCAATACCTCCACCCTATCCCCATAACCCAGTAACCCCACCCAACACTAAGGGCAATTTTGGACACTAAGGGCAATTTATCATGGCCAATCCACCTAACCTGCACATCTTTGGACTGTGGGAGGAAACCGGAGCACCCGGAGGAAACCCACGCACACACGGGGAGAATGTGCAGACTCCGCACAGACAGTGACCCAAGCCGGAATCGAACCTGGGACCCTGGAGCTGTGAAGCAATTGTGCTTTCCACAATGCTACCATGCTGCCCGTCTGCTCCTAGCTGTGATATGGGTGTTCCCTCCTCCCCTCCCCTGGTGGAACCCTTCCTCTGATGGCAAATGTTATCCTTTTAGTTTCAGAAACTCCACTAAGTTGATTGAGAGTCTTGGGTGACGCTGACGACGTCCATCCAAGCAGAAGTCTGCCGGGCAGTCAGGGAGGCGAATGCCAGGGCGCCAGCCCCTCATCCACAAAGAGCTCTGGATGCTCCGATACCCCGAAGAATGCCACTGAAGGGCATGGCTCCATCTTCACCCCCACCACTCTGGATGTGGCCTCGAAGAATGCAGGTTAGAACATGGTGAGTGTGGGGCAGGACCAGAACATTTGGGTGTGGTTGGCTGGTCCCTCCCTGACATCGCTCCACCTTATCCTCCACCTCCAGGCAGAACCCGCTAATTTGTGTCCTAGTTAGATGTGCCCTATGCAGCACCTTTAGCGGCTTTGGCTCAGCCCTGTGCATGAGGAGGTGGAGTTCACCCTGTGCATAGCTTCTATCCAGAGTCCGCCCCCTATCTCCATGCGCAGTTCCTCTTCCCATCTTTCTCACATCTTGACCAATGGGGCCTTTACCTCTTCTAACAATTGTCTGTATATGTCATCACATTTACTATCCCCCAGCAAGTCCGATGCTCGTAATCTGTCCAATAAGGTCTGGAGGAACAGCGTGGTCTCCTTCAGGAGGAGGTTTCGCACTTACAGGTACTGGAGCTCGTTCCCTTTCAGGAGCTACAGCTTCTCTGTTAGTTCCACCAAGATCGCTACTCTGCCATCCACGTACCTGTCTCTTACCTTCAGTACCCCTTAATCCTCTCTCCACATTTTGAGATTGGCGTCTATTTTCACCAGGATAAATTTGTGGTTCCTGCTGATGGGGGCCGTAACAGACATGTCATCCAGTTTGAAGTAGTGTCTAAGTTGGCTCCAGGTCCATAATGTAGCTACTACCACTGGGCCCCTCTAGTGCTTGGCTGGGGGTAATTGGAGTCAGGCAGTGGCCAATGCCTGGAGGGATGTCCTAGTACAGGAGGCCTCCTCCACCTGGGCCCATTCTGCCCACAGCTCTCTCAATCACCCCCACAACCTCTCTGTGTTCACTGCCCAGAGATAGGATGGGAGGTTCGGTAGAGCCAAGCCCCTGATGTGTTGTCCTCTTTGTAGAACCGTTTTCCATATCCCAGTGTTCTTTCCCGCCCAGACGAAGACCACAGTCAGTTTATCCATCCAGGTGAAATAGGATTTGGGGATGAAAATCAGGAGTAATATGAAGGGCAGCATGGTAGCACAGTGGTTAGTACAGTTGCTTCGGGGTCCCAGGTTCGATTCCCGGCTTAGGTGCACGTTCTCCCCATGTCTGTGTGGATTTCTTCCGGATGCTCCGGTTTCCTCCCACAGTCCAAAGATGTGCAGGTTAGGTGGATTGGCCATGCTAAATTGCCCTTAGTGCCAAACAAAAAAGTCCCTTCCTCATGTCGTTCCCTCACGACCTGACACAAACCCAATCTAACAGTTGTGTCTTTCAAGACTCAATGAGTGTTGGTATGGCCAAGCCAGTTTGATGGTGTACACTTTCTTCCCTTGGTCTTCCTCCAAATAGTCTTAAACATTGTATTAATTTGCCAATCTTATGAAGATGGTAGGTGATAGTCAACATGTGGTTTCCTTTACTCTGTTTGATGACCATTCATGAGCTCTGATGTCAATGTTAATATCCCTCAGGATAATATTCACTCAAATGTATAGCTCTCTGCCCCCAACTCTGGTTGGTCTTTGGTCTTTCCTGCCAATGGCATAGAACTTACCCAATAGTGGCAATGACTCCTGATTACTCTTTTTCAAAAATGTGAAGCTGCCGTAATAGCTACTCAGGGGAGGTAAGGAGGTGAGTAGCCATTTCCATTTTCCGGCACGCAGCTGAAGCTTACCGGAGCTGCTGCCTCAGTGCTCGGGAGTTGGGGGATCCCTCAGGGTGGTTGGGAAGGTTGGGGGAACTATAGTGTTCTAGGTCAGGAATCGTCCCTGGGTCAGGGGGTGATGGGTTTTGCATGCTTGAGGCCTTCAAACCATTTTAAAATATTGTACAGGCCCATAATAGTGGCAACCGCAGCTGCAGCCTGTCTGTCCTACCAAACACTTCCAGGATAGAACCCTGCAGTGGCTTCTATCCTGAAATTCAATTTCACTCCCTTTGACTATGAGCAGCCTCTAGCTTCACAGCTAAAGGCAATTACAAATGAGGAACTAACCTTGTTGGTTGTGACAGCACTTCACGCTCCTCAACTCTCAAGTGCGTACTCGAGGTCACATGTGCAATGTCTCAATGGATGATGAGGGCATGGCATGTCCAGCAAACTTTGATATCTGAACAGTGTGCCTGAGCTCTAGGAGCATCAGCACCACTGAGGCAGATGCCAACAATCAAACCATTAAAGAGCAGGGCTTCAGCACTGAGGATATATATTCTCATGACCAAAGGGTAAGTAAGTGTGTGGATTAGTGAAAAGCAACTAAGCACATCCCCCCTAATTTTCCAGGCAAAGCTTTAGGGTCTGAGGTCTAGGGGCTCCTGATGTAGCCGGAGGTGAATGTGCAGAGCAAAGTTTGCCACCACAACTGGCAGGCTGGATGGTACTCTGAGAGAAGGTGGGACAGGTAAGGGTGGGGGAGGCTTGGGAGATTTGAGGGTCCCGAGGCAGACATCCTAACTATTTGTTAGTCTGTCTCCTTCTCCAATTCCTTACAGAGAAAATAATGTTTGTTGGATTCGATCCCGTACAGGCTGCCCTCGTGTTACTGGTGGCAGCCGAGGCGGGCAGACGCCGGAGATGGCAGCAAGGCCAACACAGGCTGGAGGTGGCACCACATGTGCAGGGGGCCATCACACACCCTGAAGGCCTGGCCACCCATTAGGCTGAGAAAGGACCCAGAAAGGGAGACCAAGGTGTACAGGTGTACATTCAATGAGATGAAGGACACTATGTGTAACAGAAGACTGCGTCTCAGCAAGGAGACAGTGCGGCACCTATGCCACGATCTCACAGGATTGGCATCCTGTGGAGGAGGAGGACAGCCATTCCTGGTGGTCATGAAGGTCACTGCAGCCCTGAACATTTATGCCACTGGGCCTTTTAAGGTCTCGAACGGGGACCTATGTGGCAAATCACAATCTACAGCCCACAGGTGCATTCAGGAGGTGACAGATGCTCTGCATGCCTGGACATCCAACTAGATTACCTTCCATCTAGACCAGACCCACCAAGATGCCCAGGCTGCAGGATTTCCTGCCATTACCGGAATGCCCCAGGTCGAGGAAGCCATTGATGACACACATGTCGCCCTGAAGGCATTGGGGCATCAAGGGGTGCCCTGTATTAACAGGAAGAAGTTTTAATCCCTGAATATTTTGATCATGTGCGACCACCGCCTCCAAATCATGCGTACCTGTGCCTGCTACCCAGGCAGCACACACAACAGTTACATTCTGGGGCACTCAAAGATCCCAGGGTCTTTGTGGACTACCCCAAGATGATGGGTTGGCTCGTGTGGGACAAGGGATATCCTCTGATGTCACGGCCAATGACGCTAGTGCGGAGGCCTGAGGCAGGGACCGATTATAATGATGTGGAGATGCCGGCATTAGACTGGGGTGAGCACAGTAAGAAGTCTTACAACACCAGGTTAAAGTCCAACAGGTTTGTTTCAAACACTAGCTTTCGGAGCAGTGCTCCTTCCTCAGGTGAATTCTAATGAGGCCCATGCTGCCACCCGTGCTATCACTGAGCAGTGCATCGGCCTGCTGAAAATGCGATTTTGATGCGTGGACCACCCTGGCGGTGCACTGATGTGCACCCCGCCCCCCCCCCCACTGAGGTTCTACCACTTTGTGGTGTTCTGTTGTGTCCTCCAAAACCTGGCCCAGCAGCAGGGAGACAAGCTGGAAGAGCAAGAGCAGGAGGATGAGGAAAGAAATGTGGCTGAAGTGTTGGGTACTCTGCTACACAGACAAACCAACACAGTTGTGAATGGTACAACTCAGTTTTATTTCAAACAGTGGTAAACTGTTTACTGAGGTTCGATCATAACCCTTGAATCTGTGGACCTATTCCTAATTCTATCTTGTAATGGCACTCAGCACATGGTGGATACCTGAGTGGCTTGCTATGAGCTCTGTGCCCTGATCTGTTTCCTGCTCGAGTGCCCAGGAAGTGTCGTGTTCCCTGTTTTGTACTGTGTATGCTCTTGCCTGTGATTGGCTGTCGTGTTGTGTGTGTGTTGATTGGTCAGTTGATCTGTCCATCAGTATGTATGTATGTATGTGCTATGATGTTTACCTGAATATCATGACATCCTCCCTTTTTTACAAGAACATGTGCCTATGTGGTTATAAATAGAGATGTGTACTGAGTGCAGCTGAATGTGTGTGTGTGTGCAATATCTACAGCATGTACATGGGGCTAAACCAAATACAAGGGGCGATGTCGGGTGCGACATAACAATGAGGTTGTACCATAAACAAAGAACTGGGAAATGTTGAACGACAAAACAAATTCCTGTAACGTTAAGAACAGAAACATATGAACACAGTGGTAGTATGAGTTCAATGTACAAACAGTCTCATAAGTCCAGTCTAGTAGGTGGGCGACAAATTTGGGTTGACCGTTAGGGCGGCACACCATTCATCACCCGGATTGACAGTGTTAACTTGCAATGGCTGGTGGGTTCTGGCTGGAGACATTCGGTTCCCATCAATGACCGCAACACGGAAGGCGCCCCGGTCGTCTGTGTCACTGGTCTGGATATCGTCTGGGCACGACGCGTAGTATGGAGGCTGAACGTTCTGCATGTCCCTGTGAGGTAGTCGGAGTTGGGGAACATTGGCAGGTTGAGCTGCTCGACAGCAGGCAGCGTAGTGGCCCACCTTGCCACAGCGGAGGCATTGTCGGGTTCTTGCGGGACATTGCCGCTTTAAATGTGCGGCTCCACAGTTGCCGCACGTCGTGACATCATGGCGTTCGTTGCGCCACCACCCATGCGTAGTTCGGTCTTGCGCCGAGCGCGCGTGCGCAGCACGCTCCTCAGTGTTGCCGTCGTTTTTGGCGCGCACAAGCACGGGAGGCCTCGAAAAGTGCACAAAATGGCCGCCCTCGTCCGGGCCGCGGGCCGGGAGGAACTCGATTGCCTGGACCCGTTCGGCCTCGTAGGACACCTGCCTCACCGATCCAGCCGCGTAGGACCCCTGCCGCGCCGATTCGGCCGCCTGAAATTGGGGTATAGCGGCTAGTCGCGTTTTCGTGCAGGATACAGGCTTTGATTGCGGAGGCTAAGGTGAGACCTTTTATTTTTAAGGCGGCTGGTGTAGGGTGCCCGAGGTGACACCAAAAACGATCTGGTCCTGAATCATGTAATCGGAGGTGGTGTCGTAACCGCAGGACTGCGCGAGGATACGGAGATGCGTAAGGAACGACTGAAAGGGCTCATCCTTACCTTGCAGGCGCTGCTGGAAGAGATACCTCTCGAAGCGCTCATTGACCTCGACTAAACGTCGAGCTTGAGAAGGACCGTCTTGTATTTGGTCTTGTCCTCACCTTCCGCGAACACCAGGAAGTTGTAGACATGGTGGCATGTTGACCTGCCGTGGTGAGGAGGATAGCGAACTTTCTGGTGTCCGAGGCGCTCTCCTTTTCGTTGGCTTCCAGAAAGAGCTGGAAGCGCTGTTTGAACAGCTTCCAATTAACGCCGAGGTTTCCAGCGACTTGCAGCGGCTGTGGTGTGTTGACGGTGTCCATGGCGCAGGATGGCAGATTCCAGAGGATTTGTAGGTAGGTCCCACAATAACTCCTGGTACTATGAAGTGTTGGGTACTCTGCTACACAGACGAACCAACATGGTTGCGAATGGTACAACTCAGTTTTATTTCAAACATCTATTTACAGTGGTAAACTGTTTACTGAGGTTCAATCATAACCCTTGAATCTGTGGACCTATTCTAATTCTATCTTGTAGTGGCACTCAGCACATGGTGGATGTCTGAGTGGCTTCCTATGAGCTCTGTGCCCTGATCTGTCTCCTGCTCGAGTGCCCAGGAAGTGTCGTGTTCCCTGTTTTGTACTGTGTATGCTCTTGCCTGTGATTGACTGTCGTGTTGATTGGTCCGTTGATCTGTCCATCAGTATGTATGTATGTATGTGCTATGATGTTTACCTGAATATCATGTCAGTGGCCTCGTCTGCGGAGGAGGAGATGGTCCAAAAGGAGCTGGAGGGCGATCACGAGGAGGAGCCAAATGAAGGGTCCGTCATGCAAAGAGGACCACAAAGATTCTTGTCATCTCCAGATTCTCATAAGATGAGGCTGTGTCAATCAGCTCAACCTCCCCCATTTCCCTCCCTCCCCCCAATCCCCCCTTCCCCACCATTTCCCTCCCTCCCCCAATCCCCCCCAATGCCACATTTCCCTCCCTACCCACTATTCCCCACCCCACCATCTCATCGCTGCCTCCCCAACCACCCTGCTCCCCCCTCCAAGGTCTGTGTGACATCTCTCCAGGGTGATGGGCCTTTGTTGGCACTTTCAGTGTGTCACCATACATTGCAGGACAGTGATGATAACTCGCTGCGAGGAAAGCTCTGGTGCTCTTCAGTTTCTGCTAAAGTCTGACTCCTGTCTTTCTGCTGACAGCGTGCTCACACCCACCCTCTAAACGGGGTCTGCATTGCGGTGCGGGGGTGGCTCTTGATCTTGGACCACTGTGCCCGGATGGGGGGGGGGGAGTGGAGGGCGACAGGGGATGGGGCTGCAAGCAGGCCTGCTTTCATCACAGATCTTCACATGTATCAGGTATTGCAAGTTTTAATGAACATTTCACTGTAACAGATTTCCATTCCCCCGAGCTAAAGACAGTGACTCCAGTGCCCACTCAGTGATCTTCACTCTTCTTGGTCATTCCTGGTCTGGTGCTACGTCGAGGTGTTCCCCAGAATGCACATTAGACATGGAGGCAGCCTGCTGCCTTCTGCGTCATGTGGCCTTTGATGCTCTTGGCGGACATCCTCTGAAGGCCTGACGCCGGACCGACTTACCAATGTCACTGGCATCGCAGTGCCAACCTGTTGCCCACTGCCCTTGAGATGTGCCGGTGTCAGGAGAGGGGGTTTCAGATCACTGGAGACCGTAGTTGTTTTCTTCTTAACAGGCCCTGGGTTGGCCTCTGGCACATCCTCCTCTCTGATGTTGCCTGTAGTGCCCTAGGAATCCATGGGATGGAGGGGCAGCTGAAGTAAGTTCCAGAGGGCTCGGAGTCATCTGGCGCTGCCAGTCCTGGATGTCATGATATTCAAACACACACATCATGATGGACACACCAACAGGCAAATCAGAGCACACAACACCACAACCAATCACAGACAAGAACACCAACCACATAAAAAGCACGAGCACGACACCTGGTGGTCAGTAGGTCTGGGGACAAAGAAACAGAGAAGAGCTGTTACAACATCACAAGCAGGGAACCCCCACGTGCAGAGTGCAAAGACAAAACTGTACATAGTAAGTTTGAATAAAATAGCGTTGTACCATATACAACCGTGTTGGCTCATCTGTGTGTCAGAACACCCAACACCACATGGTACAGGAGTGGATCGATACCTGCCTACTAACCTGCCATTCTGGACATGGACCGCACCGACAAACCGCAGCCGTTGCAAGTCGCGGGGAACCTAGGTACCAATTGGAAGCTCTTCAGGCAGCGATTTGACCTGTACATCCGTGCCACCGAAAAACAGAGTGCCTCGGATGAAACGAAGATTGCAATGCTCCTCTTCTACGCAGGTCAGCACGCCACCGACGTCTTCAACTCACTGGTGTTCGAAGAAGGCGAAAACCAATCCAAATATGACACGGTCATCCTCAAACTGGACCAGCACTTTCAAGTTGAAGTAAATGAAAGTTTTGAAAGATACCTCTTTCAGCAACGCCTGCAAGGTAAGGAGGAGCTTTTTCAACCCTTCTTGACGCACCTCCGGATTCTAGCGCAGTCCTGCGGTTACGGCACCACCACAGAGTCCATGTTCAGGGACCAGATTGTTTTTGGCGTTGCCTCTAGTGGCCTACGCCAGCAGCTTCTTAAAATAAAAAGCCTCACCTTAGCGTCTGCTGTGGAAGCCTGTGTCCTCCACGAAAATGCTACCTGCCATTTTGCCCGATTTCAGGCGTCCGAGTTGGCACGGAGGGGGTCCCCAGCCGTCGAATCGGCAAGTCAGGCCACCCACGACGTCGAACGCATCCAGGCCGTCGATTACTTCCCGACCCACGGCCCGGACGACAGCGGCCGCTTCCCGCGCTTTTCGCGGTCTCCCGCGCAGGTGCGCGTCAAAAATAACGGCCACAACGAGGGACGCACTGCGCAGGCGCGCCCACCGCAAGATCGCACTGCGCATGCGCAGTGGCGCAACGAACGCCGTGACGTCATGACGTGCGGCAATTGTGAAGCTCTACATTTAAAAGGGCAATGTCCTGCAAAAAACCGACAGTGCCTCAGATGTGGCAAGATGGGCCACTACGCAGCCCACTGTCGTTCGGCTCAACCCATGGATCCGGCGCATCCTCGACAATCTCGCAGACAAGTCAGGACCGTCCAGCCCACGCATCAAGACTTCCAGTTAAGTGATGCAGATGACCAGGATGCCTTCCGCGTTTCCGTCATCGATGTCAACAAGGTCAATGCCATCAATCCAGCCGATGAGTGGTGTGCCACCCTGACGGTCAACCCGAACTCGTCGCAAGCCCATTAGACTGGACTTATAATACCGTTCATATGTTTAACAAGTTGCACAATTTTACATGATAACCTGTTGTTGTTTATCGTTCCAGATGTCGTCTGACTGGACAACTGTTCAAGTTTTTTTTCTTCTTCTCTCGTTCGCATTTATGTTATGTTATGGTACAACTTGGTTCATGTGACGCACCCGACATCGCCCCATGTACATAGTTCCGTCATATGCACATGCTGCACACGACACACACACACTCTTAGATGCACTCACGACACGATCATATTTATTACCACGTAGGCACATATCTTTGTAAAAAGGGGGGATGTCATGATATTCAAACACACACATCATGATGGACACACCAACAGGCAAATCAGAGCACACAACACCACAACCAATCACAGACAAGAACACCAACCACATAAAAAGCACGAGCACGACACCTGGTGGTCAGTAGGTCTGGGGACAAAGAAACAGAGAAGAGCTGTTACAACATCACAAGCAGGGAACCCCCACGTGCAGAGTGCAAAGACAAAACTGTACATAGTAAGTTTGAATAAAATAGCGTTGTACCATATACAACTGTGTTGGCTCATCTGTGTGTCAGAACACCCAACACCACACTGGAGACTTGCCATTGTCAATTGGTGTCAATGACCCCAGTGGTGGTCAATTAACCCAGTGGTGGTCCTCAGTATCAATTACGCCAGTGGTGGTCCTCAGTGACTGGGCCATGCCCTGGAGTGTCTCAGCAATGTGCACCTGAATGAAATGAAAATCGCTTATTGTCACAAGTAGGCTTCAAATGAAGTTACTGTAAAAAGTCCCTAGTTGCCACATTCCGGCGCATGTTCGGGGAGGCTGGTACGGGAATTGAACCGTGCTGCTGGCCTGCCTTGGTCTGCTTTCAAAGCCAGCGATTTAGCCCAGTGTGCTAATGCGTCAGGGACACGTCCCTTATCGACTGGCACATTATGCTGAGACCCTCAACCATGGTTGTTGCAGACTGAGCTATGCCTTGGACACCACCAAGATGCGGATGCTGTGCTCCACTGCACTTTCCACAGGGTGGCCACCCTAGCAGTGTTGGCCTCGTCATCTGGCTGGGAACCAGTTGTGCCCTGCTGTCCAGCAGACCTCCAACTGCTGTCTCCCTTGGATGAACCTGCCTCCACCTGATGTGCATCAGCAACTGTGTGGTGCTCACCAGATTGTGACCCAGAAGCCTGTCCACTAATGATGCCCACCAAGGTATGTGTCTCAGCGCTGATGGAAGGTGCAGGTGATAGCTGTGACACCTCAATGGTGGTCTCTTGGGTGGCATGGAGTGAACGACTCCGGATGGTCGGCCTCATCAGATGGAGATCCTGCAAGACAATGGACTTGTGGTCAGTGAGAGGCAAGGATCATTTTGATTCACATGAACAAATCACTTGAGACAAGTCATTTGGGTGAAGAGGCAGTGGATCCTCACCTCTGAAGCTTAGGCCAACCTCGCTGTTGTTGTCCGCTCTGCCCTCAGGTAACCCCGTGATGTCCAGGGCCCTTTCGTCATTGGAAGTGAGGACTCAAATCTCTGGCTGTCCATCCCCCGTCTTGGCCCTTTCCTATTTATTATTGGCTATCCTCTGCCCAGACAAAGAGAGGACATTGTGAGCCACGTGCTTGATGAATCAGGGGGGCCTATAGCCTGTGGTCTACACCTGGAATTAAGGGGTTGTGCTGGTGTGTGTCAGGTGGCTCTGAGGAACAAGCACGACGATCAGATGTGGGGAGGGTGCGAGGTGTCAGCCAGTGATTTGCAGGGGGTTGGGAATATGTGGGGTTGCAGTTAGAATTGCTGCCAAGAGAGAGGTGGTAACTTAATGTCACGGAAAAAAATAGCCAGAACTTCGAGGTTTCGCAAAGGTCTTTTATTATAACACGAAGTTCGTGGAGGGATTTAGAGTGACCACCGTCCTTCTAATTGTCCCCACCTTACAAGAGTATAGCAGTACTTTATATGGTTTAATAAGCAATATTATGGAAAAACGAGGCATTCCTTTGATAAGCCCAGACACAGACAAGCGAGCAGAGTTAAACAACAGGCCTTGAATTCCCAGCCTAAGGACAATAATAATCGTCTACTCTCAGCAAAATGTGCAGCTGTGCACTTGTTTACATAGTCTGGCCTTCTGCCTATTACATGCAGAACTTCTTGACTGAAATAAAGCTAATATATCCATAATGCTTTGCCAAATGCCTATTGCCATGAAATATAGTCAAGCAGCCAGGTAAGAAGGAGTACAGGGTGTTAAGGCAACTAATCCGACAACTAAAGTTCCTTCTATACTTACTCTTAATGGAGTCATTGGTCTTCTTCCGACATTGGGCAGCAGTGCTCCTTATTATGCTGCCAGCACTGACAGCTGCTACCACTGACCCCCAGGTGGTATGGCTGACCCTACTGTCAGTCCTCTGACCCCCTCTGGACTACAGGGTTCTCTCCTCTCATCCACAGCATCGAGAAGCCTGGCCAGGTTGGCATCCCTAAAGTGAGGTGCAGATCTGTGTGTTGCCATGCTTGTGTGTTGACTTGGAGTTAATGGTGAGGGAGCGTTTAAAAGCAGCTCCCCCCTTTTTAGTGGCAAGCTGCTGAGGCGCAAATTGGGTGAATCAGATGGCTAGGGAGCCAGTAATGTCGAGAATCTCTTGGGAGCTCATATTTAGCACTAAGCGCCATTGAATACGGGCCACAATCTCACCGACACGGCCATTGCGAAACACTCCACCAAACACAAACAAAACCGGACATCTATATTTGTCCGTTGACTTCCGCCCATATTGAGTAGCACTTTGCAGGGTTGACTTGGCTGAGATTGCCCATGCCATTTCGTGATCTGGGGCGAAATTCTCCCCCAACGGCGCGATGTCCGCCGACTGGCGCCCAAATCGGCGCCAATCAGACGGGCATCGCCCCGCCCCAAAGGTGCGGAATGCTCCGCATCTTTGGGGGCCGAGCCCCAACATTGAGGGGCTAGGCCGCGCCGGAGGGATTTCCGCCCCGCCAGCTGGCGGAAATGGCGTTTGTTGCCCCGCCAGCTGGCGCGAAAATGCAGCGCATGCGCGGGAGCGTCAGCGGCCGCTGACAGTTTCCCGCGCATGCGCAGTGGGGAGAGTCTCTTCCGCCTCCGCCATGGTGGAGGCCGTGGCGGAGGCGGAAGGGAAAAAGTACGTTAAAAATTAACCACATGCAGGCCATTTTGAGTGAGGGCAGTTGATTAGGTTTTTCCCAAAATCTAGCAGCTTATGTTTCCTGGCACTGGCCTATAAATTATTTCATTTAATGAATTTAGTTTGACAACCAGTTTTGGTGGAATTTGAACTTGTGCCCTTTAGACTGTTCATTCAATAACATAAGCAATATGCTACAATAACCAAGTTCGAGTTGAAAATAGAATCAGTGAATCATATGCTAGCCACTGCAGATGATATGCGTCACCAGGTGAACTGTTTTCTCTGTACAGAAGCTAGGCTGGAAAAGCAATTTCACAAGACAGACATAACTTCAAAACATTGGTTAGTTTATTGACATGAAATGTTATCAAACAGCATGCGTTTTTCACAGTGAGAACAATTTCCCCAAATTCTATGGTCATTTAAAAATAAAACAGACTCTACCTGTGTTAATGTGTTTGACCTCCTTTTATTAAGCTATTGGAACATGAAACACAGGCAGCCTCTGTGCAGCTGGCTTCTAACTCACCGACCAAACTGTCTATCAGCGTGAGAGGAAGAGAGAGAAAAAGACATCTCCTTCTGCAGAATGTTTCACGATTTAATTGACCTAAAACGTTGCTGATGCAAAATTGTAAACTACTGTTTCAGGGAGAAAACCCGAGAGAGAAGCTGCTGCCTTTAATTGGTAACTTGAGCGGGGGGGGGGTGGATTTACAGATTTACAGTTCCTAACTTGAGGTCAATGCTAAGCCTTAGATTTGGGGTCAGCCGCCACCCCATCACTTACATTGTTAACCCTCTGCTGTGTGAATGGAATGGATCAATGCTTTGACTCAAAGTGCTGCAAGGAGATATCTTTTCACAATTTAAGTATGAAACGTTTGAGATTGTAAATACTTCAGCATACCAAATAACTTTCCACAACTCTGCATTGAGCTAAGAAAAACTTCAGCTAAGTGTTGGCTTATTGTTGAGATGAGGGCGAGTAGTAGTCCTTCATCAGCAGGAGGCCTCGGCCATTTTAACTCACAGGCCTTATTAGTATATTTCAGATTTGCACTATTTGCCTCTTGATCAAAATGTGATCGGAATAGGTCTTGGAAGGCGAGAAAGAGGAGCGACGGAATTCATTATTCCTGAGACTAAGTGTTGACGCCGGGGCAGGATTCGTGGACTTCTACGACAGCAAAACTGGTGCCGCATTTGGACCAATTCTTTGAGGGGTTAGCACCGTCGCCACGTGGAACACAATCAATTCCAATGAGAAATGGTACGGGGTTCACCGGGTTCACGATTGACACTCAGGAGGTTGACAAGCTGCAGCCACATACGCACACTTCACTCCTCACACACACCATCCCAGCCAACAAGCTGGCAGAGAGGAGAGCGGCACTCCGTTTTGCAGATGCTGAGCTTGAGACCCTGCTTAGATGCAGTGGAAGAGAGGCGGGCGACTTGGTACCACGACCTGGGAAGGAGGCTGCCAGCCACCGTCGTCTGCCGTGCCTGGGCGCAGGTGACAGAGGTTGTCAGCACTGTGAGCAATACCATTCGGACTGGCCAGCAGTGCCGGAAGGGCAGCAGGGTGAGTAGGCAACACAGTGCCCCTAACTCCAACCCCCATCCAACACATCCATAACCCCACCGCCACCCAGAGGGTGGCTGAGCCAGCACCCTGCAACACATGCCGGCACCCATACCGGCACAGACTGTTTAACACTGTGTGTTTTCTGTCCCCCCACCCCCGCCAGGAGAAGGCCACCCATAACCGCCGGGAGCGGGGGGAGACTGGAGGGGGTCTACCAGACAAGCGGGCCCTCATCATGGCAGAGCAGAGGGTCCTGGACATGTTCAGAAGGCCAAAAGAAAGGGCAATTGCCGGGATAGTGGTTGGCATCGGGTGAGGAAGTGAGACACAGCCACAGCCAGAATCTTAGGTGCCGACCAGCGACGAGGACAACACTGACACGGATGGGAGCCATCAGCCTGAAACCCAGGACACCCCAGATCTCGAGTCCTATGGTGGCACAGATTTCCCACCCCAGGGACTGGCTGCCATCCAGATGAATTTCGGGCTTCTGGAACGGACAGTCCCATTGATTGTGGAGATGCAGTCGCAGAGCCTGGGACTACATGAGGGATTGTCGGCGAGCATCCAGCATCTGCGGGTGCAGTTGGAGGAGTCCAACTCTGTGCAGGAGCAGGAGGTGGTGGAGGTCATATATGCCAACCAGGCCTACACTGCACGGATGGCATCTGCGATGGAGGCATTGGGCCCGAGGGTTCCGGCCACGGATCAGCATGTCCAAGGACTGAGGCACTTTGTGCAGACGGTGGCCGATGCCCAGGCCAGGGTTGTTCTATCACAGGCAACCATGTGCCAGAGCCGCCTGGACAGTGCAATGGCGCTTCTGAGCGTGGCCCAGTCACCATTGCTGGTTTAAATCCAATATCCATTGTCTGCAGGGGGTGAAAGCCAACATGTTAGCAAGGTGCATTCCCCCATGCCCAACCAGGTCCAACGGGCTGCACGGTGTCCCCGGTTGACACTGTGGACCCTGCCCCTGCAAGCACCCCCTCCCCATCCCCAAACTCCTTGCTCTGTCGATGCCATGTACCATTCGGGCTTCCGGCCCTGGCGTCCCTTCCTGCTGCCAGGGGTACCATCAGCTGGTGCTGTCCATGTCAGTAGTACACTCCACGACCCCCCGCAGCACCCCCCTGTAGAGATTGCTGTGGTCATTGCCCTTGGAGACAGACGGCAGGGTGTGGGGGTGGTGGGTGGAGGGTGGGAGCTGGGGTGTTGGGGTGATGGAGAGGTGACACCCCAGTCCTGTGGGGGGGCTACCTTAACCGCCATCCCCCCGTCACACCCCACTCTCACCCCCCCGCCCACCCTAGCCAAACCCCAGCCAATGTCTGGACCGGCAGCTCACGGTCGCGCCACTTATTGCCCTACCTCCTCTCTCCCCCTTATCAGCCATGGCGCCTATTTCTCGATTTTTAAACGCACAAGTGAGCCTCTCCGTCTGGAATTCCCCGCAGTAGAGGTGGAGAATCGCGGAAGCCCCGGAGAATACCGGGTCAGTCCCGCGAATGATATGCAAATGGCGTTTACAGTTCGTGCGGAGTGCAATGCTTGACTCCGTTGCCAAGGCACCAGATTGCGATTTGCAATTTGGCGTGTACCCCATGACCGCCACGATTTCAGCGTCAAAACCGATTCTCCGCCAAATCGCGTTTCGCTTAACCAGCAATGTCCATATACCTGAAAGTATTTAAAAGAAATAATGAATGAGAAAGGAGAATGAAAAGAAAAGCATGGAATAGGGAGCAGAAACAATTTTATTTGACTGGTAGGTTAAGCAATTGTGGAGCTTTTTTTATTGTAATAAAGATACTCCTGTCATCAAGCAACTTCTTTATTGTAATAAATGTCTGGTGCAAATTCTGTTATGTCAGGAAAATACCAGGAGAACCCTGAAACGGACCTTGCACTGACCGCCAAACACGTTTGTGATGTCCAGGCCATTGAATGCATCCATGTAGCCCTGTGAGCACCAGCACATTAGGGAGTGTCCTATATTAACAGAAAGGAGTTCCACTCCCTGAATGTACAGATCCTGTGTGAGCACCGCCTCAGGATCATGCACGTGTGTGCACGCTACCCTGGAAGCGTGCATGATAGCTCCACCCTAGAGCACTGGGAGATGCCCGGTGTCTTCCAGGACCATCCTATGATGATGGGTTGGTTCCTCGTGGACAAGAGATAGCTGCTGAGGGCATGGCTGATGACATCAGTACAGAGGCCTGAGACTGAGGCGGAGACCCGATACAATGAGGTCCATACTGCCACACGTTCTGTCATTGAATGGTGCACTGGACTCCTAAAAATGCAGTTCCACTGCCTGGACCACTCTGGTGGTGCTTTGCAGTACACCCCCAGAGGGTCTCAAACTTTGCGGTGGTCTTTTGTGTGCTCCATAACCTGGAACAGCAGCGGGTGACATGCTGAACAAGAGGGAGGAGGAGGAACATATAACCTCGTCTGAGGAGGAGGACAAGGAGGGGCTGGAGGACAAGCCCAAGGAGGACCCAGAGGATGGAGGGTAGGTGGCAACAAGTGTGTGTATCCAATGAGTTATGGGGCTTGCAGGCTAGGATGTCCATCACTGTGGGATTCCTATGCTCTCACTGGGCTGTTCCTGAGGGGCCTGTAGCAGGACGCAACTTCAGATGGGGAGAGAGACCTACTCTGTTGTGAACATTTAAATGATAGAGACTTGTGTTTCAGTTGTGAATGTTTTACTGGTGAACATTTTAATGTGACAATTATCCATTCCACCTAGCTACGAAGACTGACCTCACCAGTGCCCATTCAGTTCTACTAAAACTTCTTGATTTTCCATGAGCTAGTGCTACATTGTGGTATATCCCCAGAATGCACATCAGAGGTGGAGACAGCCTGCTGCCTTCCTCACCCTGTGACATTTGATGCCCTCAGCAATCGTATCTGGAGGGGTTGGAGCCAGAGGGCCCCGGCAAACTTCCCGGTGTCACAGATATTGCCATGCCATCCCTGTTCAGCCACTGCCCTGGAGATGTGCCGGCGTCAGGAAGGGGAGATTTAGAAAGACTGCAGCCCGGGATGGGCTCCAGCACTTCCTCCACCCTGAGGGTGCCCGTAGGTCACTGGGTAACTCCATGAGATGGAGTGAGCACCAGAGGCCTTTGAGGGATCTGGCGCTGCCAGTCCTGGAGGCCTCCCAGTGTGTGCACCATAGTGTCAATACCCTCAGTGATGATCCTCTGTGAATCAGTCAACCTGTGGAGTGCCTCGGCAATGCTCATCTGCATCTGGGACATGCCCCTCAGCTAACTACGCCCACCAATGGTGCGTGTCTCTGCGATGTTGGAAGATGTGGGTAAAACCTGTGATGTATTGTTGGCATTCTCCTCGGAGCTCTTCTCCGAGGTGGTCACTTGGGTGGCCCGGGCACATCAGATGGTGATCCTTCAAGACAATAGACACGAGTTCAGTGAAAGGAGAGGATAATTTTGCGGGACATCAACAACTCACTTAAGACAGATAATCTGGATGAAGGGACAGTAGATCCTCACTTCTCTGGCGCAGGCCAACATCATTGTCAGTCAGTTCTCTCTCATTGGGCAACCCCGCGATTTCCAGGACCCTTTCTTCAAAGTGGGTGAGGACATGGAACTCTAGGATTCCAGGCTCTGTCTTCTCCCTTTCCTTCTTATTATGGGCTATCCTGCAGGGATAAAGAGAGGACATTGTGAGCTGCATGCTTGATGGATCAGGTGGCATGTGTGGGCACTGCGCCTCGACATTAAAGAGTTGTGATAGTGAGTGCCAGGGGGTTCTGGGGAACAAGCCTGGAGGTCGGATGTTGGGAAGGTGCGAGGTATCAGCCAGTGGATTTGGGGGAGGTGGAGAAGGTGGGGGTAGTTGGGGGATTTGAGAATTGAAGGGTGGCAGATAGGACTGATGCCAGGATGAGAGGTGGTAACTTAACCTTGCAGCTCACAGGAGGTCTTTCATCTTCTTCCTACATTGGACGGCGGTCGTCCTGGTCATGCTGCTTGTACTTACTGCTGCTGCCACTTCCTCCCAGAAAGCATTGCTCATTGTGCTCCTTGGTGTCCTACCGCTTCTGGGAGCCTCACCTCTCCTCCATGGCATCCAGGAGCCTGGCCAGGTCGGCATCCCCAAATGGAGGAGCCAATCTCTTGCTGCCATCTTGCTGGCTTGACTAGGGGTGAATGCTGAGGGACTGTTTAAATGTTGCTTGGTAGCTATTGTTATGGGCCAGGGTTTAGAGAACCCCACAGTGTATTATGGAGTTCACCTGACCCACAACTTTTACGAGATTGTGGTATGGGGAGCACACGGCCCACTCTACAGCTGTGGTACAAAAATGGAAAAGTATTTTTTAAAACAAAACAATGTTTATTCTATGAACTTAAGTTAACCTTTTGAAAACATACAGTGAACATCTCAGCAACCATCAATTGAAACACAACCCACAAAGAATACAACATGAAGTAATCCTTAATAACTTCCAAAACAACATCCAGAAGACAAAAGAAATACCTTTTAACAGAAGCACATTAAGTTTACATTCACTACTGAGAACATTTATAATTCTGAATTCACCAAATGATCAAGAGATAGTCTTTTCATGGCAGAGAGATCAACAGTACACCTGCTCTGTCTGGCTTCAGCTCCAACATTGAAAACAAAACTAACACACACCCTGCAGCAAACAGCCTAAAACAAAAGTAAAAAGCTGACAGACAGCCCAGCTCCACCCACTCTCTGACATCACTGCAGTAGTAAACACCCATTTCTTAAAGGTACTCTCACTACAGGGGCAAAGTTCTCCGGTATCGGCGCGATGTCCGCCGACTGGCGCCCAAAACGGCGCAAATCAGTCGGGCATCGCGCCGCCCCAAAGGTGCGGAATCCTCCGCATCTTGGGGGGCCGAGCCCCAACCTTAAGGGGCTAGGCCCGCGCCGGACTGATTTCCGCCCTGCCAGCTGGCGGAAAAGGCCTTTGGTGCCCCGCCAGCTGGCGCGGAAATGACATCTCTGAGCTGCGCATGCGCGGGAGCGTTAGCGGCCGCTCACGGCATCCCCACGCATGCGCTGTGGAGGGGGTCTCTTCCGCCTCCGCCATGGTGGAGACCATGCCGAAGGCGGAAGGAAAAGAGTGCCCCCACGGCACAGGCCCGCCCGCGGATCGGTGGGCCCCGATTGCGGGCCAGGCCTCCGTGGGGGCACCCCCCCGGGGACAGATCGCCCCGCGCCCCCCCAGGACTCCGGAGCCCACCCGCGTCGCCTTGTCCCGCCGGTAAGGTAGGTGGTTTAATCTACGCCGGCGGGACAGGCATCCTAGCAGTGGGACTTCTGCCCATCCAGGCTGGGGAATCGCGGGGGGGGGGGGGGGGGGGGGGGGCGGCAACCAGCGCGGCGCGATTCCCGCCCCCGCCGAATATTCGGTGCCGGAGAATTCAGCTCATCCAACCCGGCGGGGGGTTGGAGAATCTCGCCCCAGATATTTATATACACCCACTTATAAACATCCATTTCTTAAAGGTATTGTCACATGACACTATGAGCAGCTGAGGCTCGAGTCGGATGACGTATTTCACATGGGGTCTCGTTTTTTGCACTACTAGTGGGTAAATACTGATTTCAATCATGCCAATAGAACAGGTACAAATCACCCTGTGAACCCTGCCCAAAACGATCCTATCTTTGGAGAATTCTGCCTGAAGTATCTTTTAGTGTCAATGATCGAGCTGAAAAAGCCATTTCAAAAACTATGAATTTTCTCTGGGCCTGCCGACCGTGCAGGGGGTCAAAACATCCAATCGATCATTATTTGCAATTATGCAAATATTTGGCATCAATGAGCAACACAGAAGTGCTTTAGATATGCTAATATATTTAATAAATGCTAATGGATGGGTTATTTCTGGCAGTTGCAAATGACATAAAATGGAAGCAAGTAGAATTGTTTGCTCAAGTTAAACAGTATATTAAATTCAAAAATTCTTTCTATCAACATTGCCAATTATGAAAGGACAAACACGCCTCTGGATCATGTTATATGACACAGTCTATATGTGACATTTCAAAAGATTCTGTAAATGCAATTGGGACATCAGAAATGATTTAGTGACCTCAAATGTGTAATAAAGAGAAAAGCTGAATGCAGTAAACAGAGTTTCAGAGCATTGCAGAGAAGCCCTGAGGCAAAGAGAAACACTCAATTAATCTGAACGCAAGATCAATACACAATTCCAGCTATCTCATAATAAAGAACAGTCCCAATATCTGATCAGTCTAATAAATAAGAAGGCAACAAAATAATTTTTATTTAAAAAATTACACAATACTGTAAACTATACTTCACTCTAAGACAGAATAGAACATTTTGAGAATCCGCTACATCCCATGGCAAGTATCCTAACTTCCGACAGCCATATATTTTCAAGATGTGGAGATGCCGGCGTTGGACTGGGGTGGGCACAGTAAGAAGTCTCACAACACCAGATTAAAGTCCAACAAGTTTGTTTCAAATCATTAGCTTTCAGAGCGCAGCTCCTTCATCAGGTGAGTCATCAAGACCTTTATCAAGCAAATTATTATGTAACTGCAACCATACTTCATATTATATTTAATTATTTATTTTTCTTCACAATTCTGCGGTGTGTAGTGTCAATTTGTCCAAACAGAATTATTGTGGCATTGCATACACATTAATGGAAATTTCCTTGGGTCTATACCCAAGTGTACTGGTTCACCTGATCTCAGTGATTATCAAAATATCAGGCCGGTCAGAATATACACTAGCAAAGAAACCTGTTCTATATCCTTCTATTAACTTATTCCCTATAGAAATAAATGCTACACTGAATGCCGTTTGCAATATATGCCTTCAGAATAATGTACGAGAAAGGTACAATGCAATGAGTTCAAAATTGTTTAGCACCAATACTTGATGCTTTTGAATATATCAGTATGTTTTGCATATTTATTTTAATTGATATTCTGCAGAATGTTGAAACAAAAATGATTTCCATCATAGTGAACTTAGTCTGCTTATGTACATTAATGTGTGTCCTGATGATAACTTGCAAGTGCTGTTCCGCACTCTATGTAGGTATTAGGAAATTGTGGAATTACTTACGTGAATGAGATATGACCTTTATTAATTGGCTAGGTTTATGCTTTTAGTTCACTGGAATAAAGGATTTATTAAACCAATTTTAAAATTTGTGAACTAGCATCAATGCTGTTCAAATGTGACTTCATAATTAGACAGTCACTTAGTGCATCTGAATAAAATTAGCAGAATTAAATTACCACAGCGGCTGTAATTTCCCTTCCTCCTCCTTCCTTCAAATTGAGATATACCAATGTTCAAGTTTTGGATCAGACAGGTGCATTTTTGACTGAATCATCCGGAAATTGCTCAGGTGCAAAGTGAATTCCAAGGACCCAAATGGTATTCTGGGGGCTTGGGTGTATCAGCAGTTTATGGGCGGAGAAACCAAAAAATCAGGTGGAAACAAGGATTCTGACCCACTCATCGAGAAATGTAGAGGATGTGCTGTGTGGAGTGGAAAATATTGTGGTGCAGGTGCTCTAAGAAAATGTGTTAGCCATATGATTTATAAGTTTATGGATACATTGTTTTCCGATATATTAATCATTTGAATCCCCAAAAATCAGTACACTCTGTTTTTTACGAAAAACATATTAATGCTGGACTATGTCCCCACCCCGTCGTGAAAACTGTGGTCTTTTATGCCAGATAAAACAGCGTCAAAAGGCCACAGATTACCAGCCCTGCATGGGCTAGCAGGGAGTCATCGTGAAGCTCACAGCTCCAGCTGCAGATAGGGCCCCCCCGCACTTCCGGGTCAGAGGCCGCGCATGCGCATGTCGGCGGCCGCCAGCGGCTGCGCCGTACTCCATGGTGGACTCAGACCGTTGACCTGGACCACGGAAATAGTGCTCCCAATCGGCTGCGTGTCCAAGCCAGACCGCCCACACAATAAAGACCCTGTCCTGTATGAGGCCCCCTGCCCTCAGATCGGCTAGCCCCCGAGTTTCCCGAACGGCTGGGACCATATTAGAAATATGCCGTCGGGACTACGACCGGTCGGGGGCGGAAAATAGCGGGGCCGGCCTCAAGCAATGGCTGCAGGTGGTTGATATGCGGTATGCTGCTTTTCGGGGGCCGGAGAATCGTGGAACCAGCATCGGTCCCGATTCCATGCGTGAAACTGGATTCTCCGCCCCGTCACGGATGCAATTTCGGCGTCGGGGTGCAGAGAATCCAGCCCTTTATTTTGATCTGTGTGGCATTTTGAATTATTAGTCTTCAGAATAGTTAAAATTTCACACAGAAATACAGAATTTACAATGCAGAAGGGGGCCATTCTGCCCATCAAGTCTGCACCGGCCCTTGGAAAGATCACCCTACTTAAGCCCCATGCCTCCACCCCATCCCCTTTATACCCATAACCCATTAACCCCACCTAACCTTTTTGGATACTAAGGGCAATTTAGAATGGCCAAACCACCTAACCTGCACATCTTTGGACTGTGGGAGGAAAGTGGAGCACCCGGAGAAAACCCACGCACACACGGGGAGAACGTGCAGACTCCACACAGACAGTGACCCAAGCTGGGAATCGAACATGGGATCCTGAAGCTGTGAAGCAACTGTGCGAACCACTGTGCTACCGTGCTGCCCGGTACCCATTTCATTATACAACAGGTTACAGATCGAGTATCCGTTATCCAAAATCCGTGGGACTGATCGCGTTTTGGACTCCAGAAAATTTTGCTTTTTGGGTACGACATAAAGGACCAAGCCTACTTCTATTGCAATAGCCTAAGCCTCGCCTAGCTATAGTCTAAAGTCGATAAATTGGCTAGAAAAGTAAGATGTATTACTGAATCATAAATGTAGGGTACTGTTATACCCATGGCGCCATCTTTGATTCTACTTACAGCAGAGACTTCAGAGTATCAATGTACTCTGCTGGGAGGCATTTTTAAATGGTCCTACCAGCTTCATCTGCCTCACCAACATTAGTTTTTGTTTCATAAGTTTGTCTTTTATTTTATAGATTGACATTATTTCTTGCTCACTTGTAAATGCATGTTATTCTAATGCATCTATTAATCCATCATACATCTTCATAATATTATCCCTGGGCACTTTAACAACTGGATTCACTATGTTATCCTCATCATTGCTGTTTTTATCATTTACATTCCGTGACCCGAACATTGCCTTGGTCCATCGGCTGAATTAATGACGTTATGTTGGGGGAGTACACAGTGAAAACAAAGAGGTTGATGGAGGATGTACTTAACAATTGTCCAGGAGCAACATGATTTTACAGTTTTCTTCAAGTCCAGCTACCCAACAATGCATGCATTCCTCTGGTACAAAATAGTTGCGAAACCAATCAATGTTCCTGGTTCCCAAGGCTCTCTCAATAGCATTATAGTGAACAGGTAATGTCCGGATACCACTAAATCTCCTGAGACATTTGTTCTTCACAATTACAGCCAATTCACATTTGTGTGTGCTAGCCACATTAACACAAGAGTCAATCTCTCCTTAGCATCCTTAATGTTCATTGTTAGCATTTTCTTAGGGTCACATCGCCGGAACAGGCTTGTTTTGTTGGCCCTGTAAACTTTTTCAGGCAAAGGTTTTTCATCTGAAATTAGCACAGCAAACTCAGATTTTTCAGTGGCATTGTGGTGTGCAGAGGCTTTATCACCACAAACTTTCAAAAAATTTGATACCATTCCATTTCTTGAATTTCTGCAACCAGTGCTTCTTAATAATTTCCACAAGGGTTCCAGTTCTACACTTGTGCTGGGGGGAGAGGTTAGTCTTGTTCCTGGATCCTCCATCGATCGGTGACATCGCAACCAGGTTGTGTCATAAGGGGCGGGATTCTCCATTCTGGAGATTAAGTGTTGATGCCATTGTGAAATCTGTAGAGTTTCACGACGGTGAAATTGGGTCCACAGTTGCAGCGATTCAACCGCTCCCAAGGGGCTAGTACGGGCATAACGAGGAATGCCACAATCTGGGAATGGAATGGCGGCCGATTCCGTGATTGACGCACAACCGCGGCTGGACTTAAGGCATTCTCCCCTTCCCACTCACAAGCGTCACAGCCAACAGGGCCGCAAAGAGAGCAGCGCTGCGCTTCTGCGATGCTGAACTCGAGACCCTCCTGGACTCCGTGGAGGAGAGGAGACTGGTGCTGATCCCTGGGCCGGGAGGGAGGTCATCAGGTGCCATCGATCGCCGTGCCTGGGCGGAGGTGAGTTCCGCCATCGGCAAGGTGGCCGGACTGGCGACCAGTGCAGGAAGAAACTGCACAACCTCCTCAGGGCAGCAAGGGTGAGCACCCAGCACTGTGCCCCTGGCACCAAGTACCCTACCCCCATACACATGCGACCTGGACCCCCCCCCCACCCCGGGGACGGCCGAACCCTCACCCTGACCTACATGACAGCACCCATGCCAGACACAATGGCTGTGTGCCCTGGCCACTGATGCCATCATCTGCTCAACCCCTGGGCTGCATGTGCCAGACTGTCTAACAGTGTCGTTGTTTGTGTTTGCCCCCCACCCCGCCCCAAGACATGGCCGCGCACCAACCGCCGAGAAGACCAGAGGGGGGCCACCAGACCAGTGGCCCCTAACCATGGCAGAGCAGAGGACATTGGGCGTGGTCGGGATCCCGGAGGAAAGGGAGGTCGCCGACCTGGAGGTCAGTGGCGTGCGACGAAGTGAGACCCCCCTGCCTGGTTGTAGGTCCACACGACAAATGTGTGCCCACCCCAACCCCCCACATCCCACACCCCAACCCCCCCACACCCCAACCCCTCACACCCCAACCCCCCCTCACCCCACACCCCAACCCCTCACACCCCAAGCCCCCGCATCCCACACCTCAACTCCCCTCACCCCACACCACACCACATCACGGATCACTACCAGCCCGCTGTCTAACCATACATGCCATCTTGTGTCTTGCAGGACGAGCCAGGGATGGGCCCGGCCCATCCGGTGTCCCCTGCCCCCAGCCAGTGCCAGAGCCGCTGCCCCCCAGTCATCCGAGCACCGACGGGGGGAGCAGCCGGAACACCAGCCCTCTGCCCGAGACCCAGGATACTCTGGAGTTTGGATCAGAGGAGGACACTGACTTTCCGTCACTGCTATCTCCAACACTGTCCACCATCTCAGAGACTATCACCTCGGTTGGGCAAATTAATGAAGAAGCTCCTGGGACACTCACGCTGCGCACCACACAGTCGGTCCAGTACAGCTGGTGTAGGTAGGAGCATCCGTAGGTAGGAACTAGCTGCCACCCAGATGGGTCCCGGGCTCCTGGAATATCCAGTCCCACTCATAGTGCAGGCGCAGTCAGAGACGCAGGGACTAGAGGAGGAGATGACGGCCGACTTCCAGCAGGGGCAGGTGGAGGAGTCCATATGCGTGCAGGAGCAGGGGGTGGTGGCAGTCATGCTAGCCACCCAGACCAAAACTGCACGGGTGGCCTCCGCGGTGGAGACAATGGGGGCGATGGTGTCAGATATGGGTCAATGGTTGCAAGGCCTGGGGCATTCTGTGCAGGCGGGGTCCGAGGCCCAGGACAGGGCTGCCCTCTCACAGGCAACCATGTGCTGGAGCCTGCTGCAGATTGCAGCGACGCTCCTCAGCGTGGCCCAGTCACAGCAAACCATTGCTGAGAACATCGGTGGCATTGCCCAAGTGCAGGCTGGCGTCGCACAGATACAGAGGGAGGTGATCCACTCCCGGAGGGCTGTGGCCCACTCACTGGCTGATGTGGCACAGACCCTCAGGGGGTTGGCACAGTCACAGAGTGATGTGTTGCAGTCCCAGATGGAGATTGGCCACCCACTGTGCTCCATGGCCGCGAGCGTGCAGACCCTAGTCAAAACCAGAGTGGGCCTCCTGTGCAAGCCCACATGTCCCATTCATTGTCCCCCTCCCCCTCATCCTCCTCGTATGGAGAGGCCTGCCCTTCCTTCTCATCCTCCTCCAGCACATCACCCCTCTGCTGGGCTATATTGTGGAGGATGCAGCAGACCACAACATGCGGCCGACCCTCCTTGCCTGGTACTGGAGGGCCCCTCCAGATCGGTCCAGGCACCTGAAGTGCATTTTCAGCACCCCAAAGCACCTCTGGTCGCACAATGTGCATCATTGTAGCGGGTCCCCGTGTCGGTCTGTGGCCTCCATATGGGCGTTATCAGCCACGACCGCTATGGGTAACCTCTGTGGTCCAGCAACTAGCCCCGCAGCCGGGGAGGGGGTGTCCCTCGAACATGTCGGGGATCACCGATTGTGCCAATATGAATGAATCATGTACACTGCCCGGGAATTGGACGCAGACGTGCAGAATCCGCATCTGGTGGACACAGAACACCTGAACGTTCATGTAGTGGTACCTCTTCCAGTTCGTGAACATCAACCTGTTATCCGCCGGTGGGCGTAGGGCGATATGCACCCCAGCGATTACCCCCTGGACCTGGGGCATTTTGGTGATGGCGGCGAAGCCCGCTGCCCGGGCATCCTGGTGGGCGCGGTCCACTGGGTACTGGTCCGCCATGGCATACAGGGCGTGCGTGGCGGCGCGGATGCACCTGTGCGCTGATGTCTGGGAGATGCCGGACAGGTCCCCACTCAGAGACTGGAAAGACCCCGTCATCGAAACTCAATGCTACCGTCACCTTGACGGCCACCAGGAGCGGGTGTCCTCCCCCATACCCATGCAGTGCCAGGTGTGCCATCATGTGGCAGATGTGTTGCACTGTCTCCCTGCTCATCCACAGTCTCCTCCTGCATGCCCAATCAGGAAGGTCCTCAAAGGACATGCGGTCGCAGTAGACATGTGGCCTCCTTGGCACCACCTCCACCTCCTCCTCCTTCTAATCCTGTTGGGCAGCCCGCTCTCCAGGCTGAGCGGCTGCCACCTACCCCTCTGCAGCCCGCTCCTCTGCTGCAGCTTGCCCCTCCTCTCGGAGCCGTCCCTGCTCACGTTGCCACAGGACTGCATGCAGGGCAGCGGCCATCGCCGCGGCGGCCAACATTGCTGTTTGATGACCGAATCACATAATTATCTGCAGGGTGTGAATTATCTGCAGGGGGTGAGAGGAAAACATGTTACCATGACGCATACACCCGTGCCCAACCAGGTACCATGAGATGCACGGTGACACTGGTTGTCAGGGCACGCACCAGCCATGCATGCCCCCCACCCCCCTGCCCCGTCGGTGCCCCCAGTCCTGATGCCCGTCCCTGCTGCCAGGGGCACCTTTTGATTGTATTACCCTCACTGGGAGCTGCCTTCGGCATGGTCCTGGATGGTCCCTCGTTGGTGTCGCCGGTCAGGTGGGGTGGTCGGGGGAGGGGGGGTGGCACCCACCCATACGGCCATTCTCTCCGCGTCCACCCAGGGGCTACAGTGGGTGGCCAGCAAGATGGTCGCCGTAATGGTGCTCGGTGCATGGGCACCGCCCCTGTCCTGTCAGGGGCTCCCCATATGCTCGGCCTGTCTCCCCCCTTCCCCTCCCCTTCCCTCCCCCGGACCTGACAGGGCCCCCAACCCCCCCCTCCCGCAGAAAGCACGGCCAGTGTCCAATCTGGGAGCCCGCAGTCCCCCGATGCCAACTCCTACCTCCTCTCTCAGCCGCCTCAGCCAGCACGCCAGCTTCATGATTTTTTTATACCACATTAGAAACACGGCATCGGGAAATCGGCCCATCCAAGGCGGAGAATCGCCGAGGCCCCGGAGAATCGGTCGTCACGACCGATAATGAGATGCATACTGTACCTCCGGGCCACGCGGCGGGTGCCACCATTTCATCAATCTAGAGGGTCCCGAGAATGCCGAATCGGCGCGAAACCAGCCTCAGGCCCAATTCCGGCGTCGGAGCTGATTCTCCGGCCGATCGCGTTTTGTAATTCCGGCGTTATCCCAGAGAATCCAGCCCATGGTCTTGGATCCCAAAGCATTCGGAGGGTGTAGTCTGAAAAACATAAGTGCTGATACCCGGCTTATGAGAATTCCTGAGCGTGTTGGTTTTCTAATTAAGTCTGTTTGATTGAATCCTCACTCACATTCTGCAGTGCTGCTTGGAAATAATTGCGTGTAATTTAGTAATGGTTGTAAATAATGGGGAGTGCATTGTCCAGCTTCCTCCATAATATCTGAATGCATTGATTACAGAGGTGGATGCCAATTTTATGCTTGCAGAGAAAGACTATTGTGGCTCTCCATAATCTGCTGGCATTTCAGCTGGCCAATAGCTTTTGTCAAGAACATGCAATTGGTCAATCAGATATACATGACTGGATTAGACTGCAGATGCTGAATGACAGACTGTCAATGACTTGGTTGTGAACATTCAGTTTTCTAAGTTGTTAAACAAGGCTGGCAAGAAACTGCTAATAATTGATGCTGATAATCTTGCTGCTGCTCCCTACCAAGGTTGTTCCAAACTTTTACTGTAACTTTGGCCTCAAGAGACTTTGTGCTAGGTGGCTCCTTCAATCCACATCAAAAAGTGTATTCTGCGAAGGATCAGTTTGTCTGCATGCACAATCATTGTCGTGTTTTTCTGCAAACACTCTGAGAGCATGCTGGGTTCTTGCGATGTGTCACACATCGAACTAAGTGGAAGAGAAAGAGTTTTAAGGATTTTTACAGACCCTCATTGGTTTTCCTGTCAGCTGTAGACTTTGTTAAATCTTTCATTGCCCGTCCAAAATGAGCGCATAATGCTTCATAGTTACACCACACAGCCAACCTTGTTTGAAATAAACTTGCTACTCATCTGGTGCTTAAAATGCAACCTATTTTGGAAATTAGTTGTTCTAATTCAGCAGCGTATTCTGCCAGTTGCCTGTGAGTGAGAATTGATCTGCTCCACACAGCATAATGTGGCCATGAAGGTCTGTCACTGAATCACCAAATGCAAGTTCTAATCTATGGTTCAGGCAATGCCAAATAATATTTTTGGGGTACTGATTTGGTGCCCAGCATAACACTCCCTCCATTGTGGTGAAATGCCTGTGAATAGCTTTGTACATAGTGTTGACTTCATTATTTCTATGTGAACCACAAGCTGTTTCCTATATTGACCGAATGACCACAGAACCAGTACATTAGTTCAAAAGACAATTTGTTAATAAACACAAGACTTATTTCTAAATGCAATGATACACGTGGCTATGCACTAAACTATACATAATAACTAAGATGACCTTTACTTAACTCCGGGGTGACCGGCTCTGTGTGGGAGATAAGGGGCGGGATTCTCCGACCCCCCAGCAGGGCCGGAGAATCGCCGGGGGGCGGCGTGAACCCAGCCCCGCCGCCCCGGTGCCGGCTGCCGGATTCTCCGGCGCCAGTTTTTCGGCGGGGGCAGGAATCGCGCCGCACTGGTCAGGGGCCGTTGGCAGTGGCCCCCCCCGGCGATTCTCCGGCCCGCGATGGGCCGGGTGGCCGCCCGTTTTCGGCGGATCCCGCCAGCGTAAAATACACCAGGTCCGTACCGGCGGGACCTGACTCTGTGAGCGGCCTGCAGAGTCCTCGGGGGGGCGCGGGGAGATCTGGCCCCGGTCGGGCATCCACGGTGGCCTGGCCCACGATCGGGTCCCACCGATCTGCAGGTGGCTCGTGCCGCGGGGGCACTCTTTCCCTCCGCATTGATCTTAGTACGCCTTGCTCTAATAAGCTTTCTATTACCTTTGAGATTTCTCCCTCTGCCTCTTGGGGAAATCCATATTGTTTTGGGGGTCTAGGGTCAGGTCCTGTTATTTGTACGGAGCCAGTAATCCGTCCACAGTCGTGTTTGTGGGTCGCAAATACTGCCCTGTTCTTTTGCAGAACTGCCCTAACCTGCTTGTCCGTGCTAAGCGTGGTCGGGTTGAACCAAAATTCGCCTGCTGCGCTAATGTTGTTCGCGTATTCTCCTATGTTGAGCGTTGCGGGGGCTCTTGCGGACTTTGCCATTTTCCAGACACACTGGTTGACTGGATCAAATGATAAGTTGTGGGAATTCATAAAGTCGAGTCCCAGAATGTGTTCTGCTGTGTGGGGCAGATCGACTAAGACTACGGGGTGCTTGGTGGTGATGGTGCCAATTTGAATGGGTACAGGGGCTGTGATGTGTCCCTGCTGTGAGTGGCCTGTAAAGCCGCTGAGGGTGATGGTGGCTGTAGTGGGCCACGTGTCTTTTTGAAACAGGGTGGAGGAATCTATTGTGGTGCGGGACCCTCCTGTGTCCCAGAGAAATTCGATGTGCTGTTCCCGAATTTTCGCTGCAACTACCGGTCGTCCGGATCTATCCCAAAGGGTGTCGCAGACCCAACTGGGGGAGCCCGAACACCGTTAGTCCGTTCCGGTCAGGTCCATCTGATCTGAACGGGCGCTAATGCTATGAATGGGCTCTGTCTTCTTCTTACTCAGAGTGCCCATCTGCTGGGCTCTCTGTGGCTTTCTAGGGGCATTGCACTCTCTTGCGAAGTGTCCCAACTGTCCACAGTTGTAACACTCCTGTGACTTGGGTGGGGGGCTGTTCTTTCCTTCATTTACCCATGCGGGGTTCTGGTGTGTTGTAACTGCCTGTATTTCTGCGTCGGCCTGCTTTTCCTCAGAATTTTTAACTGCGGGTTTGCTTTGTACAGATTGCTCCCAGGCGCGGGACAATCTTTTTACCACCCATGTTCCATTATGGGCCTCCTCTGAGGGGTCATAACTCACGCAAGCTTTCTGTCCTGTTTCTGTGGCATGGGAGATAAGGGTGCGGGTCCATTTGGCCATGTTGTCTGGGGGCAAATGGACACGGTCTAAGTCTCCAAAGACTGCTGCAAAGTGGATCCACAGGCATCCAGCAAACGCTGTGGGATGCTCGGATTTCTTTTGTCTACATTTGCTGAGGCCATCTATGGGGTCACCCCGGTTATACCCGATCGCATCCAGGATCGCGGTATGCATTTCTGCAAGGGTGCCTCCTCCTACATTCTGTGGGTCGGGAAGGGCTGCTGCTACTGAAGGGTCTAAACTTAAAACTGTGAGCTTTACATGCTCTCGCTCATCCAGGCCGTACATGGTCGCCTGATGCTTTACTGTGGCAAAGAAATGGTGGGGGTCTGAGGTGGGGAGGAATGGTGCGATCTTATCGCACACGTCCCGTAATTGGGTCACTGTTAAGGGGGTGGAGTATAGAAATTCCGCATCGTCCGATCTGGCTGTGCGGTGGGTGATGACTGGGTTCATTGGAGCATGAACTATCTGCTCTGTGGGGGGTTGGGGCGCTTTCCTCTTTTGTGGCTTTCCCTGCGCACATGTTCCCTGAACATATCTCTGCGCTGTCCCGTTTAATTCTTCCCAATCAGGGCCGTCTTCCTGATCTAATTTTGCTCCAACTGTTTCCTGTAATCCTTTCTGAACAGAAAACAGCGATTGCAGCTCTGCAATCTGCTTCCGGCACTTTGCGTGATTTAATGTGCTCTGTCTTTGTTCTGTGGTGGCAGCATGGAGTGCTCTTAACGCTGCCTTTAGGTCGCTGCACTGTCTCTGCAATGCTTCTACCTGCTTTTCTGTTTCTTCACGTACCAGGACTGCATGTTGCGTGTCCTGATAGGCCTTTTCATATTGAGACTGGAAGCTGCTTAAGTGCGCCAGACAAGACTGGTGAGCCCTTTTGGCATCCTCCACCTCTCCATCTTTTGCTGCCAATTTCCTCCTCAATTCTAAGTTCTCTCATTCTACCTCGCTTACATCGACCTTACTCATTCGATGTATGCCCTCTACTTCTTTCCGGAGCGTCCTAACGACCTCCTCTGTGCCTCGCAATTGTGCCAAGCAGGACACGATTGCCATCGGCTTGCGAGCTTTCCCTAAGCTCTTTTTGTGGATCTCGCTCAGGTTCTCCCACCAAGTATGTCCTATACTCCCGGGCCTGATTCCTCGTTGCTACAGAATTCGCTCCAAAGGGGCCATCCTTTCTCTTTGAGGTACTTCCTGATTTCTTCCTCCCAAATGGGACATTGTCCCACTCTACTGCTGCTGGTCGCTGCGACCGCAAATTCCTTTGGGTTCATGAGATGCTGCACTGCCTGCATTGCCATCTTTCCTATCCGAATGCTGCTCTTCAATTTTGGGACAGGGGTATTATGGCAGTGCTGTAAATACGGGTACGACTTTCACTACTTTCCGAAATACAAACTCCCGACAGTTTTGTCGCTACAAAAAATCCATCAGTTTTACCTTATCGCCCTGTTAGTTACGCATGCATACACACACTTCCGAATTATGAGTATTGATCAGAACTGCCTGAATGCTTGTGGTTTTCTGTTCCCAATTGGATCTCTCATTCAAATTCTGGGTTCTCCTGGAGTGGTTATGCCACTTCTAAATCGGGTCTTGTCAGATGTCACCAAATAATGTTGCTAACTTTCTCCTTGGTTCAATTGCTCTGTTTTATTACCTTTGCTCTCGAGTCGCCAGGTATCTTTATGATATCGCCACGAGGTTCAAGTCCGAGTAATGATCAATAACCCAATACACCGATTAGTAAGATTCAAATCAAAGCACATTTATTATACACAGTAATCGCTACTCATGCACAAATTCTACGCCTAAGCTACTTCTACAACTAACAGGCCTATACTTAACTTCGGACTGGCCCACCAGGTCAGGGGATCAAATGGCCTTTCGTTCCGGTTCTGAGTCTGCGGGATTCGAAGTTGGTACGGATTGGTAGCTAGGAGCGCATATCCCGTAGCGAGCGTTGAATTAAGACTTACTTTGTTCAGTGGTCACTGCACCGGTCACGATCAATGTTGGTTTGTGATGCTGGGTGACCCGGGCAGGACGAAGAGGTGAAGAGAGAGCGATTTGAACTTGGGGCTTAACTCTTATAGTCCCCAGGGGCTTCACGCCTTTCGGGGCAGACCCTGTACCTGGTCCCAAGTGATTGGACTCTGTCCCAATCGCTTGGTTTGATTTCTCCAATATTGGAGCGGTTCCCTGATCGATGGGCGGTCTTGAGGTGCTCATTCACCTCCTTTGTGTTGGCTCCTGCTGGCGCCGGGGAGTCTGGCTTTGCTTTGTGTGTCCAAAATGCTACGTATTGTTCCCGAAGATTTCTCATCCGTATGCAGATGGCTGCTACATTGTTATGCTGATGGTCGCTGGTATCGATGTTGTCTGGCCTTTGCAGAGGTAAATACACAGCAAACCTGCACCTGCCGGTTTCTGTCTTGTTGGCTGACTTTCCCATCAGCCTTTGCCGTTCGCCATTTTAAATCGGGAGTTGGCCAATTTAGGTGGCTCCAGAGTAAGGTGTATTGTTTTGTGCCAAATAGTTTGCAGAGCAGAAAACTGTGAAAGTTTCAGATGAAATGCGTTCAGGCTGTTACAGTTTCTTCCAAGAGTGTCTTTGTTTGCTCTTTCGGTGACTTGTTGCAAAGTGATGTCAGCTTTCAACAGTTTGTGTTCTACAATTTGTTTTCTGAGAGATTTGAATCATGCACTCACATTGCATGCCAATTGGTACAAGGACCATTTTTTCAGAGGTCTTAATTCCTCACGTGAAAAGTGATAAGCTACTAATATTTCGCACATTTCAGACTCACGTTTTTCTATTTATAGTCCAACCAATGTTGTGTCTCTTTCTTCCTCCTCCATGCTTCTGCTGTCCACACATCTGTACAGGGATTCAGACCTGGTGTCATGATATGCACTCATGCACATATTGAGATACAGAGAGGCAGTGACAGACACCCAGTACAGTCAATCAACACACAGGACAGAACACAACCAATCACCAGGCAGAACAGTAGAAGGTGGTCTCCCACTATAAAACACACCAGGCATGAAAAAAATGGAATGAAAATCGCTTATTGTCACAAGTAGGCTTCAAATGAAGTGACTGTGAAAAGCCCCTAGTCGCCACATTCTGGCACCTGTTCGGGGAGGCTGGTACAGGAAGTGCTGCTGGCCTGCCTTGGTCTGCTTTAAAAGCCAGCTATTTAGCCCAGTGTGCTAAACCAGCATCGGCACTCTGCCTCTTTCCACTGGTGACAGTCAGGGTGTGAATATCAGTTAGCACCTTCTACACGTGGCTCAGAACTAGTCTGGTCTAGTTAGTTATAGTAAGCAC
Source organism: Scyliorhinus torazame (assembly GCF_047496885.1). Classification (NCBI taxonomy): domain Eukaryota; kingdom Metazoa; phylum Chordata; class Chondrichthyes; order Carcharhiniformes; family Scyliorhinidae; genus Scyliorhinus; species Scyliorhinus torazame. Next base: position 244,727,749 of record NC_092713.1, read on the forward strand.
GCTTAGGTTAGTAGAGTGTAAAAGCCACAATGAACTGTGTGCACTGCTTAACAAGTTCAATAAAGCGCATTGAACCAACACCGAAGTTTGGAGTCTACTTTCAAGTATAACTGCATCCAGTTGCAGTTCGTGTTACCCCAGGGTGATTAACACGACATGGTACCAGTAGTCTACTATCTCTAACTGGTTTACCTCGAGTGATTCTGTGACGACCAGCAAGTGCCTTCCAGCAGCATGGAGAAGATCCAGGCCCCTCCACAGCTACGGATCTTCGGCAATCTCGGCGCCAACTGGCGGGTATTCAAGCAAAGGTTCCTTCTCTACATTGAGGCCTCTGACCTCGAGGATGCATCCGATGCCAGAAAAATCGCGCTGCTCCTATCAACTGCGGGCGACCAAGCCGTCCTGATTTTCAACTCGCTTAATTTTACCGACGGCCAGGACAAGACCAAATTCAAGACCGTTTTGGAGAAGTTCGACTGTCACTGTGAAGTCGAAACAAATGAGACATTTGAGCGCTATATCTTCCAGCAACGGCTTCAGGGTAAGGATGAACCGTTCCAATCCTTTCTCACTCATCTCCGTATATTAGCGCAGTTCTGCAATTATGGTGCAACCGCTGATTCCATGATCAGGGATCAGGGGCGAGATTCTCCGACTCCCCGCCGGGTCGGAGAATCGCCGGGGGCTGGCGTGAATCCCGCCCCCGCCGGTTGCCGAAGTCTCCGGCACCGGAGATTCGGCGGGGTCGGGAATCGCGCCGGTTGGCGGGCCCCCCCGCGCGATTCTCCGGCCCGGATGGGCCGAAGTCCCGCCGCTAAAATGCCTGTCCCGCCGGCGTAGATTAAACCACTTCCCTTACCGGCGGGACAAGGTGGCGTGGGTGGGCTCCGGGGTCCTGGGGGGGGGCACGGGGCGATCTGGCCCGGGGGGTGCCCCCACGGTGGCCTGGCCCACGATCGGGGCCCACCGATCCACGGGCGGGCCTGTGCCGTGGGGGCACTCTTTCCCTTCCGCCTCCGCCACGGTCTCCACCATGGCGGAGGCAGAAGAGACTCCCTCCACTGCGCATGCGCGGGAATGCCGTCAGCGGCCGCTGACGCTCCCGCGCATGTGCCGCCCGGAGATGTCATTTCCGTGCCCGCTGGCGGGGCACCAAAGGCCTTTTCCGCCAGCTGCCGGGGCGGAAATTCGTCCGGCGCCGACCTAGCCCCTTAAGGTTGGGGCTCGGCCCCCAAAGATGCGGAGCATTCCGGGACACCTTTAGGGCGGCGCGATGCCCGACTGATTTGCGCCGTTTTGGGCGCCAGTTGGCAGACATCGCGCCGTTTCCGGAGAATTTCGTCCCAGATCGTGTTTGGGGTGCACTCTGATTCCTTGCAGGAGCAACTCCTCAAAATTAAGCACATGACCCTGCCAGTCGCAATCGAGACGTGTATAGTGCATGAGCATGCGAGAAATCGGTACTCCCGTTTCAAATCGGCAGAATACGGAAAACTTGCCTCCCACGAAGCAGAGAGTGTACAGGCCATCGCCCGGATGCAGCGTCTCAGTATCGATGAAAGTGGCCATTTTGCACGTGTTTCCCGGGGCCCCACGCATGCGCAACACGAATGGGAGAACGAAGCGGCCAAAAACCAAACTGCGCCGGTGTGAGCGTCGGCTGACCGCACTGCGCATGTGCGACGATGCACGGAGTGTAACGACGCCAACGTTATGACATGCCCGAACTGTCGCACCTCCCACTTAAAGCGACAATGCCCTGCAAAAGGCAGGTGATGTTTAAATTGCGGAAGCCTGGACATTATGCAGCCTTGTGCAGGTCTGCACCACCAGTCAAGGGCCAGCTATCCCAATTCCAACGCAAGCGCTTTCGATGTGTACAGCAAGGTTTACTGGATTCTGATCCTGGTAGCACTACGGATCCAGAGGACGACTGCCTGGAGTCCCCCTATCGTATGGGCATCATCACTACATGTGAGTATGCCTCTTCAAATTCAGCAAGACGCCTATCTATCCTCAATGTGGATTCCCCGGACGAATGGCATGCTGTCATACAAGTCAATGTATGATATTCACCTGAGGAAGGAGCAGTGCTCCGAAAGCTATTGTTTGAAACAAACCTGTTGGACTTTAACCTGGTGTTGTAAGACTTCTCACTGTGCTCACCCCAGTCCAACGCCGTCATCTCCACATCATACAAGTTAATCAATGCAGCATCCAGTTCAAGCTGGACACTGGTGCTTCTGCCAATCTCATCTCTCAAGCTGATTTTGACCGCATTAAAAAACAACCCAAAATGCTTCCGCCAGCCTGCCAGCTCCTCGATTATAATCGCAATGCCATAACTGCACTAGGTTCTTGTCATCTATTTGTCTCGAACAAGACCATCAATGTCACACTGCGATTCAAAATCGTCAAGCCTGATAAGGTATCCCTGCTCGGTGCCCATGCATGCAAGCTACTCAACCTCGTACAGTGAGTTCATGCCATATCTTCTTCCAATGTGGATCTTCAGGCTGACATTGATGACATCCTTGCTCAATATCAGGATGTGTTTGATGGAATGGGCACTCTGCCATACTGCTACAAGATCCAACTCAGGCCTGATGCCACACCTGTAATCTGTGGTGTTGGGTGCTCTGGTGCACAGATGAGCCAACACAGTTGTATGTGGTACAACTCTATTTTATTATAACTCTTATAATACAGTTCGTTCTGGATACTCTGCACGTGCTGTCTCCCTGAGTGTGTTTGGCAATAGATGTGTCCTGGTTCTCCTCTGCAGCTAATACTGACCACCAGGGGTCGTGTCTGTGCTTTTATATCTTTCTGTCATTGGTTGTGGTGTTGTGTGTTCTGATTTGTCTGTTGGTGTGTCTACCATGATGTGTGTGTTTGAATATCATGACATCCCCCCTTTTTACAAAGACAAGTGCCTACGTGGTTATAAATATAATTGTGTCGTGAGTGCATCTAAGAGTGTGCGTTTGTGTTGTGTACAGCGTGTGGTTATGACGTAACTATTTACATGGGGCGATGTCGGGTGCGTCACACTAACAAGGTTGTACCATAACAAAACTTGGATGCGAGAGAAAAAAAAACTTGAACATTGGTCCGGTCAGACGATATCTGGAACAATAAACAACAACAGGTTATAATACAGAAGTGTTTGACTTTTTGAACGTATTAACAGCGTTATAAGTCCAGTCTAATGGGTGACCGCCTCAAGAATGGGCTGGTCCTCAAGCCGGTTCAGCTGTGGAGATTTGGGGTCACACTGGTTCACCTTGGACTGTTGGAGGTGATGCTGTTGCCGAAGTCTCTACTTTACCATTTGTTGTACTTCGTGCAGTGCTTGGTTTTTTCCTTCGTGCAAATATAACATTCAACATCTTTGTTAGTGGTGCCCTGGCTGTGGTTTGGTTCTGGTGGCGATGGAAGGGGCATGATCCGTGGCATCTCCACGAAGTCATCCTTGGGAACCAGTGGAGGATCCGGCGTGTGCGTACGGTGCGGTTGCGAGCGTGGAAGGCGGCACAAAGCCTGCTGATTGCGCCTACGCACCAATCCATCCGCCCTGCATGCCAGGAACAAGGTGGAGTCTGTTTTCTTTTTATGTTTGTGGTGGACGGCATCTTGTAGCCGATGGGTCGTTGCCACCGAAGTAGCACCATCACTAATATCATGCAAGGCGATGACTGTGCCAGATGTGGAAGTTGGCCAAGACCGTGTACGCTGGTTCCGGCCACCTGCTGTGCCGGAAGGGCGACTCCGCAGAGAAACGTCGAAGCATGTCGCCTTGGAGAGAGAATTGTTGCTCGCATCAACGTCTGGCGATGGCGCGAATTGGTGTGTCCATCTTGGACCGCCGGTGCTGGTTGCCACTGCCGACCCAGTGGGACTGCCACGCGATCCATTCCCTGTCGCCGTGGCATCTGCCGTCACCCTGAGCGTGCCATCACCGAGGCCGCGACACCGGCCGTCCGGAGCAAGGTCTGGCGTGCGCAAATCAGAGTCGGCGCTTGGCTGCTCCCCATCTGGAGTCCGGTCTGCCTTCCGTCGATGCCCCCCGTCCGGAGTCCCAACAGGTTCACTGGAGGCAGCCGAGATTCCCTGAAGCTGCACTTCTGGAGTCGGAACATGCAGGAATGCACCAACCAGTGGAGAGGCTCGAGCCATCGAGGGTGGAAGCGGTGCGCCGCCACCGCAGTCGTCAGTGGTCCCACCGTGATCGTTGAGTGCCTCGGTACGCACTAGGCGAGGTCTGTCACCTTGCACCTTTTGCATGGGAAGTGGGATGCTGTCGTCACTCGTCTCACATCCCGTGGATAGATCGTCATTAGCAGCTGCTGTTCACTAGGGTTGGGTAAATTGTCAGAGTTTTCATCTGGTGGTGCACACCATGTCGGTGGACTGTCATTGTCTTGCCATTGTCCTTCATTTGGGCTTTTCTTCTTTGGAACTTTAAATCTTCCCCCAGACATTGCAGAACCTTGGGCGAAATTCTCCGTTATCGGCGGAAACTCCGCCGATTGGCGCAAAAAACGGCGCAAATCCCACTTGCGTCACGTCATAAAAATGGGCCGATAGTCTGCGGCCCGAAATGGGCTAGCAGCGACGTAACGGGATCCGCGCTTGCGCAGTGGTTCACGCCGTGCAGCGTCATACGCGCTGCACGGCGTGACGGCTCATAAGGCCGCGCAGCTCCCCCCCACCCGACCGGAACAGCCGACCGCAACACCCGACTTGATGGCTGGCCGTCGCTCAGCCCCGAGGTTAGAGTCACGCGATGTGGAGGCGCTCCTGGATGCGGTGGAGCAGAGGAGGGACGCCCTGTATCCCGGGCACGGCCGCAGAGTTGCCCCACGCCACAGCCGGCGTCTGTGGAGGGAGGTGGCAGAGGCCGTCACCGCTGTGGCCCTAACACCACGGACAGGCACCCAGTGCCACAAGAAGGTGAACGACCTCGTCAGAGCAGGCAGGGTGAGCGTCCCCCATACCCCCCATATCCCCTCTCCCCCAAATCCCCCCCTCCCCCATATCCCCCCTCCCCCATATCCCCCCCTCCCCCATATCCCCCCTCCCCCATATCCCCCATATCCCCCTCCCCCATATTCCCCATATCCCCCCCTCCCCCATATCCCCCCTCCCCCATATCCCCCCTCCCCCATATCCCCCATATCCCCCCTCCCCCATATCCCCCCATATCCCCCATATCCCCCATATCCCCCCTGCCCCATATCCCCCATATTCCCCCCTCCCCCATATCCCCCCTCCCCCATATCCCCCCTCCCCCATATCCCCCATATCCCCCATATCCCCCCTCCCCCATATCCCCCATATTCCCCCCTCCCCATATCCCCCCTCCCCCATATCCCCCATATCCCCCCTCCCCCATATTCCCCATATCCCCCCTCCCCCATATCCCCCCTCCCCCATATCCCCCATATCCCCCCTCCCCCATATTCCCCATATCCCCCCTCCCCCATATCCCCCCTCCCACATATCCCCCCTCCCCCATATCCCCCATATCCCCCTTCCCCCATATCCCCCATATCCCCCCTCCCCCATATCCCCCATATCCCCCATATCCCCCCTCCCCAATATCCCCCCATATCCCCCCTCCCCCATATCCCCCATATTCCCCCCTCCCCCATATCCCCCCTCCCCCATATACCCCCTCCCCCATATTCCCCATATCCCCCCCTCCCCCATATCCCCCCTCCCCCATATCCCCCCTCCCCCATATACCCCCTCCCCCATATTCCCCATATCCCCCCCTCCCCCATATCCCCCCTCCCCCATATCCCCCCTCCCCCATATCCCCCATATCCCCCCTATCCCCCCCTCCCCCATATCCCCCCTCCCACATATCCCCCCTCCCCCATATCCCCCATATCCCCCCTCCCCCATATCCCCCATATTCCCCCCTCCCACATATTCCCCCCTCCCCCATATCCCCCCTCCCCCATATCCCCCCTCCCCCATATCCCCCATATCCCCCCTCCCCCATATCCCCCCATATCCCCCATATCCCCCATATCCCCCCTGCCCCATATCCCCCATATTCCCCCCTCCCCCATATCCCCCCTCCCCCATATCCCCCCTCCCCCATATCCCCCATATCCCCCCTCCCCCATATCCCCCATATTCCCCCCTCCCCATATCCCCCCTCCCCCATATCCCCCATATCCCCCCTCCCCCATATTCCCCATATCCCCCCCTCCCCCATATCCCCCCTCCCCCATATCCCCCATATCCCCCCTCCCCCATATTCCCCATATCCCCCCTCCCCCATATCCCCCCTCCCACATATCCCCCCTCCCCCATATCCCCCATATCCCCCTTCCCCCATATCCCCCATATCCCCCCTCCCCCATATCCCCCATATTCCCCCCTCCCCCATATCCCCCTCCCCCATATCACCCCTCCCCCATATCCCCCCATATCCCCCCTCCCCCATATCCCCCATATTCCCCCCTCCCCCATATCCCCCCTCCCCCATATCACCCCTCCCCCACATCCCCCATATTCCCCCCTCCCCCATATCCCCCCTCCCCATATCCCCCATATACCCCCTCCCCCATATTCCCCATATCCCCCCCTCCCCCATATCCCCCCTCCCCATATCCCCCCTCCCCCATATCCCCCATATCCCCCCTCCCCCATATTCCCCATATCCCCCCCTCCCCCATATCCCCCCTCCCACATATCCCCCCTCCCCCATATCCCCCATATCCCCCCTCCCCCATATCCCCCCTCCCCCATATCCCCCATATTCCCCCCTCCCCCATATCCCCCCTCCCCCATATCCCCCCTCCCCCATATCCCCCATATTCCCCCCTCCCCCATATCCCCCCTGCCCCATATTCCCTATATCCCCCCTCCCCATATCCCCCCTCCCACATATCCCCCCTCCCCCATATCCCCCATATCCCCCCTCCCCCATATCCCCCATATCCCCCCTCCCCTATACCCCCCTCTCCCGTATCACCTGATCACTGCCTGATGTCTAACCATGCATGCTTCATTGTGTATCGCAGGACCAAACGTCCAGGCACCCATCCCCGCAGATGCAGACCGCCCGCAGAATGCCCCTCGGAGACCACGGGAGACGGAGAGACCCGCACCCTCCAGCATGCGACGCCCGCAGGATGCCCCTCGGAGACCACGGGAGACGGAGAGACCCGAACCCTCCAGCATGCGACGCCCGCAGGATGCCCCTCGGAGACCACGGGAGACGGAGAGACCCGAACCCTCCAGCATGCGACGCCCGCAGGATGTCCCTCGGAGACCAGGGGAGACGGAGAGATCCGAACCCTCCAGCATGCGACGCCCGCAGGATGCCCCTCGGAGACCACGGGAGACGGAGAGACCCGAACCCTCCAGCATGCGACGCCCGCAGGATGCCCCTCGGAGACCACGGGAGACGGAGAGACCTGGAGCAACAGGGAGACGACACCCCCGTCACGTGCGGGAGCGACCACCCAGCGATGAGGGGGGCAGCCACAGGCCCCCGTCACATCCGAGCCAGGACACCACTACCCAGGACACCACTATCCAGGACACCCCTACCCGGGACACCACTACCCAGGACACCCCTACCCGGGACACCACTACCCGGGACAGCACTACCCGGGACAGCACTACCCGGGACAGCACTACCCGGGACAGCACTACCCAGGACACCCCTACCCGGGAAGACGAAATACCGGACAGTGACTCAGAGTGGATGGGTGGAGACGAACCCCCACCCCAAAGTGCCATGGACTCAGAGTGGGACGAAGAGCACGACACAACGCCACTGCTGTCACCAACACCCTCCACCATCGCAGAAACACTCACCACGGTTGGGCACTTTAGTGATGAGGCGTCTGGTACACTCACTGGTGCGCACAACACAGCCGTCCCGGTACAGCAGGTGGAGGTAGGAGCAGCAGAGGGACCGGGCGGTCGGAGGGCAGCCCAGGCCAAGCGAACATCTGCCGCCCAGATGGGTCCCGGGTTCCTGCAGTTACCACACCCACACATAGATCCGATGCAACCACCGACACGGAGACGAGCGAATAGGGTGACGGGTGGCTTGCGGCGGCTGCGGTCGCAGGTGGAGGAGTCCACCCGCGTCCAGGAGCTGGGAGTGGTCCCGGTCATGCGTGCCACCCAGGCTGACACCGCACGGGTGGCGTCCGCGGTGGAGGCAATGGGTGCGACGGTGTCAGACATGGGGAACGGTTTGCGAGGCCTGGGGCCTTCCGTGCAGGCGGCGTCTGTGGCCCAGGAAATGGCTGCCCTCTCACAGGAGGCCATGAGCCAGTGCCAGCGCCAGATGGCAGAGGCGCTCAACGCCATAGCCCAGTCTCAGCAGGCCATGGCCCAGTCTCAGCAGGCCATAGCCCAGTCTCTGCAGGCCATGGCCCAGTCTCTGCAGGCCATGGCCCAGTCTCTGCAGGCCATGGCCCAGTCTCAGCAGGCCATCGCTGAGGGCATCGGCGCCAGTGGCCATGTGCGAGCTGGCGTCGCACTGTCGCAGACAGGGTTCGACAACCCCCTGGGCTCCATGGCTGCAAACCTGCAGACCCCTGTCGATACCAGCACGGGCCTCCAGGACTGGCAGCGCCAGATGTCGGGGGCGCGTCGGATGGCCAGTCCGTTCGCATCCCCCACCCATGTAGAGGCCTGGGGGCCATCGGGCACCCCGAGGGAGGAGGAGGTGGTGTGGTCCGTCCCGGCTCCCTCTGTAGGGGAGGTCCCGGTACACCGCGACACCTCGGACTCCCCCCCTTCCGTCCCAGGTGCATCGGGTGGGCAACGGGCAGGACAGGCTGGCAGCTCGCCATCCCAGTCGCCCGGGCCGCAGCCTGGCCCATCTAGGCCAGGACGCCCCAGGAAACGGCCGCCAAAGGGATCCAGTGTCAGAGGGCAGGAATCACAGGAGTCCACCTCCAGTTCTGCTGTACCGTCTGGGGAACCACGTAGACGTAGTCAAAGGGCCCGTAAGGCCAAACAATTAGACACTGAGTAAGTTGGCACGGGTGCAGGGCACAGATGAGTTTTAGGCGCTAGGGCACGTGCATGAACTCCTTTGGTTATTAAAGTCAATGTTACACCTACCGAAGCTGCCTTTGTGCTCTGTCCAAAGTGTGCGGGGGTGTCATGTACGTTGAGCGCAAGTGTGTGTGTGAGGGGTGGTCTTACCTCAGCCCCAGGTGAGTCTGCCCCCTTCCCCCTGGGCCGCCATCAACATCCCCCGGGCAGAGGACGGGACCGTGCGCTGCAGTGTCACAGCCGCATGCAGGGATGGTCCGGGTGGATGGTGGTACTGTGGCCATGGGTCAGACATAGTCCAACGATGTAGAGCCAGGAGCTCATCGGAGGCGGGTTGTCATCATTCTCCATGGCCTGCGATAGACACGCGTCCACCCGCAACTGGGTGAGCCCGGCCCGTTGTGCCGCCGGTGGATCGGCAATTGGGAGTGGGGGGGTGGTGTGCATGCGGGTGGGGTGTGTGGGGTTGGGGAGGGGGGTGAGGGTGCTGGGTGGGTGGATGGGTGGGGGGTGTGGGTGGTCGGCTGTTGTCATGGTGTGCGGTCTGTGGCCATACTACCCGATTCCCACGCCCATCTAGTCAGTGAAGCGGGCGTCTATCAGTCTGTCCCGTGCCCGCTGGGCCAGCCGGTAACGGTGGACAGCCACCCGTCTGTGTCTACCCCGTCTGCCCTGACCATTGCCCCCATCCCCCTCATCTGGGGAGGACTGGGCCTCTTCCTGCTGCTCCTCCACTCCGCCCTCCCTTGCCTGCGGCACATCGCCCCTCTGCTGGGCTATGTTGTGCAGGACGCAGCACACCACAATGATGCGGCCGACCCTATCTGACCGATACTGGAGGGCGCCCCCAGAGAGGTCCAGGCACCTGAAACGCATCTTCAGCACGCCAAAGCACCTCTCGATCACTCCCCTTGTCGCTACATGGGCATCATTGTAGCGGTTCTCCGCCTCATTGCGTGGCCTCCGTATAGGCGTCATCAGCCACGATCGCAATGGGTAGCCCCTGTCGCCCAGCAACCAGCCCGTCAGCCGGGGATGGCGTCCCTCGTACATGCCGGGGATGGATGACCGCGACAACACGAATGAGTCGTGTACACTGCCTGGGTGACGGGCGCAGACGTGCAGGATCATCATGCGGTGGTCGCAGACCACCTGTACGTTCATCGAATAGGTCCCCTTCCTATTAGTGAACACGGCCCTGTTATCTGCAGGTGGCCGCACGGCAACGTGCATCCCATCGATCGCGCCCTGGACCATGGGGAACCCGGCAACGGCAGAGAAGCCCACGGCCCGGGCATCTTGGCTGACCCGGTCCACGGGGAAGCGGATGTAGCGGTGCGCTATGGCATAAAGGGCATCTGTCACTGCCCGGATGCACCGATGCACCGATGTCTGCGATATGCCGGACAGGTCCCCACTCGGTGCCTGGAATGACCCCGTTGCATAAAAGTTCAGGGCCACCGTAACCTTGACGGACACGGGGAGAGGGTGTCCCCCGCCAGTGCCACGCGGTGACAGGTGTGCCAGCAGGTGGCAGATGTGTGCCACGGTTTCCCGGCTCATCCGGAGTCTCCTCCTGCATTCCCGGTCCGTGAGGTCCTGGTATGACTGCCGGGGCCGGTACACACGGGGCGCCCTCGGGTGCCTCCGTTGCCGTGGGGCCGCGACGTCCTCCTCCCCCTCCTCGTCCTGTCGGTCAGGTGTCCCTCCAGCCTGGGCGGCTGCCGCCTGCCCCTCTGCGGCAGCCTGCGCCGCCTCTCTGGCACGCTCCTCCTCCTCCTCCTCCTCCTCCTCATCCAGGTCAACATAGACATGAGCGGCTGCCACCACGGCAGCCAACATCGCTGGATGGTCTGAAAACATGACGGCCTGGTGGGGGGGGAGGGGAACGACGACATGTCATCATTGCCCATATCCCCTCCTCCCCCCAGCCAGGTGGCATGGACCACATGGGTCCAACTGTTGGAGGCTGGCACCTGGCCAGGTGGACCAACTCATTTGCCCTCCCATCACCCACCCCGGCACGGAACCCCCCCAACCTCCACCCCGGCACGGACCCCCTCCCCAACCTCCACCCCGGCACGGACCCCCTCCCCAACCCCCAACCTCCACCCCGGCACGGACCCCCCCCCAACCTCCACCCCAGCACGGACCCCCCCCAACCTCCACCCCGGCACGGACCCCCTCCCCAACCTCCACCCCAGCACGGACCCCCCCCCAACCTCCACCCCGGCACGGACCCCCTCCCCAACCCCCAACCTCCACCCCGGCACGGACCCCCTCCCCAACCTCCACCCCGGCACGGACCCCCTCCCCAACCTCCACCCCGGCACGGACCCCCCCCCAACCTCCACCCCAGCACGGACCCCCCCCCAACCTCCACCCCGGCACGGACCCCCTCCCCAACCCCCAACCTCCACCCCGGCACGGACCCCCTCCCCAACCTCCACCCCAGCACGGACTCCCCCCCAACCTCCACCCCGGCACGGACCCCCTCCACAACCCCCAACCTCCACCCCGGCACGGACCCCCTCCCGGCACTCCCCCGGAGCCCAGCCTACTCTAACCACCCCCCCCCGCCGCACACACACACAAGCCGAGACACACCTCTCCTCAGGCAATCAGTCTGCGGCCACGCCATTTCCTGCCCAGAGCCAACCCCCCAGGCCGTCACTCACCTCCTCGCTGGTCGGCGTGAGCCTGGAGCACCGGGTCACGCCGATGAAAAGGAGGTTTGATTCACGTCGACGTGAACGGTCATCACGTCGACGGGACTTCGGCCCATCCGGAAGGGAGAATATCGGCAGGCCGAAAATCGGCTGCCTTGCGCAGACCCGTGACATTCTCCGCGGCAGCGGCGCCATTAACGCCCCGCCGACTTTTCTCCCTTCGGAGACTTCGGCGGGGGCGGGGGCGGGATTCACGGCGGCCAACGGCCATTCTCCGACCCGGCGGGGGGTCGGAGAATGACGCCCCTTGTTTATTACCCCCAAATTCTCCCATATGTATGGTCTCGAATATAGGATCCACTGTTTCTATCGACATTGTACCATTTTCCAAAGAACATTCCGTTTCACTTTTCTTCTCAGGTACCTCATATGTAACTTTGTTTAATGTACATGCCTTCATGGTCTCTGGGTCTGATTTTGCTGGGTCTGGCATGGTCACAGTCTCTCTTTTACTGTTCTCAATTGCCCACATTATACTCCCCATACATAACTGCTTAATCACTGGGGTTAGTGTGGTACAATGGATAATCGGGTCGACCTTATCTGCATCTTCACCATTAGTGGAAAGCACACTTGGTTCACTTGAAACTGCTGTGGGTTTTAAATTAGTTATCTGGCTACTCGATGTCGGTGTCCTCAGGATTCTTGCTCCAATGTTCTGCTCAATAATCAGTGGAGTGTGTATAGGTTCAATGCAATTAATGTTCCCCTCCAGGTTTGAGGAGTCATTACTGACTAACTGCTGGTCTCCGAAGTTGGGATTTTGCGGCAAATATCATGACATAATCCATGCTCCACGCCGGGTGCCGGCTCCTCTGAAGGGACGTTTAAAGGCACAGCTACAGGAGCTCCAAGATCAGTGACGGAACCGACTGACTGGGTCAGCTCGATGGTCTGTATGAAGAGGCCCTCAGGAGAGTTGCGGATATGCATAGATCCCAAAGATCTTAACCAGAACATAATGCAGGAACACTTCCCGATCCCGAAGCGGGAGGAACTGACCAGTGAGATGGCACACACCAAATTCTTCTCGAAGCTAGATGCATCGGTGGCTTCTGGCAGATACAACTGGATGAGTCCAGCAGGAAACTCTGCACGTTCAACACACCATTTAGCAGATACTGACATAACCGTATGCCGTTCGGCATTGTCTCAGCCTCTGAAATCTTACACAGGATCATGGAGCAGATGATGGAGGGCATTGAGGGTATGCGTGTTTATGTAGATGATGTAATCATATGGTCCACGACCCCTGAGGAACACATATCTCGTCTCAAACAAATCTTTTGACGTGTCCATGCAAACGGCTTCAAGCTGAACAAGGCCAAGTGCTCCTTTGGCATGTCAACCATCAAGTTCTTGGGCGACCAGATATCCCAGCAGGGTGTGCGACCAGATTCGGACAAGATCAAGGACATTAACGCCATAAAGACCCCGGAAGACAAGAAGGCGGTACTACGCTTCCTCGGCATGGTGAACTTCTTGGGAAAATTCATTCCCAACTTGGCCTCACACACCACGGCTCTCAGGTATCTGGTGAAGAAGTCCACTGCATTCCAGTGGCTAACCACACATCAAGCAGAGTGGCTCGAGCTCAAAGCAAAGCTCACCACTGCTCCGGTACTAGCGTTTTTTGACCCGGAAAGGGAAACAAAAATCTCCATGGATGCAAGTCAGGACGGCATTGGTGCAGTGCTCCTCCAGAGGGATGACTCCTCGTCCTGGGCTCCAGTTGCTTATGCGTCAAAGGCCATGACTCCTACTGAACAGAGGTACGCCCATATAGAAAAAGAGTGCCTGGGCCTCCTAACCGGCATTGTAAAGTTCCATGACTACGTCTACGGTCTACCTACATTCACAGTGGAGACTGACCACAGACCCTTGGTCCATATCATTCATACGGACTTGAATGACATGATGCCCATGTCATAATCTACACATCAGTATATGATGGTGCACAGACACACACTGATTGACACACTGCAAGACCAATCAACACACACAACATAGCAGCCAATCATCAGTTAGGGCACGGTCACTATAAAGACAGAGGGCACCAGTTTTCCCGCTCATTCGGGATGCAGCCTCTGAGAGAGACAGAGCCCGCAGTCAGTAGCAAAAACATCCACCATGTGCTAGCAGTATAGGCTGGTCAGGTTAGGCATAGGTCTTCAGTCAATCTAACATAGTGTCGACCCACAGTGCAAGTATGTTTAACAGCTCTTAGTTAAATAAAATAGAGTTGTACTATTACAAGTGTTGGTAGCCTGTCTATGTTACTGCTAAGATAAACACAGTCTCCACAGATCCAGAGTACCCAACACATCATGGTACCAGTATGTGATGTTAGAGTTTAATAGACCTACCTTCTGATCTGCCTTCGACCAGCAATCAGCCATCCGGTAGTATGGACAGCGTCCGCCCTCCCCCGCCGCTCCGCATCACCGGCAACCTCGGTGCGAACTGGAAAATCTTTAAACAACGATCCCAGCTATACCTCGAAGCTACAGACCTGGAAGCTGCCTCAGACGCCAGGAAGATTGCTCTCTTCCTCTCCACGGCCGAGGACCACACCATCCATATCTTCAACTCTCTCACTTTCGCTGAAGGTGAAGACATGTCCAAGTTCAAGACAGTCCTGTTCAAATTCGACAGTCACTGTGACATCGTGGTAAATGAAAGTTTTGAACGCTATGTCTTTCAACAGCATCTGCAGGGTAAGGATGAACCTTTTCAATCTTTCCTCACCCACCTTTGCATCCTCGCGCAGTCCTGTAATTATGGCTCCACCTCCGACCTGATGATCTGTGACCAGATCGTTTTCGGTGTGCAATCGGACCCCCTACGCCAGCAGCTCCTCAAGGTTAAACAGCTCACCCTTGCGATAGCCATCGAGACCTGCGTTCTGCATGAACACGTCACTAACCGATACTTGCACATTCAAGCAGCTGAAACAGCGCGGCAAGGTCCTCACGAGGCAGAGCGGATGCAAGCCACTAAACAACTCCAGGGCCTAAGCCTGGATGAGGGCGGCCATTTCGCGCGCTTTTCACAGGCTCCCTCACATGCGCGCACTGACTGAGGGGACGGCGAAGCCGAAGACCACACTGCGCAGGCGCGCACTGCGTATGACCGCACCGCGCATGCACGGTGGCGTACCGAATTTTCTGACGTCACGATGTGCGGCAACTGTGGCTCCACCCACTTAAATCTGCAATGTCCTGCAAAATCCCAACGCTGTCTCCAATGTGGCAAGCTTGGCCACTATGCAGCCCTATGCAGGTCTGCTCAACCTACCACCTCTCGTTGCTCCAACCATGCAGGGATGTCCAAACCATCCAGCCACCGGTCACTGATTCCGACTCCGACTTGATTCCGGACCTTGACACCGAGGACCCTAAAGCACCATTTTGGATGGGCATTGTGGTAGTATGTATTAGGGGTCATGTGGGACTGGAAGCCCTAATGTCATTGGCTGACAGATCCCGGGTCCTGGTTGGCCGTTGACCTCTAGCTCCGCCCTGAAGGCGGAGTATAAGAAGCCGGAGTTCTCCCCCGCAGGCCATTCTACTATCGAGCTGTGGGGGAACAGACACGCTTAATAAAGCCTCATCGACTTCACTCTATTCGTCTCACGGAGTCTTTGTGCGCTACAATTTATTAAGCGTGCCTAAAAAGGACTATGGAGTTCAGGATCATCCCGGAATGCCTGAGGATCAGCCCCCACGCAGTGAACGCGGCAGCAGCCTTCAAGCACTGGCAGACTTGTTTCGAGGCCTACCTCAGAACGGCCACCGGCCGGGTCACAGAAGACCAAAAACTACAGGTCCTGCACTCGAGGTTAAGCATGGAGATTTTCTCCCTCATCGAAGACGTGGCGGATTTCCAGACGGCGTTCGCAGCACTGAAAAGTCTCTATGTCCGCCCAGTTAACCAAATCTACGCTCGCTACCAGCTCGCGACGAGACGGCAAAGTCCCGGAGAATCGATGGACGAATTCTACGCCGCGCTGCTGATTTTGGGACGAGCCTGCAGCTGCCCTTCGGTGAACGCAAATGAACACACGGACATGTTAATGCGCGATGCTTTTGTGGCAGGTGTGAATTCCTCCCAAATCCGCCAAAGACTTCTAGAAAAAGAGTCGCTCGGACTCTCAGAGGCCCGGGCCCTAGCAGCCTCCCTAGACGTGGCCGCGCGTAATACCCGCGCCGACGGCCCCGACCGCACGGCAGCCCATTGGGCTCCGTACGTACCCGTCGCGACAAACCCACCCCCCCCCCCGGACACCCCACAGGCTTGCGCGGTCCAAACGCCAAGTCGCACTGGGGGCGCCCGCTGCTATTTCTACGGCCAGGCGAAACACCCCCGGTAGCGCTGCCCGGCCCGCACAGCAATCTGCAAGAGCTGCGGGAAAAAGGGCCATTTCGCAGTTGTGTGCCGGTCCCGCGAGGTCGCCGCTGTCCCGGGAGAACAGGGAGCCCTGCACGCCGCTTACGCTCCCCAACCCCCCCAGCGCCCCACGTACGACCCGCAGGCGCAGCCACTCTGGGTTCCGACCACCGCGGTCCCGGGAGAACAGGGAGCCCTGCACGCCGCTTACGCTCCCCAACCGCCCCCCCCAAGTCCCCACGTATGACCCGCCGGCGCTACCAATTTGGGTCCCGACCACCGCTGTCCACAGAGATGAGGGAGCCCCGCGCAGTCCTAACGCTCCCCAACCCCCCCAGCGCCCCATGTGCGACCCGCAGACACCGCCATTTTGGGTCCCGGCCACCACGAGGGGAGGAAGGGCGCTGCCATCTTGGACCACCCCAGACCTGTACGACGCGTGGGGGCGGCCATTTTATCCACCCCCGCCGCCATCTTGTGAAACCCCAGCCATGTGCGATGTATGGGGGCACACATTTTGTTCATCCCCGCGCCATCTTGGACGGCAACAACGGACCCCAGTGTCGACGGCTCCACAGGGTTCGAGGAAGACGCTCCACTACTACAACCACGTCTCGCTTCAATTACGCTCGATCAAGCTCGGCCCCGGACACTCCAGACGACGACGACAACGGTGCTAATAAACGGGCACGAGACACCATGCCTAGTCGACTCCGGGAGCACGGAGAGCTTTATCCACCCCAACACGGTAAGACGCTGTTCCTTGACCACCTATCCCAGCGCACAAAAGATTTCCCTAGCTGCAGGATCCCACTCCGTACAGATCAAAGGTTTCTGCATAGTTACCCTAACGGTGCAGGGGAGGGAGTTCAAAAACTACAAACTACACGTCCTTCCCCAACTCTGCGCCCCCACATTACTGGGATTAGATTTCCACTGCAATCTACAGAGCCTTACGTTCAAATTCGGCGGCCCAATACCCCCACTCACTATCTGCGGCCTCGTAACCTTCAAGGTGCAACCCCCGTCCTTGTTTGCGAACGTCACCCCGGATTGCAAACCCGTCGCCACTAGGAGCAGACGGTACAGCGCCCAGGACCGGACCTTCATTCGGTCCGAAGTCCAGCGGCTACTAAAGGAAGGCATAATCCAGGCCAGCAATAGTCCCTGGAGAGCACAGGTGGTAGTAGTGAAGACAGGGGAGAAACAAAGGATGGTCATAGACTATAGCCAGACCATCAACAGGTACACACAACTAGACGCGTACCCTCTCCCCCGCATATCCGACATGGTCAATCGGATTGCCCAATATAAAGTCTTCTCCACCGTGGACCTCAAGTCCGCCTACCATCAGCTCCCCATCCGCCCAAGTGACCACAAGTACACAGCCTTCGAGGCAGACGGGCGATTATACCATTTCCTAAGGGTCCCATTTGGCGTCACAAACGGGGTCTCGGTCTTCCAACGGGAGATGGACCGAATGGTTGATCAACATGGGTTGCGGGCCACGTTCCTGTATCTCGACATTGTAACCATCTGCGGCCACGACCAGCAGGACCACGACGCCAACCTCCAAAAATTCCTCCAGACCGCCAAAGCCTTGAACCTCACGTACAACGAGGACAAGTGCGTTTTTAGCACCAACCGGCTAGCCATTCTGGGCTACGTAGTGCGCAATGGGATAATAGGCCCCGACCCCGAACGTATGCGCGCCCTCATGGAATTTCCCCTCCCGCACTGCTCAAAAGCCCTGAAACACTGCCTGGGTTTTTTTTCATACTACGCCCAGTGGGTCCCCCAGTACGCAGACAAGGCCCGCCCCCTAATACAGACCACGACCTTCCCTCTGTCGACAGAGGCTTGCCAGGCCTTCAGCCGCATCAAAGTGGATATCGCAAAGGCCACGATGCGCGCCATCGACGAGTCCCTCCCCTTCCAGGTCGAGAGCGACGCCTCCGACGTAGCTCTAGCGGCCACCCTTAACCAAGCGGGCAGACGCGTGGCCTTTTTCTCCCGAACCCTCCACGCTTCAGAAATCCGCCACTCCTCAGTGGAAAAGGAAGCCCAAGCCATAGTGGAAGCTGTGCGACATTGGAGGCATTACCTGGCCGGCAGGAGATTCACTCTCCTCGCCGACCAACGGTCGGTAGCCTTCATGTTCGATAATGCACTGCGGGGCTAAATCAAGAACGACAAGATCTTAAGGTGGAGGATCGAGCTCTCCACCTTCAACTACGAGATCTTGTATCGTCCCGGAAAGCTGAACGAGCCGTCCGATGCCCTATCCCGCGGCACATGTGCCAACGCACAAATTAACCGCCCCCAAACCCTCCATGAGGACCTCTGCCACCCGGGGGTCACTCGGTTTTTCCACTTTATCAAGTTCCGCAACCTCCCATACTCTTTAGAGGAGGTCCGTACAGTCACAAGGGACTTCCACATCTGCGCGGAATGCAAACCGCATTTTTTCAGGCCGGATGGTGCGCACCTGATTAAGGCTTCCCGCCCCTTTGAACGCCTTAGTCTGGATTTCAAAGGGCCCCTCCCCTCCACCGACCGCAACACATACTTCCTTAATGTGGTGGACGAATACTCCCGCTTCCCATTCGCCATTCCCTGCTCTGACATGATCGCGGCCACAGTCATTAAAGCCCTGAACACCATCTTCACACTGTTCGGTTGCCCCGCATACGTCCACAGCGACAGGGGGTCCTCTTTCATGAGTGACGAGCTGCGCCAGTTCCTGCTCAGTAAGGGCATAGCCTCAAGCAGGACGACCAGCTACAACCCCCGGGGGAACGGGCAAGTAGAGAGGGAGAATGGCATGGTCTGGAAGACCGTCCTACTGGCCCTACGGTCCAGGGACCTCCCAGTTTCACGGTGGCAGGAGGTCCTCCCGGACGCTCTCCACTCCATCCGGTCGCTATTATGTATGAGCACTAATCAAACGCCTCATGAGCGTCTCCTTGTCTTCCCTAGGAGGTCCTCCTCTGGAACGTCGCTGCCGACCTGGCTGGCGGCCCCAGGACCCATCTTGCTCCGAAAGCATGTGCGGGCACATAAGGCGGACCCGTTGGTCGAAAGGGTTCACCTCCTCCACGCGAACCCGCAGTACGCTTACGTGGAGTACCCCGACGGCCGACAGGACACGGTCTCCCTGCGGGATCTGGCGCCCGCCGGCAACATACACACCCCCCCAACACCATTCACCCAACCCCCCCCTTCCTGCCACCGCCGCACCCCGCGACCGCCCCCTTCCCAGGAGGATCGGTTCCCCTCCCCTCAGGCCCGACCAAGAATAAAGCCCAAGCTGAAACCGTAAGGCTCCCAGAGACGACAACACCGGTACAAGCACCACCACCACCACCGGGGCCGAGGCGATCGACATGGACGACCAGACCGCCCGACCGACTCGTGGCGTCGATCTAAATCAATATATGGACTTTTCACAAGAACATTTTGCTTTTCTCCCGATACCTTCTGTAAATAGTTGAAACAGGACAAAATTGTACATACTGTATTGCCATATGAATGTTTTCCTCCCAGGACCAGCCCTGTAAACCCTTACCACCATGCGAAGCATCACCCCGCCGGGTTCATTTTTGACAAGGGGTGAATGTGGTAGTATGTATTAGGGGTCATGTGGGACTGGAAGCCCCAATGTCATTGGCTGACAGATCCCGGGTCCTGGTTGGCCGTTAACCTCTAGCTCCGCCCTGAAGGCGGAGTATAAGAAGCCGGAGTCCTCCCCCGCAGGCCATTCAACTATCGAGCTGCGGGGGAACAGACACGCTTAATAAAGCCTCATCGACTTCACTCTATTCGTCTCACGGAGTCTTTGTGCGCTACAGGCATCATCACCAAACACAAGATGCTCCAGAAGACAAAAGCCAAGTCTCTCCCAATATTCAGCATTGATCAGGAAGATGAGTGGTGTGCCACCCTCTCGGTCAATCGATCCCGCATCCGATTCCGCCTGGACACCAGCGCCTCAGCCAACCTCATTACGCGGTCTTACCTCGAAAGCCACCATGTCAAGCCGACCATCCTGCCATCCACCTGCCAGCTTCTGGACTATAATGGTAATGCCATTGCTGCCAGTAGCATCCTGCCAGCTTGAAGTGTCGCACCGGTCATTAAAGGCTAACCTGCCTTTCGAAATAGTGGGATCCACTAAAGCCTCCCTGCTTGGTGCTCAGGCGTGCAAACTTCTACACATTGTCCAAAGGGTTCACTCCCTGTCACCCGCTGACGCTTCCGCATCTCAGGACGCTGACTTTCGAACACAGCTGAACGCCATCATCACCCGATACCACAGTGTATTTGAGGGCATGGGCACACTCCCATACACTTCTAAAATCTTGTTAAAACCAAATGCCACGCCTGTGGTGCACGCACCTCGCAGGGTACCAGCACCCCTCAAGGACCGCCTCAAGCAGCAGCTGCAGGACCTCCAGGACCAGGGCGTAATTTCAAAAGTTACAGAACCGACTGACTGGGTCAGCTCTATGGTGTGCGTGAAAAAACCATCCAGCGAATTACGCATATGTATTGATCCCAAGGACCTCAACCGCAATATTATGAGAGAACACTATCCCAATCCAAAGCGCGAAGAACTCACCTGCGAGATGGCTCGCGCCAAATTTTTCACCAAGCTAGACGCATCCAAGGGGTTCTGGCAGGTCCAACTCGACGCATCCAGTTGGAAGCTCTGCACCTTTAACATCCCATTTGGTCGGTTTTGCTACAACCGGATGCCGTTTGGCATCATCTCTGCATCGGAAGTGTTCCACAGAATAATGGAGCAGATGATGGAAGGTATTGAATGGGTTCGCGTATATGTGGACGACATCATCGTCTGGTCTACCACCCCGCAGGAGCACATTGATCGCCTCCAACCCGTCTTCCGACGAATCCATGAGCATGACCTCCGCCTCAACAAGGCCAAATGCTCCTTTGGTCAAACAGAACTTAAATTCCTCGGAGACCACATTTCACAGTTTGGCGTGCAGCCGGAAGCTGACAAGGTATCTGCCATTAAGGCCATGAAGACACCGGAGGACAAGAAGGCGGTCCTCCGCTTACTGGATGTGGTCAATTTCCTGGGGAAATTCATCTCTAACCTCGCCTCCCACACCACTGCTCTCAGGAACCTGGTTAAGAAGACGACCGAGTTCCAATGGCTCCCCGCCCACGAACAAGAATGGCGGGAACTCAGGGCGAAGCTGACCAAGACTCCGGTGTTGGCATTTTTCGATCCAGCCAAAGAAACAAAGATCTCCACGGATGCCAGTCAGTCCGGCATTGGAGCAGTGCTCCTTCAACGTGACGACGCCTCCTCATGGGTTCCTGTCACATACGCGTCACGTGCAATGACGCCCACCGAACAGCGCTATGCGCAAATTGAAAAAGAGTGCCTTGGCCTTCTTACCGGAGTCATCAAATTCCATGACTATGTCTATGGACTCCCAAAGTTCACAGTCGAGACTTACCACAGGCCACTGGTCAATATCATTCAAAAAGACTTTAATGACATGACGCCGCGCCTGCAGCGCATTCTCCTTAAACTCAGGCAGTACGACTTCGAACTCGTCTACACCCCGGGTAAGGAGCTCATCGTCGCCGATGCACTCTCCCGATCTGTCACCACACCCTGCGACCCAGCGGGCTTCATGTGCCAAATTGATGCTCAGGTGGCATTCGCCGCATCCAATCTGCCCGCCACGGACGAAGGACTCATCCATATTCGTCGTTAGACGGACAACGATCCCCTGCTCCAACGTGTCATGCGCCATCTGACGGGTGGCTCAAGGGCCAATGCCCTCAATTCTATATCATTAAAGATGACCTGGCGGTGGTAGATGGAATTCTACTAAAGCTGGATAGGATTGTCATTCCGCACAGCATGTGGAACCCCGTCCTTGAGCAGCTCCATGAGGGCCACCTGAGAGTGGAGAAATGCCGCTGCCGGGCCCGTGAGGCAGTGTACTGGCCTGGAATCAATGAGGACATTTCCAACGCCGTTCTTAACTGCCCAACATACCAGCGTTTCCACCCTGCTCAGCCAAGGGAGACCTTGCAACCCCATGAGTTGGTCACGTCCCCCTGGACCTGTTCCATGCACTTGGCCGGGACTACGTCCTCATAGTGGACTATTTCTCAAACTACCCTGAGGTAGTTAGGCTACACGACCTCACCTCAACTGCGGTCATTCGGGCATGCAAGGAAACCTTCGCTCGCCATGGCATCCCACTCACGGTCATGTCCGACAATGGCCCGTGTTTTGCCAGTCAGGAGCGGTCCAATTTTGCCAAACGATATAACTTCACACATGTCACGTCCAGTCCCCATTACCCCAATCCAATGGCAAAGGGGGTGTACATTGTCAAACGACTCCTGTGCAAGGCGGCCGATGCAGGATCCGATTTTTACCTCGCCCTGCTTGCTTACAGATCAGCTCCATTGCCCACCGGCCCGTCACCGGCTCAATTGTTGATGAATCGCACGCTGCAGACGACGGTGCCAGCCAGTCATGTCCCGGACTTGGACAACCTTCCGGTCCTTCGTCGAATGCAGTTGTCTCGGGCCCAACACAAATCGGCGTACGACGCCAGCGCCACGGATCTCCCTGTTCTGGCTCCTGATGACGAGGTCCCTGTCCAACTTCCCGATAGTGTTTGGTCCGCCACCGCTGTGGTGCTCAGACAAATGGCCCCCAGGTCATTTTTGCCTCGTCTACAAGACGGCTCTCTTCGTCGCCGAAATAGGCGGGCACTACGACTCCTTCCTAACTCGCCACCAGATCATCATGTCCTGCCCCGCCATCAGGACAAACCCGTCACGGACTTTGCAGATCTCCCTTACACTCTGCCACCCTCTGAGTCTGACACAGTCCCGCCCATTCCAGAACAGGCGGCCCCTGACCCCCCTTGAGGCGGTCAACCAGAATTCGTCGCCCACCTCAGAGACTGAATTTATGAACTGTCAGAATTCATGGACTCTTTGAACTCATGAACTAATTGTTTCGTTACCCTGTTTGATTAACTCACTGGTTTGTACATACTGTTGTTCTAGTTATATTTTGTGTTATATACTGTCCATCTGCACTAGACACCTTCCAATGTAAATATCTTAGAGTTTCCGTACATAGTCCTGTAAATATGCTCGCATGTGCCACACATTGTTAGGAACATTCGCATACTACATTATTTATTGCCACGAACACACATTTTTTTTTAGAAAAGGGGGGGATGTCATAATATACACATCAGTATATGATGGTGCAGAGACACACACTGACTGACACACTGCAAGACCATCAACACACACAACACAGCAGCCAATCACCAGTTAGGGCACGGTCACTATAAAGACAGAGGGCACCAATTTTCCCGTTCATTCGGGATGCAGCCTCTGAGAGAGACAGAGCCCACAGTCAGTAGCCAAACATCCACCATGTGCTAGCAGTATAGGCTGGTCAGGTTAGGCATCGGTCTTCAGTCAATCTAACATAGTGTCGACCCACAGTGCAAGTATGTTCAACAGCTCTTAGTTAACTAAAATAGAATTGTACTATTACAAGTGTTGGTGGCCTGTCTATGTTACTGCTAAGGTAAACGCAGTCTCCACAGATCCAGAGTACCCAACACATCAGCCCAGGCTTAAGCACATTCTCCTTCGACTCCGAAGGTACGATTTTGAGTTAGTATACACACCAGGCAAGGAGCTGATAATTGCGGATGCCCTGTCCCGCTCCATCACCTCGCCCTGCGAACAGGTTGACTTCATCCGTCAGATTGAGGCACAGGTGCAGCTGTGTGCCAGCAACCTCCCGGCCTTAGATGAAAGAGTGATCAGCATTCGTGAAGAGACTGCCAAAGACCCTCTTCTGCAGCATGTAATGCACCACCTTGCAAATGCCTGGCAAAAAGGGCAATGCCCTCAGTTCTTTAATGTGAAGGACGACCTGACAAGCTAGATCGTATCCTTATTCCTCACTGTCTGCAGAGCTTAGTGCTCAAACGAATCCACGAGGGACACCTAGGTGTCGAAAAGTGTAGGTGCAGGGCCCGGCAGGCTGTCTATTGGCCTGGAATCAGCCAGGACATATCCAACATGGTCCTCAATTGTGCAACCTGCCAGCATTTCCAGCCTGCTCAAACAAAAGAAACACTCCAGCAACATGAGATCATGACCTCGCCATGGTCCGTGGTGGGAATCAACCTTTTTCACGCCCATGGGCGTGACTATGTGCTCATCATAGATTACTTCTCAAATTACCCGGAAGTTGTGAAGCTATCAGACCTCACACCAAGGACAGTCATCAAGGCCTGCAAGGAGACATTTGCAGGCATGGTATTCCACTCACTGTCGTGAGTGACAATGGTACCTGCTCAGATGGCAGCATGGTGGCGCAGTGAGGAGCACTGCTGCCTCATGGTGCCGAGGTCCCAGGTTCGATCCCTGCTCTGGGTCACTGTCCGCGTGGAGTTTGCACATTCTCCCCATGTTTGTGTGGGTTTTGCCCCCACCACCCAAAGATGTGCAGGGTAGGTGGATTGGCCACGCTAAATTGCCCCTTAATTGGAAAAAATGAATTGGGTACTCTAAATTTTTTAAAAGCTCAGTTTCAGATGTACACTGTGTGTCACTCTGACTCTGAGGCAGCTCCAGCACTGCAGCTCTCCCCTCCACCATCACTCAATGTGACAGTACTTGAATGTCTTTGCTTTCTTCACTTTCTCTACGAAAGAAGGAGGGTTTTTTTTGTTTCATGATCATTGTGCTGCTATTCGGTGGTTTTGAAGATTTCTTTCTTTCTTTTCCTCCAATTACACATGTAGCAGGTTCCTGGGCTTCGAGCTTTTAGAAATTGTTCTGTTTCCTGTGGGCAGCTGTTATCAGTTCAGACCTTTCTTCCTTCAGGCTAGCTGTGAGACTTAGTAGGCCGGTGGATTTTACATTGCTTTATTTTATAAGCTGTTAACTTGCTACTTCGAGGCATCGAAGACCAAGCATCGGGGCAAAAACATATGTCGACACTAAGCAAGTAACGACTGACAAGCAAAGCAGCATTGCTGGAAATGGAAAGTAGCTTTGGCACATTGTTCAATCTCATCTTCTAAAATTGTTTTGCATCTGCACGCACACTCAAGCTTTGCATCCAAACTCATTTTAAGATCTTTGGCCATGTCAAGTGGAACATCACTGCTCCTACAAGAAGGAGTCGCCAACATTCAGCTGCCTTAATTTTGCAGATCTAAGTGGCTTCTTTCAATCCCACTTTGCTTCAGGTTTTCTCCAATTACAACTTTTTATTTAACTTGGAGCTTTCTTTAACGTCTGGAAGTGCTGGGAGATTTCTTCTGTCAACCATCCCCATTACAGCAAGCCTGCTCAGGTCATTTGGCCCATAGTTTCATGCCTTTTGGCCAGGGTTTAGGCCCTGTGGTAAACCATTGTTACACCTTTATTAGGTGATGTAAGGTAGGACCTGTACTTCAGGTTTGCCGGTAGTCCCTGCCTGCTGGCTCCGCCCAGTATGCGGAGTATAAATATGCGTGTCCTCCATTCAGCAGCCATTTCACCAGCTGCTGTGGGAGGCCACACATCTTAGAGCAATAAAGCCTCAGTTGTATCCAACTCGAGTCGTTGTTCAATTGATCGTGCATCAATTTATTGCTCTAAGATTTTCTAAAAGATGGGCCTCCGTATCAAGCCAGATCGCCTGCAGCTGGATCCACAATCAAGCAACGCCAAAAAGGACCTTAATCACTGGCTAGCTTGCTTCGAGGCGTATATCAACTCAGCGACCGCCCCTGTTCCGGAAGCTCAGCAGATACAGATCCTGTACTCAAGGTTGAGCTCCAACGTGTTTCTGCTGATCCAGGACACCTCGAACTACGCCGACGCCATGGCGCTTCTCAACGAAAACTACGCACAGAAAACAAACACGCTCTTCGCCAGGCATATACTCGCCACTCACTCTCAACTCCCTGGTGAGTCCATAGAAGACTTCTGGCGGGCCATAATCCCACTCGTCCGGGACTGTGACTGGCAGGCCATTACGGCCACTGAACATTCGATCCTCCTTATACGGGACGCGTTCATCACGGGGATTGGGTCGGACCTTATACGCCAAAGACTGTTAGAAGGGGCCACGCTCGATCTAGCTGAGACAAAAACGCTAGCGCTCTCTATGACGGTCGCCTCGTGCAACATTCAGGCCTACTCCCCCCCAGCCGCGCGGCCCACCCCTCCTATGCATCGTGGACCCCACAGACAGCCGCCCCAGTGGGGGCCTTACCCAGCCAGTACGCCAGCCCATGCACTCCGGGGGTCCCCGATGTTACTTCTGCGGCCAGCAGAAACACCCTCGCCAACGCTGCCCAGCCTGCGCGGCCCTTTGCAAAGCTTGTGGCAAAAAGGGGCACTTTGCCGCGGTGTGCCAGGCCCGTTCAGTCGCCGCTATCGCCCCCACCCCCCTAGTCTACGCACAATGGGCGCCGCCATCTTCATCTCCCCGGACCATGCATGGCAGTGGGCGCCGCCATCTTGTCCAACCCCCAGAACATGCGGCCCATGGGTGCTGCCATTTTGTCCCCCGCAGGATCTTCAGGCGCCGCCATCTTGTCTCCCCCACGGGGCATGGACACCGACAGTATTCCAGGACCTGGGCCCCCCAGGCTCCCCATCATCCGACGGCAGCGACGACCGACCACGACTCGCCTCAGTGACGATCGACCAGTCTCGTCCGCACAACCTGGCCACCGCATCGAGCAGCGTGAAAATCAACGGGCACGTGACCTCCTGCCTGCTGGACTCCGGGAGCATCGAAAGCTTCATACACTCACGTAAGGCGCAGCTCCCTCGTGGTGCCCCCTGCCAACCAAAGAATCTCCCTGGCCTCCGGATCTCATTCATTCACGATCCGGGGGTACTGTACGGTCACTCTCACGGTCCAGGGATTAGAATTCAGCAGCTTCCGTCTCTACGTCCTCCCTAGCCTCTGCGCTGCTCTACTACTAGGCCTAGACTTCCAGTGCAATCTCCAGAGCCTGACCCTCAAATTCGGCGGGCCCCTACCACCCCTCACTGTGTGCGGCCTCGCGACCCGAAAGGTCGATCCGCCTTCTCTCTTCACAAATCTAACCCCGGATTGCAAACCCGTCGCCACCAGGAGCAGATGGTACAGCACCCAGGACAGGACCTTCATCAGGTCAGAGGTCCAGCGGCTGCTCGGGAAGACATCATCGAGGCCAGCAACAGCCCCGCCTACATCCACTGAACCCAAGTGGTAGTCGTTAAAACTGGGGAGAAACACAAAATGGTCGCGGACTACAGCCAGACCATCAATCGGTACACGCAGCTCAACGCATACCCCCTCCCACGCATATCTGATATGGTCAATCAGATTGCACAGTACTGGGTCTTCTCAACGATAGACCTCAAATCCGCCTACCACCAGCTCCCCATTCGTAAATCGGACTGTCCATACACTGCTTTCGAGGCGGATGGTTGTCTCTATCAATTCCTCAGGGTTCCCTTTGGTGTCACTAACGGGGTCTCGGTCTTCCAAAGGGAGATGGACTGAATAGTCAACCGGCACGGTTTGCGGGCCACCTTCCCGTACCTAGACAACGTCACCATCTACGGCCATGACCAGCAGGACCACGACGCCAACCTTGCCAAATTTCTCCACACTGCCACTCTCCTCAACCTCACCTACAACAAGGAGAAGTGCGTGTTTAGCACGACCCGCTTAGCTATATTTGGCTATGTGGTCCAGAACGGAGTTCTGGGGCCCGATCCTGACCGCATGCGCCTCCTCATGGAGCTCCCCCTTCCCCACTGTCCCAAGGCCCTCAAACGCTGCCTGGGGTTCTTCTCATACTACGCCCAGTGGATCCCAAACTATGCGGACAAGGCCCGCCCACTCATGCAGTCCACACATGCACAACAGGCCTTCACCCGTATCAGAGCCGATATCTCCAAGGCCGGGATGCATGCAGTAGACGAGACACTGCTCTTTCAAGTAGAGAGCGATGCATCGGACGTCGCCCTAGCCGCCACCCTCAATCAGGCAGGCACACCACTGGCATTCGTCTCCCGCACACTTCATCCTTCAGAAATTTGGCATTCATCCGTCGAAAATGGAGGCCCAAACTATTGTTGAGGCTGTGCGGTATTGGAGGCATTACCTGGCCGGCAGGAGATTCATCCACCTCACTGACCAACGGTCAGTAGCCTTCATGTTCAATAACACACAGCGGGGCAAGATCAAAAACGATAAAATCTTGAGGTGGAGGATCGAGCTCTCCACCTACAATTGCAAGATTTTCTATATCCCCGGCAAACTCAACGAGCCCCCAGACGCCCTATCCCGAGGCACACATGCCAGCGCACAAGTAGACCGACTCCAGGCCCTGCACAACAGCCTTTGTCACCCGGGAGTCACACGGTTGTACCATTATGTCAAGGCTCTCAATCTGCCCTACTCCATCGAGGAAGTACGGACAATCACCAGGGACTGCCAGGTCAGCGTGGATTTCAAAGGGCCCCTCCTCTCCATCGACCACAACACGTATATTCTCAGTGTGGTCGATGAGTACTCCAGATTCCCCTTCGCCATCCCATGCCCTGATATGATGTCTGCCACCATCATCAAAGCCCTGAACACTATCTTCGCTCTGTTCGGTTTCCCCGCTTACATCCACAGTGACAGGGGATCCTCATTTATGAGCGATGAGCTGCGTCAGTTCCTGATCAGCAGGGGTATCGCCTCCAGCAGGACGACCAGCTATAACCCCCGGGGAAACGGGCAGGTAGAGAGGGAGAACGGGACGGTATGGAGCTCCAGGACCAGTCCTGCTCCGTAGGCACATCCGACTCCACAAGGCGGACCCGTTGATGGAGAGGGTGCAATTGGTCCATGCAAACCCCCAGTATGCCTACGTGGCATACCCCGATGGCCGCCAGGATACTGTCTCCCTCAGGGACCTGGCACCAGCAGGTTCCACACACACACACCCCTCCGGCCCGGCGCCCCCCTCCCCTCCCCCGGCGCTCCCATCATTAACCCCACCCGTCCTTCTCCTGCCCACGCCCGAGGATGAGGAGGATTTCGGCACGCTCCCGGAGTCACCGAACATCGGGCCAGCATCGACATCGCCGCGACCACTATGTCACTCCCAGCGGAACATCAAGGCACCGGAACGGTTAAACCTCTAACTGGTCCGCCGGACTTAAAAAGACATTTTTTTTTCTGCTCAAATACTGTAAATATAGATTCATTGCTGTATATAGTTCTCCACCACCCCCGCCGGACTCAATTTTAACAGGGGGTGAATGTGGTAAACCACTGTTACACCTTTATTAGGCGATTTAAGGTAGGACCTGTACTACAGGTTCGCCGGGAAGTCCCTTCCTGCTGGCTCCGCCCAGTAGGCAGAGTATAAATATGCATGTCCTCCATTCAGCAGCCATTTCGCCAGCTGCTGTGGGAGGCCACACATCTTAGAGCAATAAAGCCTCAGTTGTATCCAACTCGAGTCTTTGTTCAATTGATCGTGCATCAGGCCCTTTAAGGTCTTCTGCTCAATGCAAATGCCTGTCGGGCCGTTCCCCAGCTGAAGAAGCGATAGAAAATAAACTGTGCATGTGTCGGCACATGCACAAAAGAACTCAGAGAAGCTGCAGCCTGCTGGGCGCTGCAGTGGCAGCAGCAGCCAGTTCCTTGGGCTTGGGTGGGTGTTGGGGGAGCCGGGGCTATTGCTGGTCAGTGGAGGTGCAGCTCAGGTGTGCTCTGGAAGCACTAACACTACTGAAGATGTGCCTGCCTCCCAAGGCAACAAGGAGGTTCACCTGCTGCTCTGACAAGTTGGAGTTTTCAAGCAACACAACTGAAACTGATTATCTGGTCATTTTTCTCATTGCTGTTTGGGAGACTTGTGTACAAAATGGCTGCTGCATTTCTCTACATATATTTCATTGAAGTACTTTGGGACATTTTCCGATCATGAAAGATTCTGTAAGTTATTTCTTTATAAATTTTAAACATTTTCATTATATTTAAGGAGCTATAATTCAACAACAAAAATAATACATATGTCCAGTGAATTAGAAATTATATTGACGTCTCAAGGTTGGCATGAAAGAGAATATGAATTGGAACATTCCCAAGGCACATAATTCATCCAAATCCATGAACAACTCATTAAGCTTTGATCTTTCAAAAGGCCAATTTTCTATTTAAGCCACTGAAAAACATTAGCAGTCATGGCACTGTGATTAAGTATGAAAATTATACCTGTAAAAGGTTAAACACAACAGCAGATATTAGATAGCAGATGTTTAACAATTTCAAGATAAGTAGCTCTAATCAGATTAATTATTTCTCAGAATTAATTTAATCTTCCTTCAAACCTATTGGCAAATACCCGAATTATATTTATATTGATTTGTGCTTTCGATAAATAACTGGCAACACACAATTGGCAGGTGGCAAAATAAACACTGAAATGCAAAACTATGGACGATCAATCCTCCATCTATTTATTTCAGCCTTATTAATACTTTGTCTAATTCTCCTATAAATTTCAGACGGTAAATATTTTATGACATTACATAAATGAGTAATGGTATAAAGTCACTCACTCTAAATTCTGCAGTCTATAATGTTAGTGATTGCACTGAGAGCAAGCCAGTCACTGGCTTTCAACATGTCACCTCACTCGAGTTAATTGGGTAAGTGGGAGGAAACCTCTTTTTCATGGCATAGTTGGGTTCAAGAACCATGGCAGCCACCTGACATTGAAGGGTTGGAGCATTGGGGTCAGCACTGGGTAATGGGCAAGTGAGAGGTTGCTCAGAACTCCTCCACTCATTCCAGCAATGTGTTGTTCCATTTTACTTGTTTTTCGGAAGTCCAGCTGATCTTGCTACAACCCACAGGGCCTAGCTGTGACCTTGTGGAGGTCAGTAGAGTTGCCCTTTCCGACATCCTGCTCCATTGCTTCAGAATTTTCAAAACAGCGGCAAGAATGGTACTGACACCGCATAATTTATAACTACCAAAATGATGAGGGGAAGAGATAGGGCGGACAGGATAAAATTGTTTCCCTTGGTGGAGAATTCTAGAACCGGGACATGGGCCGGGATTCTCCAATCCCCCACCGGGTCGGAGAATCGGCGGGGAGGGGGGCGCGTGAATCGCGCCATGCCGCTCTGACACCGGCCTGCCGGTTTTCCGACGCCGATGCTCGGGCGCCCACGGGATCGCCACCGCGCTGGTCAGGGGCCGTTGAAAGTGGCCCTCCCGGCGATTCTCCGCTCCTCGACGGACTGAGTGCCCGGCGAGTTCGGCCGAGTCCCGCTGGCGTAGGTTACGTATGGTCCTACCCGGCGGGACCTCGGAGTTCTGGCTGCGGGGGCCGTCCTGGCTGTGGGCAGGGGGATCTGACTCTGGGGGTGGGGGGGGGGGGGGCCTCCACGGTGGCCTGGCCCGCGATCTGGGCCGACCGATCGGTGGGCAGGTTATTTCCATGGGGGGCCTATGTCCCTCCACGCCGGACCCTTGTAGCGCTCCGCCATATTGCCCGGGGGCCGGCGAGGAGATAGGAACTCAAGCGCAAGCGCAAACTCGCACTGGCCATGGCGCGCATGCGCAAACTCACGCCGGCCGTGGCGCGCCGGCGGGAGCAGCGGACACCACTCCGGTGCTGTACTAGCCCCCTGAGAAGGGGTGAATACCTGGGCCTGGAGGCCCGTTAACGCTGGTGTGGCTCGCGCCGCTTTTGACGCCAGTGTCAGAACTTGGCCGCGGGATCGGAGAATCACAGCCAAGGAGTCTGCATGTTCTCCCCGTGCCTGCGTGGGATTCCTCTGGGTGCTCCGGTTTCCTCTCACAAGTCCCGAAAGACGTGCTGTTCGGGAATTCGGACATTCTGAACCGGGATATGCGCCGGGATTCTCCAATCCCCCACCGGGTCGGAGAATTGGCGGGGAGGGGGGCGCGTGAATCGCGCCACGCCGCTCCGACACCGGCCTGCCGGTTTTCCGACGCCGATGCTCGGGCGCCCACGGGATCGCCGCCGCGCTGGTTGTACCCGAACAGGAGCCGAAGTGTGGTGACTCGGGGATTTTCACAGTAACTTCATTGCAGTGTTTATGTAAGCCTACTTGTGACAATAAAGATTATTGTTATAGATTCAAGATAAGTGGCAGAAGGTGTAGAGGGGATATAAGGAAAAACTCTTTTATGTCGAGGGTAGTAGGATTCTGGAGTTCACTGCCCAAGTTGGTGATGGAGGCAGAGACCCAAAACTCTTTTAAAAGGTACCTGGGGCGGGATTCTCCGCAATCGGCGCAATGTCCGCCGACCGGCGCCAAAAACAGCATAAATCAGTCCGGCATCGCGCCGCCCCAAAGGTGCGGAATTCTCCGCATTTTGGGGGGCCGAGCCCTCACCTTGAGGGGCTAGGCCCGAGCCAGATTGATTTCCTCCCCGCCAGCTGGCGCGGAAATGACTTCGCTGGGCGACGCATGTGCGGGAGCATCAGCGGCCGCTCACGGCATCCCCGCGCATGCGCAGTGGAGGGGGTCTGTTCCGCCTCCGCCATAGTGAAGACCATGGCGAAGGCGGAATGAAAAGAGTGCCCCCACGGCACAGGCCTGCCCGTGGATCGGTGGGCCCAGATAGCGGGCCAGGCCACCGTGGGGGCACCCCCCGGGGCCAGATCGCCCCGAGCTCCCCCCCCAGGACCCCGGAGCCCACCCGCACCGTCTTCCCCCGCCGGTAAGAAAGGTGGTTCAATCCACGCCGGCTGGCGTGGGTTGACAGCGGCGGGACTTCGGCCCATCGCGGACCGGAGAATCGCCAGGGGTGGGCCCGACAACCGGCGCGATTTCCGCCGACCGGCGCGGTGCGATTCCCGCCCCCGCCGAATCTCTGGTGGCGGAGAATTCGGGACACGGCGGGGGCGGGATTCACGCCAGCCCCTGGCGATTCTCCGACCCAGTGGGGAGTCGGAGAATTGCGCCCCTGGATCTTCACCTCAAGTGCTCTGAGCCACAGAGCTATGGACCAGGTGCAGGAAGGTGAGATTATAAAGGGCATTTGCATGTCCTCAGAGCATGCACAAGATGGGCCAAATAGCCTCCTTCTGTGCTGTAACTTTTCTATGATTAAATGTTGCTACCTCATTCCTTCAAAGCTTTCACAGTTTCCACTGGAAGCAGCAGAAGAAAATTGGTAGAAACCACTTATTTTCTTTTATTCATTTACGGGATGTGGCTGTAACTGACTAGGCCAGCATTTATTGACCATCCCTAATAACCCTTAAGAAGGTGGCTGTGATCTGCCATCTTAAACCACTGCAGTTCATGTGGTATAGGTCCACTCACAGTGCAGTTAGGGAGGGAGTTCCATTTTGATCCAGCGACAGTGAAAGAATGGCGGGTGATTTGCATTGATGCCTCTCCAAAACCACTTTACATCTATGAAAGAATGAATTCAAAACTTATGTTTACAGTCCTCAAATCACAAAACCAGTTTCTTTTGCAGTGTATGGACCAAAAGAGAGACGTTGAAAGTTAGCAGACCTTAGCACTCTAATGGTTCTTTTTAAAAATAATTAAAAATTATTTTTTTAATTATTCCAATTAAGGGGCAATTTAGCATAGTCAACTCTCCTACTCTGCACATCTTTGGGTTGTGGGGGTGAGACCCAGACAGTGACCCGGGGCCGGGGTCAGACCCGGATCATTGGCGCTGTGAAGTAGCAGTGCTAACCACAGTTACTGTGCAGCCACTCCAATGGTTCTAGTATGTTTATAATTACTTATTTACACGCTTAATTACCACGCTACATTATAGTCCTTTTTTGAATTTATTCATGGAATTTGGCTGGGCCAGCATTTATTGTCCATCCCCAATTGCCCTTTCAACTGAATGACTTGCTAGGTCATTTCTGAGAACACTTGAGAGTCAGCTACATTGCCGGGGATAATGTCAGCCAGGTATTAGGGAACCAGGGGTGAAATTCTCCAGTATCGGCGCGATGTCCGCCGACTGGCGCCCAAAACGGCGCAAATCAGTCGGGCATCGTGCCGCCCCAAAGGTGCGGAACGCTCCGCATCTTGGGGGGCCGAGCCCCAATCTTAAGGGGCTAGACCCGCGCCGGACGAATTTCTACCCCGCCAGCTGGCGGAAAAGGCCTTTGGTGCCCCGCCAGCTGGCGCGGAAATGATATCTCCGGCGGCGCATGCGCGGGAGCGTTAGCGGCCGCTGACTGCATTCCCGCGCATGCGCAGTGGAGGGAGTCTCTTCTGCCTCCGCCATGGTGGAGACCGTGGCGAAGGCGGAAGGGAAAGAGTGCCCCCACAGCACAGGCCCGCCCGCGGATCGGTGGGCCCCGATCGCGGGCCAGGCCACCGTGGGGGCACCCCCAGGGGCCTGATTGTCCCGCGCCCCCCCCCAGGACCCCGGAGCTCGCCCGCGCCGCCTTGTCCCGCCGGTAAGGTAGGTGGTTTAATCTACGCCGGTGTGGACAGGCATTTTAGCAGCGGGACTTCGGCCCATACGGGCCGGAGAATCTAGGGGGGGGGGGGCGCCAACCGGCGCGGCGCAATTCCCGCCCCCGCCGAATTACCGGTGCCGGAGAATTCGGCAACCGGCGGGGGCGGGATTCACGCCAGCCCCCGGCGATTCTCCGACCCGGCAGGGGGTCGGAGAATCTCGCCCCAGATGGGATTTCTTGACAATTGACAATTTTATGGTCAGCATTGAACTTTCAATTCCAGACTCTTTATTTACTGAATGCGAATGTCATCATATGTCATAGTTGGATTCAAACCTGGGATCCCAGAGCATTGCCCTGGCTGTCTGGATTACTAGCCCAGTGACAATATCATTCTCCCCTATTGCTACATCATTGGAAAAGATTACATGACACAATGTAGGTAAGGTTTTGGCTTCCAAAAATGTGAACCGATATCAGAGCCACTTCACCTCTCTCGGCAGGTGAAGTCTTCCAACTGTGTGACTCTCAAGTGTGGATTCTATTCTCTCACACCATCACCGTGCATATTCTTCTGTGTATCATTATAATGTTTCTATCAGATATTTGAATATATGAAGAATGTTGTTACATTAATTACCTGATATAAAATACACATCTAAAATACAAATGAACAGGTAGCAGAGAATAATTTGTGCAGTTCAAGTGCAGCGAAGGATTGTGATAATAGGGCTCTGAATGAGCCTGGAATTTCCTTAAAACCATGATCATAGGAGTGACACATCCACTGAATGTGCCAAAGAAATACTGTTGAAATTCCAAAAATATTTTGGGTGCGGTCTACTGGCCACGTTGCTCCCGAACAGTGGTGCGACGTTTTCGGTCGATGCCGGGAGATCCCTCTTCCAGGATCTACCTGGCTCGCCACACCTCGCGATATCTAACGTGATCTCGCGAGACATCGCAATCTGATTGTCGCCCATTGTGGGCGGGATAATTATGTTAGAAATCTGCATATTAGAGCGAGACAGCTAGTCTCACTCTAATATGCACTTGCCTGAGTTTGGGCCCTCTGGGGGGCTGGGGTTGTGTTGGGGGAGTTGAGAGATCGGGATGCCATTTAAAAATGACTTCCTTACCTCTTCCTGTACTGAGGAGTTCAGGAAACAAGACTAAGTGCAGCCTCAGCAGGGCGATCCCCACAGAGAGCCATGATTGCAACAGAATCCCGATAAATAGTGTGGTGTTTCTTGCCGCTGTGAGCACCGGGAATCACCATGCTAAACGCGCTTGTCATGGGTCTTTGTTGGAATTTGGTTCGATCACGCCCATTCTGTCAATGATTTATGACATTAGTAACCGCACGCATAAATTTCCTGGCAATCTACACCACTCTGTCAATAATCAAAAAATTAAAAGATCCAAGTCTCCCCAACCTCACCACCCCATCCCATCAATTAGCACATCAGGCCAAATCTTCAAGTTACTCTAGTTGTCTCACTCCTTGCAGATATGCTGGTAGAGAAAGGAATATACACATCTCCGGTCACAACCTGCTGTATGAAAAGACATGTAAACGAATGAATGTGAAAAACAATCTAACCTGATTACAATGAAGCATCTGGAATGAGCTGCCAGAGGCAGTGGTAGTAGCGGGTACAATTTTTTCCTTTAAAACAGTTAGACAGTGACATGGGCAGGGAGGGTGTAGAGGGATATGGGGCGGATGCGGGCAGGTGGGACTAGCTTAGTGATAGAAACTGGGCGGCATGGACAAGCTGGGCCAAAGGGCCTGTTTCCATACTGTAAACATCTATGACTCTACGACTCTATGACAACTCAAAGAGGACTCTGTATATCAATTTTATTCAAACAATCAGCGCAACAGGACCATAAACAGTTGCATGAGCTTGTGTACATTCACTTTAGGTTGAAAAATACTATTTGTATCTCTCTGTTTAAAAGTGGCCCAGTTATTTTCATATCCTTTGATAATTTTGCCATTACTGTTTATGCAAACAAAAAGCGCTACATGGCAGCATTTGGCGCAGAGTATAAAGCAATGCTTCTGCACCTAATTATTATTCTTGGCATTGACACGATGTATTTTCATGCATTCTTCTGAAACAATCCCATTGTCAATTTTTAATTGCCAAATGTGTTTTATGCGATTACAGCTGAGAGTGCACCTAACAAGATCGTTGTTTAATGCATTGTGTGATCTACAACCTGAATTTACCTGAGGAATAATTATAACACTATCAGTGGGTAATGCATTTTATTATGGAGAAAGCCTGGCAAGTTAGTTATTGGTGTGCAGAAATAATTGTCAAGGATGTCAAGTTGTTGCTGCTGTTTTACATCAGAGAAAGGACACAAGATTGGACTGCCAATTAAGATTGGAATGTTCTGATTCTAACTGCAACCTGTCTGAATATAAACATTTCTATGTAGCGTTTCAAAAGAAGTTGTTCAGAGGGAGTACGTTGCATGGAAGATCATTTTAAACAAAGTTTTATGTTCAAATCTAGTCAGCTCTTGGATATTATATGAATATGTTTTTAAAGATAAATATAAAGACTCATTATTTTCAAGAGACCAGAATTGACAATTCGAGCTTTGCCTGCAGACATTTGGTCAGATATCCACTGACTGCTTCCCTTCTAATTCCCCACTGCAGCACATTCAATTGAATCCTCCAGCAAATTTTGGTGTAGAGTTACCACTGGATCAACAGCCTAAATTGGGCCAAATTGTACCATTCCAGGTGCTCCACCATTCAGTATGATCATGGCTGATCTCATTTCAGCCTCGACTCCACTTTCCTGCCCATTCTGCATAACAGTTCAACCCATTACGAATTAAAAATCTGTCTATCTCCTCGTAAATTTACCCCAGCATCCACAGCACTCTGGGCTAGTGAATTCTACAGATTTACAACTCTTTGAGGGAAGTAGTTTCTCCTCATCTTTGTTTTAAATCCTCTTGTTCCAGTTTGCCCCACAAGAGGACCCATCCGCTCTACATTTGCATTGTCAATACCTTTTATCATCTTATATACCTCAATTAGTTCTCCCCTCATTCTGCTGAACTCAAGAGAGTATAGGCCTAAACTGATCAATCTTTCTTCATAAGACAAACCCCTCATCTCTGGAATCAATCTATTGAACCTCCGCTGAACTGCTTCTAATGCAACTACATCCCTCCTCAAAAAGGGAACAAAAATGGTACACAGTACTCCAGGTGCGGTCTTACCAATGCCTTGTACAGTTGCAGCAATGCAACCCTATTTTTATACTCTATTCCTTTAGTTATTGATGCCAAAATTCCATTTGCCTTCCTTATTACCTGTTGTACTTGCATACTAGTTTTCTGCGATTCTTGCACGAGTACACCCAAACCCCTCTGCACCAAAGAAGCTTGAAGTTTCTCACCATTTAGATAATAAATTACCTTTGCATTTTTCCAACCAAAATGGATAACTTCACACGTTTACACTCCATCTGTCAAATGTTGACTCACTCATCTAACCTATCTATATTTATTTGTAAATTTCTTATTTCCGAATTGCAACTTACTATCCCACCTATTTTAGTGTCATCTGCAAATTTGGCTATACTACCTCTATCCCTGTATCCATGTCATCAATATATATTCTGAATAGTTATGGCCCGAAGACCGAACTTGTGGCATCCCGCTAGTTACATCTTGCCAACCAGAAAAAGACCCATTTACCTGACTCTCTGCCTTCAATCAGTTGGCCAGTCCTCTATCCAAGCGAATAAATTACTCCACCCCCATGTGATCTTACCTTGGAGTATTAACCTTTTGTGGGCACCTTATCAAATGCCTTCTGTGAGTCCAGATGTACTACAACTACAGGATCCCCATTATCCATATGATTTGTTACATCTTCGAAGAACTCTAGCAAATCATTAAAACACAATTTACCCCCTTCATAAAACCATACTGACTCTGATGGATTGTGTTTTGACTTTTCAAAAATCATGTTATTACTTCCTTAATAATGGATTCTAACAATTTCCCAATGACAAATGTTAAACTAACTGGTCTATAGTTTCCTACTTTCTGCTCGCCCCCCCCCCCCCCCCCATCCCCAACTTTTTCAACTATTCCACCGGATCATGGAGCAAATGATGGAGGGCATTGAGGGTGTGCGCGTCTATGTTGACGACATCATCATTTGGTCCATCACCCCGCAGGAGCATATCAGTCGCCTCCAGCGCGTTTGCATTATATTGGAATATTTCCAATCTACTGGAACCTTTCCCGCTTCCAGGGAATTTTGAAACATTATAACCAAAGGATCCTTTATCTCCGCTGCCACTTCCTTTAAGACCTTAGGATGTAGACCATCAGGCTTTGGGCCTTTGTCTGCCTTCAATCCCAATAGTTTATTTCGTACTTTTTCCTATGGATGATATATGCTGTAACTCCCTCCCTTTCTATTAACTCTGTATTACCCGTTATTATTGGGATGGTACCAGTGTTCTCCATTGGCAAAACGGAGGCAAAATATTGATTTAGCATCTCAGCAATTTGAGCGTGTCCCACTGTTAACTCCCTGGTCTGATCGTCCACCGGACCAACATTCACTTTAGCTACACCCTTCCCTTTTTCTATCTTTTTTATATTTTGCATTAGTTTTCTTTCATAATTTACCTTTGTTATTTTTACAACTTTTTTAGGAACCCTTTGTTGATCATTAAAAGTTTCCCAACCTTTCTATCCTAGATCTGGTCCTGTGTAATGAGGCAGGAATAATTATTGATCTCATAGTTAGAGATCTTCTCGGAATGAGCAATGACAGCATGGTTGAATTTAAAATACAGATGGAGTGTGTGAAGGTAAAATCCAATACCAATATCTTGTGCTTAAACAAAGAAGACTACAATGGGATGAG
This sequence comes from Scyliorhinus torazame, assembly GCF_047496885.1. Classification (NCBI taxonomy): domain Eukaryota; kingdom Metazoa; phylum Chordata; class Chondrichthyes; order Carcharhiniformes; family Scyliorhinidae; genus Scyliorhinus; species Scyliorhinus torazame. The sequence continues at coordinate 244,767,357 of NC_092713.1, forward strand.
GGAGGAGTTGGCTAGGGTAGATTGGGAGCAAAGACTTTGTGGTGGGAGAATTGAGCAACAGTGGAGGACTTTCAAAGAGATTTTTCACAGTGCTCAGAAAAAGTACATACCAGTGAAAAGGAAGGACTGTAGGAAAAAAGATAATCAGCCATGGATATCTAAGGAAATAAACGGACATATGAACTTGAAAGAAAAGGCATACAAAGTGGCAAGGATTAGTAGGAAACTAGAGGATTGGGAAATCTTTAAAGGTCATCAGAAAGCCACAAAGAAAGAAAAGTAAGGTAGATTATGAGAGTAAACTAGCTCAGAATATAAAAACTGATAGCAAATGTTTCTCCAAATATATAAAATGAAAAAGAGTAGCTAAGGTAAACATTGGTCCTTTAGAGGATGAGAAGGGGTATTTAATAATGGGAAATCAGGAAATGGTTGAGGTATTGAACAGATATTTTGTGTTGGTCTTCACAGTAGAAGACACACATAACATGCCAATAATTGGTGGCAAGGAAACTGGCAGTGAGGAATTAGAAACGATCATTGTCACTGAGGTAGTGTTGGGCAAGCTAATGGGGCTAAAGGTAGACAAGTCTCCTGGCCCTGAAGGAATGCATCCCAGTGTACTAAAAGATGTGGTGGAGGAAATAGCAAATGCTCTTGTGGTAATTTACCAGAACTCGCTGGACTCTGGGGGAGTTCCGGCAGATTGGAAAAGAGTAAATGTGGCGCCACCGTTTAAAAAAGGAGGTAGACAAAAGGTGGGTAATGTTAGGCCAATTAGCTTAACTTCTATAGTGGGGAAAATGTTTGAATCTGTAGTTAAGGAGGAAATAACAAGACATCTGGAGAGAAATTGACTAATTTACTGGAATTCTTTGAGGATATTACAAGTGCGATGGACAACAGGGAACTGGCAGATGTGGTGTATCTGGATTTCCAGAAGGCATTCGACAACGTGCCGCACGAAAGGCTGCTGCATCAGATAAAGGCACATGGCATTATGGGTAATGTACTAGCATGGATAGAGAATTGGTTAACTGACAGAAAGCAAAAAGTGGGGATAAATGGGTGTTTTTCTGGTTGGCGATCAGTGGCTAATGGTATGCCTCAGTGATCAGTGTTGGGTCTGCAATTTTCACAATTTATATAGATGATCTGAAGTTGGGGACCAAGTATAATGTGTCAAATTTGGCAGATGGCACTAAGATGAGTGGAAGAGCCAAGTATGCAGAGGACACTGAAAGTCTGCAGAGGGATATAGATAGTTGAAGTGAATGGTCAAGGAGATGGAGTTCAATGTTCATAAATGTGAAGTCATGCATTTTGGTTGGAATAACAGCAATATAGACTATTATTTAAATGGTAAAAAAATTGCAGCATGCTACTGTGCAGAGGGACCTGGGCGTCCTTGTGCATGAATCAAAAAATGTTTGTTTGCAGGTGCAGCAGGTAATTAAGAAGGCAAATGAAATGTTGTCCTTCATTGCTAGAGCGTGGAGTTTAAAAGCAGGGAGGTTATGTTGCAGCTGTATAGGGTGCTGGTGAGGCCACACCTGGAGTACAGTGTACAGTGTTGGTCTCCTTATTTGAGAAAGAATGTACTGACACTGGAGAGGGTGCAGAGGAGATTCACGAGGTTGATTCCGGAGTTGAGGGGATTAGCTTATGAGGAGAAACTAAGTAGACTGGGACTATACTCATTGGAATTTAGAAGAATGAGGGGGGATCTTATAGAAACATATAAAATTATGAAGGGAATAGATAAGATAGAAGCAGTGAGGTTGTTTCCACTGGTGGGTGAAACTAGAACTAGGGGACATAGCCTCAAAGTAAGTGGGAGCAGATTTAGGACTGAGTCTGTGAGTTGTGAATCTGTGGAATTCCCTGCCCAGTGAAGCAGTTGAGGCTACCTCGTTAAATGTTTTTAAGGGAAAGGTAGATAGATTTTTGAACTAAAGGAATGAGTGCGTGGGCGGGTAAGTGGAGCTACGTCCACAAAAAGATCAGCCATGATCTTATTGAATGGCGGAGCAGGCTCGAGGGGGCAGATGGCCTACTCCTGCTCCTAGTTCTTCTGTTCTTATGTTCCACCCTGCCACTGACCTTAGTAATATGGTATATCTTAGTTTTTCTCAGTGTGTTATCTTTAACTTCCTTGATTAGCCATGGATTATTTTTTCCCCCTCTTCCAAGCTTTCTTTCTCTGGAATATATTTTAGTTGGGAGAAATTGAATATCTCCTGACACAACTGCCACTTCTCATGAACTGTCCAGTTGTTAGCACTGTTGCTTCACAGCTCCAATTCCCAGCTTGGGTCACTGTCTGTGCAGAGTCTGCACGTTCTCCCCGTGTCTGCGTGGGTTTCCTCCGGGTGCTCCGGTTTCCTCCCACAAGTCCTGAAAGGTGTGCTTGTGAGGTGAATTGGACATTCTGAATTCTCCCTCAGTGTACCCGAACAGGCGCCGGAGTGGCAACAAGGGGACTTTCACAGTAACTTCATTGCAGTGTTAATGTAAGACTACTTGTTACATTATTTTTATTATGTTCTCAGTAAGTACACAGTCCATGTAAACCAATAGGCAATCTGTGATCAGAAAAAACACACTCTGAACCAAGTGAAAGATGCCACAGAAAACAACTTCAGGATTCTCTCATCAATACCCCCTAGAAGCTTGTTACACTGTGAGTAAAACTCAACTCATTGGAACTCCCGCCCCTCACCTTGAACTTGTGTCCCCTCGTAACCAAACCTTCAATTAAGGAGAACAGCTGTTCCCTATCCATGCCCCTCATAATCTTGTACACCTCGATCAGGTCATCTCTCAGTCTCCTCTTCTCCAGCGAAAACAACCCAAGCCAATCCAACCTCTCTTCATCACTAAAATGTTCCATCCCAGACACCATCCTGGTGAAACGCCTATGCACCTGCTCCAGTGCAATCACATCCTTCCTACATTGGCAATTAGAACTACACACAGTATTCCTGCTGTGGCCTCACCAATGTCCGACACAACTGCAACATGACTTCCTTGCTTGCTTTTGTAATCTATGCCACGATTGATAAAGGCAAGTGAACCATATGCCTTTTTCACCAGCCTCGCAACCTGCCTTTCTGCCTTCAGTGATCTATTTACAAACACGCCAAGGTCTCTTTGTTCCTCAGGACTTCCCTGTATGGTGCAATTCATTGCATATTCTCTTGTCAAATTGCTCCTTCCAAAGTGCAACATCTCACACTTTTCAGGATTAAATTCCACCTGCCACTTTTCTGCCCATTTGACCAACCCTGTTATATCTTCCTGTAACTCAAGACTCTCAGCCTTGCTGTTAACCAGCCGGCCTATCTTTGTGTCATTTGCAAACTTACTGATTCTAACCCCCACATCGTCATCTAAGTCATTTATATAAATGCCGAATAATAGGGGGCCGAGCACAGGTCCCTGTGGTACGTCACTGGACACTGGCTTCCAGTCACTAAAGCAACCATCTGTCATCACCATTTGGTTCCTACAGCTCAGCCAGCTTTGAATTCACCTTATCAAGTTCCCCTGTATCCCATGTGCATTTGCCTTCTTTATGAGTCTCCCATCTGGGACCTTGCCAAATGCTTTGCCGAACTCCATGTAAATGACATAAACTGCACTACCCTCATCTACACACTTCGTCATGTGCTCAAAAAATACAATGAAATTTGTTAGGCATAACGTTTCCCTGACAAAGCCATGCTGACTTCCTGATCAAGCCTTGCCTGTCCAAGTGCAGATAGATTCTCTCCTTCATAATTTTCTCCATTAGTTTCCCCACCACTGACATGAGACTCACTGGCCTGTAGTTCCCTGGCTTATCCATACAGCCTTTCTTAAATAGTGGGACCACATTCGTGGTTAGAGAGCAAGAGATTTCTCATATCCCCTCTTTGCTCCCCTAGTTGCTTTCTTAAGCTTCATCCTGCACGTTCAGTACTCCACTAATGCCTCTGTTGATTTGCTCCCCTTGTCCTTATTAAAAGCCTCTCTCTTCCTTCTCATTATATCCTCAATATCTTTGGTTATCCATGGGTCTCTGGGCTTGTTACTCTTTCCTATTACCCTAAAGGGAACATATTGGGCCTGTACAGCCCCCGCCCCACCCCACATTTCCTCTTTGAACACCCCCCACTGCTCTCCTGTAGATCTCCCCACCAGTAACTTGTTCCAATCTACCTTGGCCAGATCATAGAATCATAGAATTTACAGTGCAGGGAGAGGCCATTCAGCCCATCGAGTATGCATCATGTTGTGGTCGCTATCACTAAAATGTTCCCCCACCATCACATCAACCACCTGTCCGGCTTCATTGCCCAGAATTAGGTCCAGCACTGCACCATCCCTTGTTGGACCCTTCACATGCTGAGCTAAAAAGTTCTCTTGTATACACTTTATGAACTCTGCTCCATCTAAGCTCTCAACGCAATGACTATCCCAGTTAATGTTGGGAAAGTTGAAATCATCCACTATAATTTCTCTCTTATTATTTTTACACACTTCTGAAAATTGCGCACATATTTGCTCCTCAATTTCCCGCTGACTATCTGGGGGTCTATAATAAATACCTAGCAATGCGACTGTCCTGTTTTTATTCCTAAACTCTATCCACAAAGCTTCATTTAACGCCACCCCCAAGATATCATCTCTCCTTACTGCAGTAATTGACTCCTCAACTCATGGTGCAGTGCCTCCCCCTCTTTTCCCCCTCCCCTGTCCTTCCTGAAGATTCTGTATCCCAGGATGTTAAGATGCCAATCCTGCCCCTCCCTCAACCACATCTCCGTGATGGCTACTATATCATAATTCCACACGTCAACCCTCGCCCTTAACTCATCCATTCTACTCCGGGCATTAAAGTAGAGGCCATTCAGCCTCATCTTACTCGCCTGAAACTTATTACCATTGTATTCCCTCTGACATGATTGCTTTTCTGGATACACTGTGTCCCTATTCTGCTGACAGTCTGCGTCTCCTTCCTCTGCTGAATTAGTTTAAACTCCTCCCAACAGCGCTCACAAACTCACTCGCAAAGATGTTAGTCCTGATCTGGTTCAGATGTAGATCATCCCATTTGTACAGGTCCCACCTTTCCCAGAAATGGTCCAAGTGATCCAGGAATCTAAAACCCTCCCTCCTGCACCAACTCTTGAGCACGCATTCATCTGCGCTATTCTCCTATTTCTATACTCGTTAACGCATGGCACTGGGGGTAATCCAGAGATTACAATTCTGGAGGTCCTGCTTTTTAGTCTACAGCCTAGCTCCCTAAATTCCTGATGGACGACCTCATACCTCTTTCTACCTATGTCACTGGTACCAACATGTACATAATAATAATATAATAATAATCGCTTATTGTCACTAGTAGGCTTCAATGACGTTACTGTGAAAAGCCCCTAGTCGCCACATTCCGGCGCCTGTTAAGGGAGGCCGGTACGGGAACTGAACCCCCGCTGCTGGCCTTGTTCTGCATTACAAGCCAGCTGTTTAGCCCACTGTGCTAAACATTGACCTCTGCCTTCACCCTCTCCCTTCAGGATGCCCTGCAGCTGTTCAGTGACACCCCGAACCTTAGCACCAGGGAGGCAACACACCATCCTGGGGTCTTTTTCACGACCACAGAAACGCCAATCTACACCCCTGACTATGGAGTCCCCTAAGACTATTCCTCTTCTGCGCTTTGACCGTCCCTGCTGAACAACAGAGTCAGCCGTTGTGTCTCTGCTCTGGCTGTTGCTATTGTTTTCCCCCCAATAGGCCATCCCCCAGCAGTAACCAAAATGGTACACTTGTTAGAGAGGGGACAGCCACAGAGGATTCCTCCACTAACTGCCTGCCCTTTCTAGCACTCACCCATCTGTCTGCCTGCAGTGTGTGCACGTCTCTATAATTCCTGTCTATGATGCTTTCTGCTATCTGCATGCTCTTAAGTGCATCCAACTGCTGCTCCAACTGAACCAAGCGGTCTGTGAGGAGCTGCCATTCGGTACACTTCCTGCAGATGCAGTCACCAAGAACAGTGGGAGCATCACAGATCTCCCACACCTCACAGTTAGACATTGCACCCCACTGACTGACATATCTAGCACTAATTAATTAAGTCAAAATGAATAGTTATTACATTTAGTACTAATTCATTCATTACATTAAAATAAATACTGATTAAATTTAAGTTAAAATTAACTATATGATCCCTTGTGTTAGATTTCTCCGATAAATATTAGATGCTAAATACACAAATTCCAAGTTACTTCTCTACTTAGTTAATTACTCTAATTTTTCAAATTTAGAATGGATTCCCAACCAACCAATCAGGTCACAGCTTTACTGTCACGCCCTTTACCGTTTTTTCCCCAGTTCCCGATACCCAACAGGTGCATTATTTATACTTACTGTTCCGTAGCTCCTCCTCCCCGAGTTTGCGCTAACTTTGCCCCCTGACGACCAGTTAGATTAACTCCAATTTTCCAAGACCCTTCTTTGCTTGTCCTTGTTGCTGCCAATTAGAGCGCTTACAGACTACAAACCATAAAAACCTATTTTCAAACGATAATTGATGAAAGTTGTGAAGACTAACCGACCTTGTCCACCACTTACCAATCAGCTCTCTCCCTTTCTCCTCAGCTGCAGCAGGGCAAGATCTGAAGATTTGAAAGGTACAAAGAAAGGAGAAAAAGCAAAGAGCACCTCTTCCCGCTCTGCAGCGATCGACTTCAAATTCACAAGTTCAAAGCTTAAACCTTACTCTGCCTGTGGCCTTACTCCGGATGTGGCCTCTCTCCCACTGCTCGTGCGCAAAGCTCACTGTGAGCGCGCTTTGAAGCTCTTTACTTAAATAGAGCTGATACTGTCTGAGATGACTCACATACAAGTTAAGGTTCAAGTTAAGGTTATCAATACCTCTTGCCTGCTGATCAGGCTTCAGGAGAGGGGGAATTCTGGCAACATTTCCAGGCATGTGGGCGTAGAACGCACAGTAATCAAGACCATTAGAAACGGCAGAGAATGCACTGCCCAGGACAGGCGAAGAGGTCACCCAAGCCAGGACTTTGCACATGTCCCCACCCGAGGAGGACAACCCAATGCAACTGGTCGCATTGTGACCCCGAAGGTGATGCCAATTCAGGTCACACTGCAGGTAAATGGGCACTCCTTTGTGATGGAAATGGCCACAAGTGCCAGCATCTCCATCGTTGGTCAGCAGACGTTTTGCCGACTCCACACAGGAATCTTGCCACAGAGCAAGGGCGGCATGTGGCACGGTGGTTAACACTGGGACTACAGCTCTGAGGACCCAGGTTCGAATGCCGGCCCTGGGTCACTGTCTGTGTGGCATTTGTACATTCCCCCATGTCTGCGTGGGTTTTACCCCCACACACCAAAGATGTGCCGGTTAGGTGGATTGGCCACGCTAAATTGTCGCTTAATTAGAAAAACAATAATTGGGTACTCTAAATTTATTTTAAAAAGGAATCTTGCCATGAGCCTGCACGACACCAAGGCCAGATTGGCAATTCACACTGGTGAACCTTTGAGCATGATAGGAGCCACCATGACCCCAGTAACCCATGGAGAACAAACTGTCAGGCTATCTTTGGTCATGGTGCAAGGGCCAGGACGTAACCTGTTGGACCTTTTTGGCCTTGAGTTCTCCATTTCGATTGGCAGCAGATGTTCCGGATGGGCACTGGAAGCATGTTTGAGGTCCTCAGTATATATCTGGAGGTATTCCAGGAAGGCTGTGCAAGATAAAGGGAGCCAAGGCATGCATCTACATGGACCCACAGGTTCAGCCTAGGTACTTCGGGGCACAGCCTGTTCCTTACGCATTGCTCACCAAGGGGGATGTTGAGTTGCAGCGCCTGGAAAGCTTGGGTATCATAAGACCTGTGCCATTTGCGGAATGGGACGTACCTGTGATCCCACTGATGAAGCTGGATAAGTCTGTTTGCCTCTGTGGGGACTATAAAATAACTGTGAACAGGACATTCCGCCTGAATCATTACGCGGCACCTCATGTGGCGGACTTGTATGCGAAACTGGCTGGTGGATGCTTATTCACCAAACTAGATATGAGCCACACATATCTGCAGTTGAACTGGACACCTCATCAGTGAAGTACGCCGAAGGGGGCTTTCCAAATACACTTGTCTCCCTTTCGCGGTTTCTTCAGCCCTTGCAATCTTTCAAAAGCTGATGGAAGGCATACTCCAGGGACTACGCAAGGTGATGGTGTACTTTGACGACTTGTTCATTATGGTGGCCACCGAAAAGGAGCACATGGAAAATCTACAGAGGTCCTCAGACAATTCTCCCAGGTGGGTGACAGCCTGAAAAGAAGCTAGTGCATTTTTCAAGCAAAGGCCGTGACATACTTAGGGTATTGGGTGGATAAAGATGGCCGCACCCTGTGGAAGAGAAGGTTCAGGCCATTAAAGGAGCCCCAACTCTACAGAATGCCACGTAACCACAATGAGTTTTGGGCCTTAGAAATTATTACGGGAAGTTAATTCCAAACTTGGCCAGCCTGTTGGCACCCCTTAACATCTTTTTAAGGAAGAACCAGAAGTGAGCCTGGAGAACTCCACAGGAGAAGGCATTCATAGGAGTGAAGAAGAGGTTGTCAACCTCCCAGCTGCTCGCCCACTATGATCCATCCCGGCCGATTGTTCTTACTTGTGATGCCGCCCCTTACGGCATTGGGGCAGTTTGTCCCACAGATGAGACAATGGCACAGAGTGCCCCTTAGCATTCAGATCCAGAACTCTGGCAGACACGGAGCGCCACTATGCGCAGATAGAAAAAGAAGGTTTGGCGGTAATATTCGCTGTAAAAAATTGTAATCAATATGTTTACGTGCAACACATCTTCATAATCACTGACCACGAGCCACTGCTGGGCCTCTTTAAGAAGGACAAGGGGATTCCCCTCATAGCCTCGACACGTATTCAGTGCTGGGCACGTTTTCTGGCAGCGTGAATATACTTTTCAACACACCCAGGGGTCCAGATAGCCCATGCTGACATCCCTCAGTCATCTTCTGCTGCCTCGTGAGTCCCCTGACTCCACCAATGGCAGATAAAGTCAGGGCGACTTCAAATTAAAATTTTCTGCTGGTGACAGCCGTACGGATACGCACGTGGATGCAGAAGGACCCCAAATGGGTGAAACTCCGCCACATGTTACTGCATGGCGGATTGCAGGGGACCTCCACAGCAGCCTTACAGCCCTATGTCCAAAAGCAGCAGGAATTGAGTGTCAAAGATGGCATCCTTCTGTGGGGAACTCGCGTGGTCATCCCACAGCCAGGCCAGGAATTGATCTTGCAGGATCTGCACAGTGGTCATCCAGGGGCTTCAGAAATGAAGAGACTGGCACAAAGTTAGATCTGGTGGCTAGGGGTCGATGGGCACATCGAGCGAGTCATGCAATGTTGCCCGGCATATCAGGAGCACCAAAAGCTCCTACCTTCTGCCCCCCGTCACCCTTGGGATTGACAAGGGCGTCCCTGGGTAAGGCTGCATTTGGACTTTGCTTGGCCTTTCATGGGGTCCATGTTTCAAATCCTTGTGGGCGCCCATTCTAAGTGGCTCAAAGTGTATAAGATGGCCTCCTCCACACCCAGGACCACCATTGAAAAGCTAAGTGCTCATTCAGCATTCATGGATTTGCTGAAGTGCTGGTCACCAATAACTACATTGTTCACAAGTGAAAAATTATTTTCCTTTGCATGTATGAACAGAATCAGACATATCTGAACCGCCCCATACGACCTGTCATCCAATGGCTTGGCAGAATGGGCGGCCCAAACATTTAAGATAGGCATGTGGAAGCAGACTATCTGGACATGCAACTGGCAAGTTTCCTTTTCAACTATAGGACCATGCCACATGTCAAAACAGATGTGGCACCAGCGGAGCTGCTGATGGGCTGGCCACTCAGAACCCGATTAAGCCTGACTTTCCCAAATCTGTGCAGGAAAGCAGAGCTGCAGCAGGACTTGCAGCGAATGTATCATGACCATAGGACACCACGACGGAACTTTCAACCGGGCCAACGTTTACATCTGCAACTTCAGAGATGCTGCACTCTGGCTCTCAAGGATTGTATTGGAGCAAACGTGGCCCATATCCTACAAGGTTAAGGTCCAAGGGAAGACCATACGCAAACATGAAGAAACGAGGGCCTGCACCAGAGGACACCTGGCCAAGAATGTTGGTATCCCCACTTCCCTGGTAACCTTTCCTTGCAAGACATGCAACTCACTGTGGCCGAACGTCCACACCATCAAGATGAAGATGACTCTGGTTCAGAGATGGACACCAAAGTGTCTGCATAGATGGAAAATGCTGTGTCCTGGGCCGAAATCCCGACAATAGCCCTTCAGAGATCGTCCAGAAAAAGGCAGTCTACCAACTGAATGCGCCACTCGACCCAGTCCCCCACCGCTGGAGGAAGCACAGCCACATGTGAAATGGCGCAGAAGGTCTCCTCAGATGGTTGCAGAGAGGAAGCTTCAGACGCGGCGGGGGGGTGAGGTGTAATAATCCCCATGAGGCCCACGTAATTGATCTCCCCATTGCGCTTCTGGAATATGAACTTCTCCTGTAGCGGGCAGAGGCCCATCCAGCTGGGGCTCATAAGATGAAGCATAAAAGCCGGCCCAAGCAGGGTTGTCCCAACGAACGGAATTGTGTAGCGTAAATAGATACTGCTTTGGGCAGACTTTACACTACCTTAATTAAAATCTATGATCTTCCTACCGCTGAATTCCTGGTCATGAAACTAATCAATAGCTTAGTTTCTTTTTAAACATTGTAACTGCATTAGAGGTTGTAAAACTTTATTACAATGCAGGCAACTGTGAAACTGTTTTGTTCTTTGTTCTTTCAGGTTTTGGCCAAGGGTGGAATCATGCCTGGTACAGGCTTAGAGGGCCGAAGGGCCTGTTCCTGTGATGTATTGTTCTTTGTTCTAAACATGAATCGAACTGAAGCTGTTAACCCTTTCTAAGCACACAAATACATAAACACTAAATAAGCTTAAACTTAAACCTTATTTTTAACACACACAATGCAAACAAATATAAGTATATTTCCTAATAGTGATGATGATGCATTCACTGACTTTGTCAGCTGCCAGGTCATTCGGGTGAGGCCCAGGGATTGAGCCTCCCTGGCCACTTGTTCCCATTCCCTTCCCAGGGTTTGTCTTGAGGCACTATTGGACTCTTGTGGGAACATTGCGCGGGATTCTCCGCGATCGACACGACGGCCCGACGTCGGCGTCAAAAACGGCACAAACCACTCCGGCATCGGGCTTGACAGGAACGTCGAAAATCCTCCGGCCCGGAAGGGGCTAGTAGTGGTGTGACGCCATTCCCACCGGCATCACTCATCACCGACGCGCGAGGCGTCGCACCACAAATGACGCCCTCGCCGGAGACCCGGCAAAATGGCCGTCCGCCGTGCAGCTCCGAGGTTCCAGGAGCGCGACATCGAGGCGCTCCTGGTCGCAGTGAAGCAGAGGACGGAGGCCCTGTACCCCGGACACAGCCGCAGGATCACTCCACAGTTCAGCCGGCGTCTGTGGAGGGAGGTGGCAGAGGACGTCAGAGCTGTGGCCGTAACAGCCAGGACAGGTATCCAGTACGTCAAGAAGGTCAATGACCTAGTCAGGGCAGTCAGAATTGCGCCCCCTCACCGTTCCCGAAGAGAGGGCCCTGGACCTTGCAGGCGGACCTGAGGACCGGGAGGATGCGGATGCAGAGGTCGGGGGCGCACTACCAAGTGAGACACCCAACTGCCTGCTCCCCTTTCCCCATCCCACATTCCCCCCTTTCCCCATCCCACCTTCCCCCTCCCCCTTCCCCATTCCCCCATCCCACCTTCCCCCATCGCACCTTCCCATTCCCTCCATACCACCTTGCCCCATTTCCCCCTTCCCCAATCCCCTTTCCCCCTTTCCCCATCCCACCTTCCCCCTTTCCCCAATCCCCCTTTACCCCTTTCCCCATCCCACCTTCCCCCTTCCCCATTCACCCCTTTCCCCCATACCCCCTTCCCCCTTCCCCCCTTTCTCCCCATTCCCCCTTTCCCGATCCCACCTTCCCCTTCCCTATCCCACCTTCCCCCTCCCCCTTTCCCATTTCTCCCTTCCCCATACCACCTCCCCCCTTTCCCCCTTTCCCCATCCCACCTTCCTCCCTTTCCCCCTTTCCCCCACCCCACCTCCCCCTCCCCTTCCCCCTTTCCCTATCCCACCTTCCCCCTTTCCCCATCCCACCTTCCCTCCATACCACCTTGCCCCATTTCCCCAATCCCCCCTTTTCCCCTCCCACCGTCCCCCTTTCCCCATTCCCCCTTTCCCCAACCCACCTTCCCCCTTCCCCATTCACCCCTTTTCCCCCATACCCCCTTCCCCCCTTTACCCCCTTCCCCATTCCACCTTTCCCGATCCCACCTTCCCCTTCCCTATCCCACCTTCCCCCTCCCCCTTTCCCATTTCTCCCTTCCCCATACCACCTCCCCCTTCCCCATACCCCCTTCCCCCCTTTCCCCAACCCACCTTCCCCCTTCCCCATTCCCCCTTTCCCCTTTCCCCATCCCACCTCCCCCTTTCTCCATTCCCCCCTTTCCCCATCCCACCTTCCCCCCTTCCCCTATACCCCCTTCCCCTCTTTCCCCCTCTGCCATACCCCCTTTCTCATTTTCCTCCATCCGGCCTTCCCCATCCCACCTTCCACCCTCCCCCTTTCCCCATTCCGCCTTTCCCCCTTTCCCCATCCCAAATTCCCCCCTTCCCCATTCGCCCTTTCCCCCATCCCACCTTCTGTCCCTTCCCCCATACCCCCTGCCACCCCTTTCCCCCTTCCCCAGTCTCCGATTTCCCCCTTTCCCCCATCGCACCTTCCCCTTCCTCATTCCACCCTTTCCCCATCCCACCTACCCATCCTTCCCCATTCCCCTCTTTCTTCTTTCCCCATCCCACCTTCCCCCCCTCCCCCATTCCCCCCTTTCCCCTTTCCACATCCCACCTTCCCCCATACCCCCTTGCCCCCCTTTCCCTTCCCCCTTCACCCTCCCCCTTTCCCCATCCTACCTTCCCCCCTTCCCCCATACCCCCTTCCCCCCTTTCCCCAACCCACCTTCCCACTACCCCATTCCCCCCTTTCCCCCTTTCCCCATCCCACCTTCCCCATTCCCCCTTTACCCCTTTCCCCATCCCACCTCCCCATACCCCTTTCCCCCATACCCCCTTCCCCATTCCCCCCTTTCCCGCTTTCCCCTTCCCATCCCACCTTCCCCCCTCCCATCCCACCTTCCCCCCTTCCCCCCATACCCCCTTCCCCCCCTCCCACCCCCCATCCCCCTCTGCATGTCTAACCATGCATGCTGTATTGCGTTTTGCAGGACCACACGTCGATCCACCCATCCCTGCGAATGCCGACCGTCCCCAGGATGTGCCAGGCCACCCACGAGACAGGGACAGACCCGGCCCACCAGGCATACGACGCCCCCACCCTGTGCCAGGCCGCTCACGAGACAGGGACAGTGTCATGAGAATGTCGCTTTAAGAAATAGTTAGCTGCTCATGTTACTGCAGTGATGTCAGAGTATGGGTGGAGCTGAGCTCTTGTTCTGCTTTTTAGTTTCACTTTGAGGAAAGCTTGGGTGTGCCTGCCTTTTTGTTTTTGTTTTTCACTGTGTTGCAGCTGAAGTCAGCCAAAGCAGCTGTATTGTTCATCTCATCTCTTAATCATTTGGTGAATTCAGAATTATAAATGTTTTCAGTATTGATCGTAAACTCTGATGTACTTCTGTTTAAAGGTTTGTTAAGTCTTTTGGGTGTAAAAGGACAGTATACGAGTTACTTGATATTGTATTCTTTGAGGTTATCTTTGAATTACTGTTTGCTAAAATATTCACTGTTTGTTTTAAAAAGGTTAATTTGAGTTCATAGAATAAACATTGTTTTGGTTTAAAAAATAACTTTTCCATTTCTAAAGTACCATAGTTGTAGAGTGGGCCGTGTGCTCCTACCACAATCTATTAAAAGTTGTGGGTCAGGTGAACTCCATGATACACTTTGGGATTCTCTAAACCCTGACCCATAAAAATTGAGGGCTCGTCCGGGATAAAAGTCTATCTGTTGGATTGGCTTAGTGAACTTAAAGACAGTGAGGGGTGAGAATATTGTGGTTGCTTTTCAGGAGTGGTATTCTAGTTTAAGTAGGGTGTGTGTTGTGGACAATGGCTCTTTCAGAGGCTCAGAAGTTTTTGGGTTGTGGAGACGGTCACACGCAGTACTTTACGGACAGAGACTGAAAGCAGAATGTTAGATTTGGCAAAAAAATTGCAGTTCACATTACCTGACAAAATGCGAAATGATGAGATAATTATGGCGGTGGTTAAGCATTTAAAGTTGCCTGAGGTACAGTTTGACTCATTGGAAATGGCAAAAATTCAGTTACAACTTAAAAAAATGGAACATGAGAAAGAATTAAAGCAGCTTGAAAATGAAAGAGATAGAGGGAAACAAGAAAGAGAAAGGGAGATACAGATCAGGGAAAAAGATAAAGAGAGAGAGTTTGAACTTCAGAAAATGGCCATGAAACATGACAGTCAGTTAAAATTGGCAGGCATAAAGGGAAACATACAGTTGGATGAGAGTGACGAGGATAGTGAGAAAGAGCGTCTAAGTCGAAGGCGTGGTGGGGATCTATTTAAATATGTCCAAGCATTGCCAAAGTTTGATGAGAAGGAGGTAGAAGCCTTTTTTGTTTCATTTGAGAAGTTAGCGAAACAAATGAAATGGCCACAGGACATGTGGGTATTACTGATTCAAACAAAGCTGGTAGGTAGGGATAGTGAAGTGTTTGCATCACTACCGGAGGAGTATCTGGGACGCATGAGGAGGTGAAAAATCCATCTTAGGTGCATATGAACTAGTGCTTGAAGCTTAAAGACAAAGGTTTAGAAATTTAAGGAAAGAATTTGGTCAAACACACATGGAGTTTGAAAGGCTCAAACAGAGTAATTTTGATAGGTGGATGAGGGCTTTAAAAATAGACCAAACACATGAAGCTCTCAGAGAAATTATACTTTTGGAGGTGTTTAAAAATTCAATTCCTGATGTAGAGAGAACTCATGTGGAAGAACAGAGGGTTAAAACTGTGAGATTAGCAGCAGAAATGGCAGATGATTATGAATTAGTTCTTAAATCAAAGCTTGGTTTCTGACATCAGTTGCAGCCTGTGAGGGATAGAATCTGGGGACGAGAAATACTCAAGTGGTAAAGGTAAAGGTGATCTGATGGGAGATAATAAGCATAGTGAACCTCAGATTAAAAAAGAAATCCAGGAGGGTGGAAGAGACATTAAACGTTTCAAATGTTTTCACTGTAATAAACTAGGCCATGTAAAGTCACAGTCTTGGTGGTTGAAGAAAAGCACTGGGAAGGCTGATGTGGTAAAACAGGATAAGACAGTGGGGTTTGTTAAAGTGGTGAAGGAAAGCCCAAGTGAAGCGAAGGAGGTGCAAAAGATTGTACAGCCTGATCAAAAGGTGATTGATAAGAAGGTGCCAGATGTCTTTAAAGAATTTACTTGTGTGGGTAAAGTTTACTCATGTGTATCAGGAGGAGCAGGTAAAGAAGTCACAATATTAAGACATATGGGAGCTAGTCAATCTTTCATGGTAAGAGATGAGGAGTTGTGTAGTTTGGGAAGAATGTTGCCAGAAAAGGTGGTCATATGTGGAATTCAGGGTGAGAGAGTAGCGTTCCATTATATAAGGTAAGGTTGGAAAGTCCAGTGAAGAGTGGTGAAGTGGTAGTGCAACTAATAGAGAAACTATCATGTCCAGGAATACAGTTTATCTTGGGTAATGATACAGCTGGATCGCAGGTGGGAGTGATGCCTACTGGGGTTGATAAGCCAGTGCAAAATCAGACAACTGAAGTGTTGAAGGATCAATATCCTGGGATTTTTCCGGAATGTGTAGTAACAAGGTTGCAAAGTCACAGGTTAAGCAAGAGGAGAAATCGAAGAGTGAAGATGAAGTGGGAGTGCAATTATCAGAAACGATTTTTGATCAGATGGTTGAAAAAGAACAAGAACAGGTGGAGGATGAGGTGGATATTTTTAGTTCAGGAAAATTGGCGGAGTTACAACAGAAAGATATAAAAATAAAACGGATGTATCAGAAAGCATATACGGAAGAGGAATCTGAGTGTATACCAGAGTGTTATTACCGTAAAAGTAATGTCTCAATGAGAAAATGGAGACCTTTACATATGTAGGTGAATGAAAAGTGGGCAGAGGTTCATCAAGTAGTATTGCCAGTAGGGTATAGAACAGAGGTGTTGCGAGTTGCACATGAGGGACCAGTGGGAGGTCATTTGGGAATAAGAAAAACCTAAGCTAAAATCCAGAATATTTTTTATTGGCCTGGACTGCATAAAGATGTAGTTAAATTTGGTTAACCATGTCACACATGTCAAGTGATTGGGAAACCTCAAGCAGTGATAAAACCAGTGCCCTTAATACCCATTCCAGCATTTGAGGAACCTTTTACAGGTTCCTAATCGATTGTGTAGGACCGCTTCCTAAAACAAAAAGTGAGAATCAATATCTTTTGACAGGCCACTCCAGTACGTAATATTACAGCTAAAAGAATTGTGGAGGAGTTACTTAAATTCTTTACTAGATATGGACTACCCACAGAAATACAAGAAGTTATGGATAACTTAGGAATAAAACAATTTAAATCAACTGCGTACCATCCGGAATCGCAGGGAGCGTTGGAAAGGTGGCATCAGACATTAAAGATAATGTTGAGGGCTTATTGTCAAGATTATGCAGAGGATTGGGATAAAGGAATTCCATTCGTACTGTTTGGAATTAGGGATGCTCCTAATGAGTCAACCAAATTTAGTCCTTTTGAACTAATTTTTGGTCATGAGGTAAGAGGACCATTTAAATTGATTAAGGAAAAATTGGTGAGAAAGAAATCAGAAATTACATTATTGGACTACGTGACAAATTTTAGGGAACGATTAAATAGAGCAGCTGAATTGGCGAGACAACATTTGAAAGTTGCACAAAATGTGATGAAACGGGTCGCAGACAAGAAATCCAAAGTTCGTAGTTTTGCCAGTGGAGATAAAGTTTTAGTATTGTTACCAGTGGTGGATGAACCTTTAAAAGCGAGGTTTTGTGGACCTTATCAGATTGAAAGGAAATTAAGTGAGATGAATAATGTGGTTAAAACACCAGATAGAAGGAAGAATGACTAAGTGTGTCATATGAATATGCTTAAAGGGTACTTTGAAAGGGAAGGAGAGAAAAAGGAGGAGGTTTTAATGATTCTAACCCAAAGTGACAAACCAAATCCAGATGACTGTGAATTTAACGTACCTCAAATTAAATTGGAAAACGAGGATTTTCTTAAAAATTGGGATACATTGTTGAGTTATCTTTCAGAGGTAAAACGGACTGACCTGAAGGAGTTATTGATATCACATGGGCAAGTTTGTAGAGATAAATTGGGAAGTATCAAATGGCTATACATGATGTCGATGTGGGAAATGCTGTTCCAATCAAACAACATCCATACAGACTTAATCCTTTAAAATTGGCACAGGTTAACAAAGAGATTGAGAGTATGCTGAAAAATGGCATAATTGAAGTGGGTTGCAGCCACTTCACCCATAGTGATGGTACCAAAACCAGACGGTACCCAACGGTTTTGTGTGGACTATAGAAAGGTTAATGCATTTACAAGAACGGACTCTTATCCTATCCCATATTTGGAGGATTGCATTGAGAAACTGGGACAATCAGCTTTTATTTCCAAATCGGATTTACTTAAAGGCTACTGGCAGGTACCTTTATCCGACAGGGCGAAGGAGATTTCAGCTTTTGTGGCTCCAGGTGGTATATACCAATTCAAAGTTATGCCATTTGGAATGGAAAATGCCCCAGCCACATTTCAACGGTTAACTAACAAAGTTGTTTCAGGATTACCCAATTGTGCGGTATACATCGACGACCTGGTAATTTTCAGCCAGACATGGAAAGAACAGTTGAAACATCTGATGGAGTTATTCGATTGACTTCAGGAGGCGGATTTGGTGATAAAGTGAATTTGGAAAAGCCCAAGTCACTTTCCTTGAGGAGTTTCCGATACCCTCGAGACGAAGGGAAATAATGCGATTTCTTGGCATGAGTGGATTTGATCGAACATTGGTGAAACATTTTTGAAGCATGGTTGCTCCACTGATGGACTTGCTGAAGAAACGTCGAAAATTTCAATGGACAGCGGACTTTCGACAGGCATTTGACTGCCTGAAAGCTGTGATAACCAATGCTCCAACCAATGTGTTGGAGAATTGCAAGGGACTCTGTGATCAGATTGAACTAAAGTATCAGACTTTAACGAGAAATGCCGAGGCGTAGAGGAATGGATGGATCATGCAGAGATTTTCTTGTTCAAATAGACTGTCAATCGAGAAGGATTTCAGTTGGAGGAAGAAGAATGAAAGAAAATGGACTATATTATTATACCTGTTTGAGTGTGTTATTTTTTGAAACGAAAAGTATATTTACTGTGTGCATTTCTTAAAGAATGGTGAAAAGGTGAAAAATGAAACCATCTTGAAGTTGATGGTTTATATTTTTTTCTTGGGGAGAGGTGTCATGAGAATGTCGCTTTAAGAAATGGTTAGCTGCTCATGTAACTGAAGTGATGTCATAGTGTAGATGGAGCTGAGCTCTGGTTCTGCTTTTTAGTTTCACTTCGAGAAAAACTTGGGTGAGTCTGTCTTTTTGGTTTCGTTTTTCAGTGTGTTGCAGCTGAAGTCAGCCAAAGCTGCTGTATTGTTTGTCTCGCTCTGCCATGAAGGACGATCTCTTGATCATTTGGTGAATTCAGAATTATAAATGTTTTCAGTATTGAATGTAAACCCTGATGTGCTTCTGTTCAAAGGTTTGTTAAGTCTTTTGGGTATAAAAGGACAGGAGTTGGGTTACTTAGTGTTGTATTCTTTGGGGGTTATCTTTGAATTAATGGTTGCTAAGATATTCACTGTTTGTTTTAAAAAGGGTAACTTAAGTTCATAGAATAAACATTGTTTTGGTTTAAAAAAATAACTTTTCAATTTCTGAAGTACCATCTTGTAAAGTGGGCCATGTGGTCCCCATACCACAATCTATTAAAAGTTGTGGGTCAGGTGAACTCCATGACACACTTTGGGATTCTGTAAACCCTGACCCATAACAACAGACCCGGAGCGGCAGGCATACGACGCCCCCACCCTGTGCCAGGCTGCCCACGAGACAGGGACAGACCTGGAGTGCCAGGCATACAACGCCCCCACCCCGTGTCAGTGCGGCGACCCCGGCGGGCCACACCCAGCGATGAGGAGGGCAGCCACAGCAACAGGCCCCCGTCCCAGTCGACCCAGGACACTGACACACACGACACAACCACCCAGGAGACCCACATACAGGACACACCCACCCAGGACACACCCACTCAGGCCACACCTACCCAGGACACACCCACTCAGTACACAACCACCCAGGTCACAACCATCCAGGACACTGACACACAGGACATCGACACACAGGACACCGATACACAGGGCACTGACATACAGGGCACTGACACTCAGGACACCGATACACAGGGCACTGACACACAGGACACCCACACACAGGAGACGGATAGACAGGAAACACCACCCCAGGGGACCCCAGACTTCGGGTCAGATGAGGAGCACGACATGACGCCACTGCTATCTCCTACACCTTCCACCATCGCAGAGACACTCACCTCGGTTGGGCACTTTAGCGATGAGGCCTTTGGTACACTGACTGGTGCGCACAACACAGCCATCCCGGTACAGCAGGTGGAGGTAGGGGCAGCCGAGGGGCCAGGCGGTCGGAGGGCTGCCCAGCGCAGGCAACCATCTGCCTCCCAGATGGGTCCTGGGTTCCTGGAGTTACCATAGAACCGATGCAGTCACGGACCAAGGGACGATCGAAGCGGATGACGGCTGGCTTGTGGCAGATGCAGGTGGAGGAGTCCACCCGCATGCAGGAGCAGGGACTGGTGCCGGTCATGCGTGCCACCCAGGCCGACACCGCACGGGTGGCGTCCGCGGTGGAGGCAATGGGGGCAATGGTGTCAGACATGGGGAGAAGTATTCAGGGCTTGGGGCTTTCCATGCAGGCGGCATCCGTGGCCAGGACATGGCTGCCCTCTCACAAGAAGCCATGAGCCAGAGCCAGTAGTGGATCGCAGATGCGTTCAACGCCATGGCCCAGTACCAGCAGGCCGTGGGCCAGTCTCTGCAGGCCATGGCCCAGTCTCAGCAGGCCATGGGCTAGTCTCTGCAGGCCATCGCTGAGGGCATCGGCGCCATTGCCCAGGTGCTGGCCGGCGTCACCCAGACACAGACAGGGATGGCCAACTCCCTGAGCTCCATGGCTGCAAACTTGCAGACCCTTGTCGATACCAGGGCAGGCCTCCAGGTCTGGCAGCGCCAGGTGCCGGGGGGGGCATCGGATGCTGGATCCGGACCCCTGACCGATGGAGAGTCCCGGGGGCCATCGGGCACCCCGAGGGAGGAGGAGGTTTGAGGCCCGTTCCGTGTCCCCTGTATGGGGGGGTCCCAGTACACCGTGACACCTCGGACAACCCCCCACCCATCCCGGGTTCATCTGGTGGGCAACGGGCAGAACAGGCTGGCACCACGCCATCGCTGTCACCCGAGCTGCGGCCTGGCCCATCCAGGCCGGTCCGCCCCAGGAAACGGCCGCCAAAGGGGTCCCTAGTCACAGGGCAGGAATCACAGGAGTCCACCTCCAGTCCTGCTGTACCATCTGGGGAAGCACCTAGACGTAGTCATAGAGCCCGTAAGGCCAAATAATTAGACACTGAGTAAGTTGGCACGGGTGCAGGATGCAGATTAGTTATAAAGGCTAGGGCACATGTATGGACTGCTTGTAATTAAAATCACTTTCACACCTACAGAAGCTGCCTCATGCTCTGTTCGATGTATGTGGGGTGTGGTGTGAGGTGAGTGCCAATGTGTGTGTGAGGGGTGATAGGATGTCAGCATCCGGTGAGTGCCCCACCCCCCCCCCCCCCCCGCCACCTGGGTCGCCCTCGCCATCCCCCCAGGCAGACGACGGGACCATGCGCTGCAGTGTCAAGGCCGCATGCAGGGACGGCCCAGGTGGAGGGTGGTACTGTGGCCATGAGTCAGACATTGTCTAACGATGTAGAACCCAGAGCTCATCGCAGAGAGGATTGTCATCATCCTCCATGGCCTGCAATAGACACGCTTCCACCAGCGACCGTTTGAGCCCTGCCCGTTGTGCCACATGTAGTTGTGCAATGGAGGGGTGGTGTGCATGCGAGTGGGGTGAGGGTGGCTGGTGGTAGGTGGGTGGGATGAGGGTGGTTGGTGGTGGGTGGATGGGGTGGGGGAGGTAGGCTGGTGCCATACTGTGCCCTCTGTGCCCATACCCGGCGATTCACACTCCCCCCAGCCTGTGAATCGGGTAGCTATCAACCCGTCCCATGCCCGCTGGCCCTGCCGGTAATGGTGGGCAGCCGCCCGTCCATGTCCTGCCCATCTGCGCTGTACATTGCCCCATCCTCCTCATCCGAGGAGGCCTGCCCTTCGTCGCTCTGCTCCTCCCCCTCTCCCTCCCTCTCCTCTGCCTCCAGCACATCGCACCTCTGCTGGGCGATGTTGTGCAGGATGCAGCAGACCACAACGATGCGGCCCATCCTATCCGACGGGTACTGGAGAGCCCCTCCAGAGCAGTCCAGGCACCTGAAGCACATCTTCAGCAGCCCAAAGCACCTCTCTAACACACCCCTGGTTGCTGCATGGGCATGTTGTAGTGGTTCTCCGCGTCATTCTGTGGCCTCCGTATAGGTGTCATCAGCCACGACCGCAACGGGTAACCCTTGTCGCCCAGCATCCAGCCCCTCATGTGGTGGTCACAGAACACCTGCACATTCATGGAGTAGGTCCCCTTGCTATTCGTGAACACAGCCCTGTAATCTGCTGGTTTCTGCATAGCGATGTGCATCCCATCGATCGCCCCCTGTACCATGGGCATCCTGGCCATGGCAGAGAAGCCCGCTGCCCGGGCACCCTTGCTGGCCCGGTCGGTCCAATGGGAACTGAATATAACGGTCCGCGATGGTATACAGGGCGCCCGTAACTGCAAGGATGCACCGGTGCACCGATGACTGCAAGATGCTGGACAAGTCCCCACTCGGCGCCTGGAATGACCCCGTGGCATAAATGTTCAGGGCCACCGTGACATTGATGGCCACCGGGAGAGGGTGTCCTCCCCCAGTGCCACGTGGTGCCAAGTTTGCCATGAAATGGCAAATATGGGCGATGGTTTCCCGGCTCATCCGGAGCCTCCGCCTGCATGACAGGTCCGGGAGGTCCTGGTACGACGTGCGGCACCGGTACACACGGGGCATCATCGGCGTCTCCATCGCCATGGCACCACCACCTCCTCCTCCTCTTCGAGTCGGGCAGGAGCAATCCAGTCTGGGCGGCTGCCACCTGCCTCTCTGCGGCAGCCTCCACGGCCTCCCTGGCACGCTCTTACTCCAGCTCTCCGTGGGCAACATGTACAAGGGCGGGTCCCACAACGGCGGCCAACATCGTTGGGTGATGCCCAAACATTACGGTCTGCAGGGGGTGGGGGGGCGAGAGATAGACGACATGTCATCATTACCCCCCGCAGCCAGGTACCATGGGCTGCATAGTCGCGACAGTTGCCAGCTGGCACATGGGCGGGCAACGCCCCCCATCCCCGGCACTCACACTCACTCCCATCCCCGGCACTCCTTTTCCCCGGCACTCACCCTCACCCCTCCTCCCCGGCACCCACCCTCCCCGGAACTCACCGTCACCCTCCCTCCCCGGCACGCACCCTCCCCGGCACTCCCCCTCCCCCTCCTTCCCAGGCACTCACCCTCACCCGTCCTCCCCGGCACTCAACCTCCCCGACACTCACCCTCACCCCCCCTCCCTGGCACGCACCCTCCCTGGCACTCACCCTCACCCCCCCCCTCCCCGGCACTCACCCTCACCCCCCCTCCCGGCACGCACCCTCCTCGGCACTCGCCCTCACCCCCCCTCCCCGGCACGCACCCTCCCCAGCACTCACCCTCACCCCTCCTCCCCGGCACGCACTCCCCCTGGCACTCCCCCTCACCCCCCATCTCGGGCACGCACCCTCCCCGGCACTCACCCTCACCCCCCCCCCCTCCCCGGCACTCACCCTCACCCCTCCTCCCCGGCACGCACCCTCCCCGGCACTCACCCTCACCCCCCCCCTCCCCGGCACTCACCCTCACCCCTCCTCCCCGGCACGCACCCTCCCCGGCACTCACCCTCACCCCTCCTCCCCAGCACTTACCCTCACCCCCTCTCCCCGGCACGCACCCTCCCCGGCACTCACCCTCACCCCCCCCTCCCCGGCACGCACCCTCCCGGGCACTCAACCTCACCGCCCCCCCTCCCCAGCACTCACCCTCAACTCCCCCTCCCCGGAACGCACCCTCCCCGGCACTCACCCTCCCTCCCCTTCCCGACACTCACTCTCACCCCCCTCCCCGGCACGCACCCTCACCCCCCTCCCCGGCACTCACACTCACCCGCCCCATCCCCGGAACTCACCCTCACCCCCCTACCCGGCACTCATACTCACCCCCCCCATCCCCGGAACTCACCCTCACCCCCCTACCCGGCACTCATACTCACCCCCCCCATCCCCGGAACTCGCCCTCACCCCCCCTACCCCGCACGCACCCTCACCCCTGCCTCCCCAGCACTCACCCTCAACCCCCCCCTCCCCGGCACGCACCCTCCCCTCTCTGGCACGCACCCTCCCCGGCACTCGCCCTCGCTCCCTCCCCGGCACGTCCCCTCCCCGGCACCCCCCCTCCCCCCCCCCCCACCCACCCCTCTCTGGCACGCACCCTCCCCGGCACTCGCCCTCACTCCCTCCCCGGCACGTCCCCTCCCTGGCACTCCCCCCCCCACCCCCGGGGCTGCCCCACGCCGACCCCTAACTCCGCGCTGGCCGGCGTTAACCAGTACGACTGGTTGACGCCCTTAAATAGGTGGTTTGATTGATGCCGGCGTGACCCGTGGTCACGTCGGCGATAATTTGGCCCATCTGGTCTGGAGAAGTGGAGCAAGCCCGCCAGTCCGCCAGTCCTCGCTATTCTGCGAGGCGCGCGGCGCGATTCCCGTCAGCGCAAATTTTTGGCTGCCGGAGAATATCGTGGGCGGCGTCGGGACGGCAGGGCGTGATTCACGCTGCCCCCCCCCGGCGATTCTCCGACCTGGCTGGGGGTCGAAGAGTCCCGCCGATTGTTTCTCTCCTCTTTGCACGGTGTAGAGTAATGCCTCCAAAGTACACCAAAAACCAGGGAGCTTTTTGTTCTTCTTCTCCATTCGGTCTGCTTCTCCTTGTGAATGATTCTTCCAGAGAGAGTCAGCAACGGCTTCTATAAGGGCGGCACAGTAGCACAATGGTTAGCGACATGGACCCGGATTCAATTCCTGGCTTGGGTCACTTTCTGTGCGGAGTCTGCACGTTCTCTGTGTGTCTGCGTGGGTTTCCTCCGAGCACTCCGGTTTCCTCCCACAAGTCCCGAAAGATGTGCTAATTAGGTGAATTGGACATTCTGAATTCTCCCTCAGTGTTTCCGAACAGGCGCCGGAGTGTGGCGACTCGGGGATTTTCACACTTGTGACACTAATAAAGATTATTATTAGAATGGACACATATCCCTGTTAAGGGGCAGGCTGCCTTTAAGAGTTAAGGACTAGTTAAAAGGTGCTTCTCTTCCCCTCTGGAATGCTTAGGCAGCCAGTTCTGTGTTTGGTGATAGGCTGCACACTGAAATCATTCAAATGAAGAAAAAGCATAAAATGTGATTGCTGCATGCTTCAACATGACTGGGCCTGGGCACAGGTTAATCATGAATCCCCCATGCTGTGGGCAGTGGTTAGTGCTGCTGCCTCACGGCGCCGAGGTCCCAGATTCAATCCTGGCTCTGGGTCACTGTCCATATGGAGTTTGCACATTCTCCCCCTCTTTGCGTTGGTTTCGCTCCCACAATCCAAAAGATGTGCAGAGTAGGTAGATTGGCCACACTAAATTGCCCCTTAATTAGAAACAATGAATTGGATACTCTAAATTTATTTTAAAAAATGAATCCTCCATGCCCAAAGCAAGGGGCAATCAAATTATTTCACTTTTATCTCTACTTAGTACAATTAAATGGATAACCTTAGGTGTTTGTTGACTGTAATTTATGCACAATGCAATTATTCTTTGTATATCAGGGGCGAGGATTTAAGTCTACAGTATATGACTCATGTCCAGTGCACATATCCAAGAAAATTCACACCTCCTGGGATATGGAAGCAATCTGTACCTGCATGCGGCAAGACCAGGACAATATTCAGTCTTGGACTGATAAGTGGCAAGTGAAATTAATGCCAGGAAATGAACATGACCAACAAAAGAGAATCTAATGTTTGGCCCTTTTAACAAACTTAAGCTTGATAATTGCTGAATTTCACACAAGCGGCACATTGAGGTTAACATTTGTTAGAAATTGGACTAGCCATATTAATGCTATGTTTATCAGAGCAGATCAGAGGCAGGGAATTCTGTGATGATTCTGACTCCCTGAAACCTGTCCATCATCTATCAAGTCAGGAATGTGATGGAATACTCCCCATTTTCCTGGGTGAGTGCATCTCCATCAACACTCAAGAAACTTGACAACAAGCAAGGCAAAGCAGTCTGCTTAATTGACAACACATCAGCACTTTAACATTCACTTCCTTCACCACAGTGGCAGCAGTGTCTACCATCTACAAAAGAGGTGGCCAAACTTTCTGAAACTTCGAGCCACATACATTCTACAGAAGCGCTGTAAGTAAAATGATACTTAGAGATATCAGAATAGGCCTGTGTTCTCTCGAGTTTAGAAGTATCAGAGGTAATCTCATTGAAGTGTACAGAATTCTCACAGAGCTCGGCAGGGTAGGTGCAGAAAGGATGTTTCTCCTGGTTGGGGGTCAAGAACCTGGGGACATAGAATAAGAAGTACGCCATTTAGAGCTTGATAAGGAGGAATTCAAAGGTGGACTTTCAATGAAACACACAGTGCTGTAGCCCAAGGCCCTGGCCAATGGGGGAGGGGGGCGGGGGGGGGGCAATACAGAGAGGTGACTATTGTGGTGGGAACACAATGGGAAAACCAATCAGAGCCTTATTAGCTCAAAATATGCTGAAAGGCTCAACTTGAACCTATTAGTAGGCAATAAAGAATAACACCAGGCTCTGATTGGTGGACTCCCCTTTAGAGATGGAAAACAGTCTGCCCGACATTGACAGGATCTTCTGAATTGGTGTAAAGTTTCTGAACTTTCATTGGGTAAAGGTACAAAGCAACAGCCAGGTTTCTAGCATTCAGCCTGGTGGGCAACCTGGGGCAAAAGTGAGGTCGCCGACCTAACACCAGGGTCCGAGCCTGCGAAGCCTTCAGCAAGGTGAGGGTAAGGTACTGGCCAACAGCTGTTGAGGGGAGCAGCAGGGTGACTCTTGACCACCAGGGCTGCTGGTGGAAGGGGGCCCTGAACTAAATAGAATGGAGGCCACCAGGCCAGATAACCAGGCAGCTAGCCAGGAGCACATGCAGTCATCGAGACTCGAGACCTGATCAGCCAAGTGAGAGCCGAGGGTGGCATAGTGGCACATTGGTTAGCACTGCTGCCTCACAGCTACAGGTACCCGGGTTCGATTCTGACCTCACGTGATTGTGTGGATTTTGCACGTTCTTCCTGTGTCTGCATGGGTTTCCTTCAGGTACTCTGGTTTCCTCCCACAGTCCAAAGATGTGCAAATGAGGTGGATTGGACATGCTAAATGTCCCTCGGTGGGATAGAAAGGGCTGCATGATGTTTCAATTTATCAAACTTCATTACAGGTGAAAGAGTTTCACAGAAGAATATTGTGCCAAAAATTGAAAGGAAAATGTTCTTGGGTTGAGGATGCTTTGCTTCTGCCACCTACACCATGGACTGCAGGGCCTCAAGGAGGTGACCACCACGAGCTTCTCAAGGGAAATAATAATAATCTTTATTATTGTCACAAGTAGGCTTACATTAACACTGCAATGAAGTCACTGTGATAATCCCCTAGTCACCACACTCAAGCGCCTGTTCAGGTACACTGAGGGAGAATTCAGAATGTCCAATTCACCTAACAATCATGTCTTTCGAGACTTGTGGGAGGAAACCGCAGGAAACTCACGCAGATACGGGGAGAATGTGCAGACTCCGCGCAGACAGTGACCCAAGATGGGAATCGAACCTGGGGCATTGGCGCTGTGAATCAACAGTGCAAACACTGTGCTACCGCACATTAAGGATGGTCAATAATGCTGGCGTTTCCAACTATGCTTTCATCCCATGAATGAATTTTAAAAATGTATTCAGTTGTTATTGTAGGTTCCTGTCACCTTGGCATGCATTCAGTAGTTGATGCTTTAAAAAATGTTTTTGACAATGGATAAACTCACAGGCAACCTTTTTCATTTATTGCTGTTGTAAACACTTGATAAAGGTATTTTATCATGAAGTGCACTCTTCACACAATAGGAAACATTTTATTCTAATCTATAGTAAATGTTCTTGCTTCTGTCATGTGAGAGTACCTTAAAGAAATGGGTGTTTATAAATGGGTGTGTATATAAATATCTGTAGTGAGAGTACCTTTAAGAAATGGGTGTTTACTACTGCAGTGATGTCAGAGAGTGGGTGGAGCTGGGCTGTCTGACAACTTTTTGCTTTTGTTTTTGAGCAGGCTGCAAGGTGTGTTTCAGTTTTGTTTTCAGTGTTGGAGCTGAAGTCAGACCAAGCAGGTGTACTGCTGTTCTCTGTGGCATCAAAAGACTATCTCTTGATCATTTGGTGAATTCAGAATTGTAAATGATCTCAGTAGTGAATGTAAACCTAATGTGCTTCTGATAAATGTTTTGTTTTTAAGTCCAATGGATGTTAAAAAGGAAAGCTTAAAGGTTTACTTAGTGTTGTAGTCTTTGGGGGTTGTATTTGAATTATTGCTTGCTAAGATGTTCACTGTTTGTTTTATCATAGAATAGATTATCATAGAATTTACAGTGTAGAAGGAGGCCATTCAGCCCATCAAGTCTGCACCGGCTCTTGGAAAGAGCACCCTACCCAAGGTCAACACCTCCACCCTATCCCCATAACCCCACCCAACACTAAGGGCAATTTTGGACACTAAGGGCAATTTATCATGGCCAATCCACCTAACCTGCACATCTTTGGACTGTGGGAGGAAACTGGAGCACCCGGAGGAAACCCACGCACACACGGGGAGGATGTGCAGACTCCGCACAGACAGTGACCCAAGCCGGAATCGAACCTGGGACCCTGGAGCTGTGAAGCAATTGTGCTATCCAAAAGGCTACCGTGCTGCTAGGTGAACTTGAGTTCATAAAATAAACATTGTTTTGTTTTAAGAAATAACTTTTCAATTTCTGAAGTACCATCTTGTAAAGTGGGCCATGTGGTCCCCATACCACAATCTATTAAAAGTTGTGGGTCAGGTGAACTCCATGACACACTTTGGGATTCTCTAAACCCTGACCCATAACAACAGACCCGGAGCGGCAGGCATACCACACCCCCACCCTGTGCCAGGCTGCCCACGAGACAGGGACAGACATGGAGTGCCAGGCATACAAGGCCCCCACCCTGTGTCAGTGCAGCGACGCCGGCGGGCCACAGCCAGCCATGAGGGGGGCAACCACAGCAACAGGCCCCCCCTCCTAGTCGACCCGGGACACTGACACACACGACACAACCACCCAGGAGACCCACATACAGGACACACCCACCCAGGACACACCCACTCAGGACACACCCACTCAGGACACGCCCACCCAGGACACACCCATCCAGGACACACCCACCCAGGGCACAACCACTCAGGATCTTCCCCCCTTCCCCATTCCACCCTTTCCTCCTTCCCCATTCCCCCTTTCCCTTTTTCCCAATCCCACCTTCCCCCTGTCCCCCATACCCCCTTCCCCCTTTCCCCCATCCCACCTTCCCCCCTATCCCCTTCCCCCATTCCCCCCTTTCCCCATCCCACCTTCCAACTACCCCATTTCCCCCTTTCCCCATCCCCCCTTCCCCATTCCCCCCTTTCCCCATTCCCCCCTTTCCCCATCCCACCTTCCTCCCATCCCCCCTTTCCCCCCGTCCCATCCCCCAGCCCCCTCTGCGTGTCTAACCATGCATGTTGTATTGTGTTTTGCAGGACCACACGTCAACCCACCCGTCCTTGCGGATGCCGACCGCCCCTAGGATGTGCCAGGCCACCCACGAGACAGGGACAGGCCCGGCCCACCAGGCATACGATGCCCCCAGCCTGTGCCAGCCCGCTCACGAGGCTGGGACAGTGTCATGAGAATGTCGCTTTAAGAAATGGTTAGCTGCTCATGTTACTGCAGTGATGTCAGAGTGTGGGTGGAGCTGAGCTCTTGTTCTGGTTTTTAGTTTCACTTTGAGAAAAGCTTGGGTGTGCCTGTCTTTTTGTTTTTGTTTTTCAGTGTGTTGCAGCTGAAGTCAGCCAAAGCAGCTGTATTATTCATCTCTCTGCCATGAAGGACTATCTCTTGATCATTTGGTGAATTCAGAATTATAATGTTTTCAGTATTGATCGTAAACTCTGATGTACTTCTGTTTAAAGGTTTGTTAAGTCTTTTGGGTGTAAAAGGACAGTATACGGGTTACTTGGTGTATTCTTTGAGGTTATCTTTGAATTAATACTTGCTAAGATATTCACTGTTTGTTTTAAAAAGGTTAACTTGAGTTCATAGAATAAACATTGTTTTGGTTCAAAAAAGATCTTTTCCATTTCTGAAGTACCATAGTTGTAGAGTGGGCCGTGTGCTCCCCATACCACAATCTGGTAAAAGTTGTGGGTTAGGTGAGCTCCAGGATACACTTTGGGGTTCTCTAAACCCTGGCCCACAACAAATTGTGGCCTCAAGGGGGATAAAAATCTATCTATTGGATTAGCTAAGCGAACTTAAAGACAGTGAGGGGTGAGCATATTGTGGGTGCAATTCAGGTGTGGTATTTTAGTTTAAGTAGGGAGTGTGTTGTGGACAAAGGGTCTTTCAGAGGCTTTGATGTTTTTGGGTGTGGAGACGGTCACACGAGGTACCTTATGGACAGAGACTAAAAGCAGATTGTTAGATTTGGCAGAAACATTGCAGTTACCATTACTTGACAAAATGCGAAAAGATGAGGTAATTATGGCGGTGGCTAAGCATTTAAAGTTACCTGAGATGCAGTTTGACTCATTGGAAATATCAAATATTCAGTTGCAAATTAAACAAATGGAACATGAGAAAGAATTAAAGCAGTTTGAATATGAAAGAGAGAGAGAGGAAAAAGAAAGAGAAAGAGAGAGAGAGGAAAAAGAGAGAGAAGAAAGGAAAACAGAAAGAATAGCCCTAGCAGAATAAAAAGAAAGAGAAAGGGAGATACAGATCTGGGAAAAAGATTAAGAGAGAGAGTTTGAACTTCAGAACATGGCCATGAAACATGACAGTCAGTTAAAATTGGCAGACGTAAAAGGAAATGTATGGTTGGTTAATAGTGATGAGGATAGTGAGAAAGAGCGAGATAGTTGAAGACTTGGTGTGGAACTATTTAAATATATCCAAGCATTGGTAAGGTTTGACGAGAAGGAGGTGGAAGCCTTTTTCATTTCATTTGAATAGGTAGCTAAACAAATGAAATGGCCACAGGACATGTGGGCATTACTGATTCAAACAAAGCTGGTGGGTAGGGCTAGTGAAGTGTTTGCATCACTGGAGGAGGTATCTGGGACGTATGAGGAGGTGAAAAAAATCCATCTTGGGTGCACATGAACTAGTGCCTGAAGTTTACAGACAAAGGTTTAGAAATTTAAGGAAAGGATTTGGTCAAACAAAGATGGAGTTTGAAAGGATCAAACAGAGTAATTTTGATAGGTGGATAAGGGCTTTGAAAATAGACCAAACGTATGAAGCTCTCAGAGAAATTATACTTTTGGAGGAGCTTATAAATTCAATTCCTGATGTAGTGAGAATTCATGTGGAAGAGCAGAGGGTTAAAACTGTGAGAAGCGCAGCAGAAATAGCAGATGATTATAAATTAGTTCATAAATCAAAGCTTGGTTTCCTACATCAGTTTCAGCCGGTGAGGGATAGAAACTGGAGACATGAGAAATACTCAAGTGGTAAAGGTAAAGGTGATCTGATGGGATATAATAAGGAGAGTGTACCTCAGATTAAAAAAGAAATCCTGGAGGGTGGAAAATAAATGAAAAGTTTCAGATGTTTTCACTGTAATAAACTAGGCCATGTAAAGTCACAGTGTTGGTGGTTGAAGAAAAGCACTGGGAAGGCTGATGTGGTAAAACAGGATAAGACAGTAAGGTTTGTTAAAGTGGTAAAGGAAAGCCTAAGGAAAGCAAAGGAGGGGCAAACGATTGTACAGCCTGTTCAAGAACTAATTGTTAAGAAGGTGCCAGATGTATTTAAAGAATTTACTTGTGTGGGTAAAGTTTACTCATGTGTATCAGGAGGAGCAGGCAAAGAAGTCACAATTTTAAGAGATACAGGGGCTAGTCAATCTTTCATGGTAAGAGATGAGGAATTATGTAGTTTGGGAAGAATGTTGCCAGAAAAGGTGGTGATATGTGGAATTCGTGGTGAGAGGAATAGCGTTCCATTATATAAGGTAAGGTTGGGAAGTCCAGTGAAGAGTGGTGAAGTGGTAGTAGGAGTAAGAGATAAACTATCTTGTCCAGGAATACAGTTTATCTTGGGTAATGATGTAGCTGGATCACAGGTGGGAGTGATGCCTACTGTGGTTGATAAGCCAGTGGAAAATCAGTCAACTGAAGTGCTGAAGGATGAATATCCTGGGATTTTTCCGGATTGTGTTGTAACAAGGTCGCAAA
This sequence comes from Scyliorhinus torazame, assembly GCF_047496885.1. NCBI lineage: Eukaryota > Metazoa > Chordata > Chondrichthyes > Carcharhiniformes > Scyliorhinidae > Scyliorhinus > Scyliorhinus torazame. The sequence goes on from NC_092713.1 coordinate 244,799,509, forward strand.
GTCACAGGTTACTCCAAGAGGAGAAATCAAAGAGTGAAGATGAAGTTGAAGTGCAATTATAAGAAACAAATTTTGATCAGATGGTTGAAAAAGAACAAGAACAGGTGGAGGATGAGGCGGATATTTTTAGTACAGGAAAATTGGTGGAGTTACAACAGAAAGATGTAGAATTAAAATGGATATATCAGAAAGCATATACGGAAGAGGAATCTGAGAGTATACCAGAGTGTTATTACCGTAAAAATGATGTCTTGATGAGAAAATGGAGACCTGTACATATGCAGGCGGATGAAAAGTGGGCAGAAGTTCATCAAGTAGTATTACCGGTAGGGTATAGAAAGGAGGTGTTGCGAGTTGTACATGAGGTACCAGTGGGAGGTCATTTGGGAATAAGGAAAACTCAAGCTAAAATCCAGAAACATTTTTATTGGCCTGGACTACATAAAGATGTAGTTAAATTTTTTCAAACATGTCACACATGTCAAGTAATAGGGAAACCTCAAGCAGTGATAAAACCGGCGCCCTTAATACCCATTCCAGCATTTGAGGAACCTTTTACAAGGGTCCTAATTGATTGAGTAGGACCACTTACTAAAAGAAAAAGTGAGAATCAACATCTTTTGACTATAATGGATGTGTCTACTAGGTTTCCACAGGTCATTCCAGTATGTAATATTACAGCTAAAAAAATTGTGGAGGAGTTACTTAAATTCTTTACTAGATATAGATGACACACAGAAATATAATCGGATCAAGGATCAAATTTTACCTTGAGGTTATTCAAAGAAGTTATGGATAGCTTAGGAATAAAACAATTTAAATCAACTGCGTACCATCCAGAATCGCAGGGAGCGATAGAAAGGTGGCATCAGACATTAAAGACAATGTTGATGGCTTATTTTCAAGATTATCCAGAGGATTGGGATAAAGGAATTCCATTCGTACTGTTTGCAATTAGGAATGCACCTAATGAGTCTACCAAATTTAGTCCTTTTGAACTAATTTTTGGTCATGAGGTAAGAGGACCACTTAAATTGATTAAGGAAAAATTAGTGAGTTAGAAATCGGAAATTGCATTATTGGATTACGTGTCAAATTTTAGGGAACGCTTAAATAGAGCAGGTGAATTGGCTGGACAACATTTAAAAGGTGCACAAAATGTGATGAAATGGATAGCGGACATGAAATCCAAAGTTCGTAGTTTTGCCAGTGGGGATAAAGTTTTAGTATTGTTACCAGTGGTAGGTGAACCTTTAAAATCAATGTTTTGTGGACCTTATCAGATTGAAAGGAAATTAAGTGGGGTGAATTATGTGGTAAAAACACCAGAGAGAAGGAAGGCTCACCGAGTGTGTCACGTGAGTATGCTTAAAGGGTACTTTGAAAGGGAAGGAGAGAAAAAGGAGGAGGCTTTAATGATTCTAACTCAAAGTGACGAACCAAATCCAGATGACTGTAAATTTGACATACCTCAAATTAAATTGGAAAATGAAGATGTTCTTAAAAATTGGGATAATTTGTTGAGTTACCTTCCAGAGGAAAAACGGACTGACTTGAAAGGGTTATTGATATCACATGGGCATATTTGTGGAGATAAAGTGGGAAGTACTAAAATGGCTATAAATGATGTAGATGTGGGAAATGCTGTTCCAATCAAACAACATCCATACAGACTTAACCCTTTAAAATTGGCACAGGATATCAAAGAAATTGAGAGTATGCTTAAAAATGGCATAACTGATGTGGGTTGCAGCCAATGGAGCTCACCCATAGTGATGGTGCCTAAAACAGACGGTACCCAACAGTTGTGTGTGGACTATAGAAAGGTTAATGCAGTTACAAGACTGGACTCTTATCCTATCCCACGTATGGAGGATTGCATTGAGAAAGTGGGACAATCAGTTTTTATTTCCAAACTGGATTTACTTAAATGTGACTGGCAGGTACCTTTATCCGACAGGGCGAAGGAGATTTCAGCTTTTGTGACTCCAGATGGTACATACCAATTCAAAGTTATGCCATTTGGCATGAAATACGCCGCAGCCGCATTTCAACGGTTAACTAACAAAGTTGTTTCAGGATTACCCAATTGTGCGGTATACATCGACGATCTGGTAATTTTCAGCCAGACATGGAAAGAACATTTAAAACATTTGATGGAGTTATTTCATCGACTTCAGAAGGCAGGTTTGGTGTTAAACCTCGCCAAAAGTGAATTTGGAAAAGCCCAAGTCACTTTCCTTGGCCATACAATCGGACAGGGTCAAATGGTCACACGGGATGTGAAACCAACATTATTGAGGAGTTTTCAATACCCTCAAGACAAAGAGAAATAATGCGATTTCTTGGCATGAGTGGATTTGATCGAACATTTGTGCAAAAGTTGTGTAGCGTGATTGCTCCACTGATGGACTTGCTGAAGAAACATTGAAAATTTCAGTGGACAGCGGACTTTCAACAGGCATTTGACGGCCTGAAAGATGTGATAACTAATGTTCATATGTTGCCGAATTACAAGCGACTGCAAGGGTCCCTGTGATCAGATTGAACGAAAGTATCTGACTTTAAAGAGAAATGCCGAGGCATAAAGAAATGGACGGATCGTGCAAGGACCTTCTTGTTCACAGAGACTGTCAATCGAGAAGGATTTCAGTTGGAGGAAGAAGAACAAAAATGGACTAAATTGTTATATCTGTTTGCGTGTGTTATTTTTTGAAACAAAAAAGTATATTTACTGTGTGCATTTCTTAAAGGATGGTGAAAAGGTGAAAAATGAAACCATCTTGAAGTTGATGGTTTATTTTTATTCTTGGGGGGAGATGTCATGTGAGAGTACCTTTAAGAAATAGGTGTTTATAAATGGGTGTGTATATAAATATCTGTAGTGAGAGTACCTTTAAGAAATGGGTGTTTACTACTGCAGTGACGTCAGAGAGTGGGTGGAGCTGGGCTGTCCGTCAGCTTTTTACTTTTGTTTTTGAGCAGGCTGCAAGGTGTGTTTTAGTTTTGTTTTCAGTGTTGAAGCTGAAGTCAGACCAAGCACGTGTACTGCTGTTCTCTGTGGCATCAAAAGGCTATCTCTTGATCATTTGGTGAATTCAGAATTGTAAATGATCTCAGTAGTGAATGTAAACCTGATGTGCTTCTGATAAAGGTTTTGTTCTCAAGTCCTATGGATGTTAAAAAGGAAAGCTTAAAGGTTTACTTAGTGTTGTAGTCTTTGGGGGTTGTATTTGAATTAATGGTTGCTAAGGTGTTCGCTGTATGTTTTAAAAAGGTTAACTTGAGTTCATAGAATAAACATTGTTTTGCTTTAAAAATACTTTTCCATTTCTGCTCTACCACACCTGTAGAGTGGGCCATGTGCTCCCATACCACAATCTATTAAAAGTTGTGGGTCAGGTGAAGTCCATGAAACACTTGGGGGTTCTCTAAACCCTGGCCCATAACACTTATAAAACAAACACTCTCTGGAAAATAACTCAAATTTTGATGAAGATGTAAATGAATATTTCTAATCTACTGTAGCTACATGGGTCTCTTGAGAACCATATTAACCCATTCTACATTTTAAACTTTATACAGTTTACTTTGCAGTTATAATTTTATGACTATCTTAAACTCTGATTATGGCACAATGCACATTTTTTGATTGTATACCTTTTCAACAATAAGCATGAAATGCGTCCATGGTGCAATTCTCCACAACTTGAAGCCATTAAAAAGCCCTGAAAGGCACAGTGAGCATCACAATGACCTTACACCTTTAAAACAGGGTTTCAATCAACTTCCAGGCCAGTGGATTAAACGTATTTTCTCTCTCTTTTGCCCGACTTGAAATAAAGTTCAGCATTTCAAACTCAATTTTGCTCAGCATGTGCCTACAGCTCAAGTTGTGCCAAATTTAGAATTAAATTGGCAATGTCATGCAGAGGCCAGCAAGCTGACTATTAAGAGAAATGAGAAACGCCACAAGCATACAGTGAGGCTGTGACACTGAGGTTAGAGAGAAAGGCAAATTTGCAAGAGCAAGAGCCATTACTTTTTAGAAATCAGCATCGTATTTGATCCAAAATGTCTGATGCTGACTTTGCCTGTTTGAAGTGCTGGTGATCTATTGTCGAGCTTGAATATCCTTCACAATGAACAGCGGAATTAGTTTTTTTTAAAGCATTTATATATTCAAAGATAAAGAGAAACATTCCAAATGTTCTTGTTATCGTTTTTAAATATGGAGCAGTAATTTCCTTTTAGTTGGATATAATGCTCTCAGGGCCAAACTAAAAAAACTAAAATAATAACATTTCTTTAAGAATGCTATGAATTCCGGTGGCGCAGTGGTGAGCACTGCTACCTCACGGCGCCGAGGACTCAGGTTCAATGCCGGCTCCGGGTCATTGTCCATGTGGAGTTTGCACATTCTCCAGATGTCTGCGTGGATCTTGCCCCTCCCCCCACTTCCCCACAACCCAAAGATGTGCAGGGTAGGTTGACTGGCCACTCTAAAATGCCCCTTAATTAGAATGCAATGAACTAACAAATTGCCTGCATCAGTATCTTCCTCAAATTCCATTTTGTAATATTTTTATCTAGAAATTTACTGAATGCTTTGGTTTAAATGGTTTGGTTTAAAACCAGGAAACTATTTCAGTATTCAAAAGGCTCACTTAAAGGCAGCAACCTAACAGCGTGAAAGCCGAGAGTCGGTTTTATCCCCGAGTACAGATCAGGTAGGAGAGGCTGTTAAAATGGTTTGATGTGACTCACCCACTCTGACTCACCCCTTCACCGTCAGGTCAGATTACCTGAAGGTGCTGGGGATATGGTTTAGAGCGGCTAGAGCGTGCACCAAAAGCTGGGCGGAGCGCATCGCCAAGGTAAGACAGAAAAAGGGCATGTGGGAGCAATGCTCCCTCTCCATTGCGGGCAAAACCCTGGTCATCAGGTGTGAGGTACGCTCGGTGTTGCTGCACGTGACGAAGGTCTGGCCCATTACCCGACCCTACACCGCAGCAGTCACCCGAGTCATCTTTAAGTTCATCTGGAGATCCAAGATGGATCGTGTCTGAAGGGACACCATGTACAAATCTCTGGATAAGGGAGGGAGAAACGTACCCAACGTCTCCCTCATCCTGATGGCCACCTTTGTGTACAGCTGCATCAAGCTGTGGGTGGACCCCCTGTACGCAAACCCAAGTATCACAACGTACTGAGGTTCTACCTGTCCCCGGTGTTACGAAGGATGGGTCTGGCCTCATTGTCGTGGAACGCACCAAGTAGTTGGACCGTGCCGTATCACCTGTCCCTCGTGGAAAAGTTTATTCAGAAAAACACCTTTGACCACAAGGCAATGAAGCAGTGGTCTGCATGTAATGTCCTCAAGGCCCTTGGGGAAAAGGAGACTGTGGAGGATGTTGGATGGTTCCCTGAGCAGACTGTCAGAGTCATCTGGCAGAACGCCTCATCGTCAGAACTTTCAAACATGCACCAAGATCTAGCTTGGCGGGTGGTGAGAAGGGCCCTCCCTGTCAGATCCTTCATGTACACCCAAAGTCTCAGCGCCATCACACGCTGCCCTCGGAGTGGCTGTGGGGGAAATGAGACGGTCACACACCTCCTTGTGGAATGTGCCTTTGCGAAGAAGGTCTGGAGTGAGATGCAGTGGTATTTGGCAAGGTTCATCCCGAGCAGCTCTGTGACACAGGACTCTGTGCTCTACAGACTGTTTCCAGGAACACACACCGAGACAAACATCAACTGCTGCTGGAGGGTCACCAAGTCGGTGAAAGACGCTCTTTGGTCTGCCCGAAACTTGCTGATCTTCCAGTGCAAAGAGTTGTCCTCGACCGAGTGTTGCAGACTGGCACATTCCAAGGTCCAGGATTACATGCTGAGGGACGCACTCAAGCTTGGGGCAGCTGCCTCCAAGGCGGAATGGGGAAAGGCCACTGTGTAAGGTCTTCCAGCAAATGTACACCAAGGGGCTGGTAACTGTGTAAAACCCCTCGGTGTGGGTCATTAACACTCCAATGTACAAAAGAAACATGACAATGTAAATATTTAAGAAAGAATTGTAATGTAAACAGGGAAATGTGTGTCATGTCATCCCAATTGAATGGAAGAAAGTCAAGTGAATATGTAACTTTGGAGGAAATGTACAGTCACAACAATTCAAAATGTTCTGTAATGTTTATTAGAGATTTTATGAATTAAAGTATATTTTTTGAAAAAAAAAAGATGTGACTCACCGACTCTGGCCTTACTGCCTTTTGTGGATTGTGATCTCAATCTGCTCTTCTTGAACAGGAGAAATGTTTAATATGCAGATCACACTCCAATGATATCATCAACATCCCACTGCAATTTTAACTGGAGGCATGGGTGGGAAAGTCACTGTAGCTTCTCTGCCAGGTCGACCTGGCGGTGGAGCTGGGGCCGTAACAGTACCTGCCATTTCCTCATCAGCCAGGTGAAACAAAAGCAGCCATGTTTTATTCTAAAGCAGGTCAATGATCTTTTGTCAGAACGCATGCGTTGTTCTAGTTTTGAACACATGAAGATGATTTGGAGGCCGCGGCTCAGTATTTATTGTTTGTTCACTGAGAACAAACAACTCCTCAGGAAGAATTTTACTCAGTACATTTAGCAATACTGTCCTATTTTGTAATGAATTCATGGATGATGAGTTACTGCACTTGGCACAAACCACTAATATGTTTTTAAGTTATTGAGGTCACATTACAAACACAAGATGGTGGCATAAATTTGACACCTGTCACACTGAATTTCACCAGATTGATCCATTTCTCACAAGGCAGATACATAATGCTGAGCTAAACCTCCCTAGTGATTTTGAATTATGGAGATGCTACTAAAAAGCAAGATTAGAGCACACACTGCAATATGGGATTAGGCCAATTGCAAACTCGTTTCAAGTTAGAACTCATTAAAATGCAATACGAAGTTGATTAAAATTCTCTGCAGATTATTAGTAACTGTTTTGACAAATGCTCAAATAGTTGAATATAGCGAGCTGCCTTTTAATATTCTGACCTGTTCCCAGTCAGGGAGGGCAGAGGTGCATTGGAAATCTGGACATTTCAGTAGCGTGCTTGTCAGTGGCTTTCTCACCCAACTGTGACATTAGCATCTGACTGCAAGGCTTCCTCATGATGACTCACTGCAGTCTGTTTCAGCCTCAGTCTATTTAGGGGATATCATGGGGGGTTTCCCTGACTAGGGGGGTTTCTGTGTGTGTGTGTGTGTGGGGGGGGGGGGGGGGTTGGGTCAACCCCGCACTTGGGGGAGGGGGACCCAGAAAATCCGGGGATGGTGGACTGATTTGCAATGTGTGTGTGGTGAGGGGGCAAAGGTCAGCTGTGGGACTTTGTGTCAGGCTGCTCACTCAAAATAGAGACCCAATAGTGGGATTTCCTCAGGAATCGCTCGTAATCCTCGCCCTGATAAATTTGCATGGCTGAGCATTGGAAATCGCTTCCTGGGAGCACAAATCACATGCAATACACCTCTGATGAATGTGATATAAAATAGTTACTTCAAAGATATTAATTACTGTAATGTAGATATAGGCCAGTCTAATTCATGTTAGTTCACAGACAAAGGATTTCAGAACGCATGGCAAAGGAGGGGGGATGGGGTGTCCAGTGGAGGAGGAGAAAAGGATGCTTTGTAATAAGAGGCCAGGGGAAGGGATGAGAAGTGAGCCAATTAGGATGTATGGCCAGGTCAGGAGGGGTATAGGATGACCTATGGGAATCGTGTATGTGAAACCTGATGCCATTTGAATGTGTTGGTAGAGATTTCTTTGTTCTTGAGAATCACTCGATTCTGTAGACCTAAGAGTCAGCTTGTGCTCTTGGTTCTGAGAAACGAGTCAGACTTGCAAGTCGAATAAAAATAACTAATGCTATGCCTGCAAATCCATCTCGAGTTTTATTGAGGCCAGACTGACGGGTAAAGAATTTAAGAATTCTCACCTCCAGTGGGAGAACATAGGGCTGGATTCTCCGAGTCTCTGCGCCGGAATTGCGATCGCCGCGGGGACGGAGAATGGGCGTTTGCTCCAAAATCCGGTGCCCGGAGAATCAGCGCGAATCGCGCGGTCTACGCGGTGCAGGTAGTGGGCTATTGACAGAGCCCCCGCGGCGATTCTCCCAGGAAAACTGCCCGAATTCCCAACGGCGTGGTTCTAACCACGTTTTGCATATCGGAAACGGCCGGTGGCTGCTGCGGACTCAGTCCGCCGCTGCCTTGGTGGTAGTCGGGGGGATCCTTCACCAGGGGGGCCCCATGGACAGCCAGGCAAGCGATCGGGTGGCACCAATCTGCGGGCACGCGCGATCTCGGCGGGACCTACTGCGTTCATCATGGGTCGCATGGGGCGACCGCCGCAGGCCATCGCCATGCGCAGACTCCCAACCAGAAGTACAGGGCCCTGTATCCACAGCCAGAGTGATGAGCAGCTCTCTGGGGCCCTGCTAGTTCCCTGCAGGGCGGAGAATCACTCTGGACTTTCTTAAGGAAAGTGCAGAGTGAAACGCCCGCATTTTGACGCTGGCGTGGGGACATGCCCCATTATCAGGGTCTGGTTTAGCACAGTGGGCTAAACAGCTCGCTTGTAATGCATAACAATGCCAGCAGCTCGGGTTCAATTCCCGTACCAGCCTCCCCGAACAGGTGCTGGAATGTGGCGACTAGGGGCTTTTCACAGTAACTTCATTGAAGCCTACTTGTGACAATAAGCGATTATTATTATTATTGGAGAATCCCACCCATAATCTACCAAATAGAGAATTTTCCAATCTGTTTCTCACTCCACTGATGTTGTTAGACTTGCTGAATTTATCCAGGATTTTATGTTTTTATTTCAGATTTCCAGCAACCGCAACATTTTGCTTTTATTCATCAGCTGCATGCTTTGTGCTAGTCCAAAGCATAGGGCTGAATTCTCCATTTTTGGACTTATGTCCCCACACCGTCGTGAAAACTGTGATCTTTTACACCAGGTAAACTGGCGTCAAAAGACCACAGATTCCTTGTTTTGCTGGGGGCTAGCAGGGAGTTTTATTCAAGCTAAAGGAAGGGCCTGTTCCTGTGTTGTATTGTACTTTGTTCTTTATTCTTTGAAACAGCTGTCAACCCCAGTCCGGGCTGGCATTTAAAGTGCAAGATAAAGAGCCTTAGTCTGGGCTGACCTTCGACCGCTGGCAGGGAAGCTCGTATTCTACGAGTCCCACAGGGAGATCGATGGGCCGCATATTACAGTGTTACACAAGCATCCCTGAGCTGGCTGATAGAAGAACATGAACTGTCTGGCCTGCTAATCAGCAGAGCAGTTCAGAGTGTGTAGGCCTCTTCAGAGATTAAACAGGTCAGACCAGGATGAAGATTTGGAACAGAGGGCTGCCTGAAGTCACCATGCCAAGTGTGATCTTCAGGTTGCCCAGGGTTGGAAAGGCCTGTCCAGACATGGGACCCCCATCCGGGGGGAGGATCTTGGGGTCAACCCCTCACCCACAGCCCAAACCTACCCAAAACCCCGAACATTTGGGGGGCCTCGCTCTGCTTCCTGGCAGTGGCAGAGGGGTACATGAGCGATGGGCTACCTCCCTTGACCTCACTCGGGGTCCCTCACATTAGGTCTGTGCTTGGGGGGATTTACACCAAAGCCCACCTGTGAAGGTCCACTGTGGGAGCCGGAGCATAACGGTGGTCAGGTTGGTCGGGGGGGGGGGGGGGGGGGGGGGTGCGTGGGGGGGGATCTGGGTGCGATTAATTGCATTCTAATGAATAAAAATCAGCTGTTTCATGTTCCTCCGGCACGGGGCAGGGGTCCTGTTATAGCCGTTGGGTCGGGATCAAAGACTGAGGGTGCCAATCCGCCAGATGCCAATCCATTTTTCACCCGCCACGGAATTCTCTGCCCAATCAGGATGCCCGATCATAACAGCGGGTACGGAGAATCCTGGCCAAAGAGTCTACCAAGGGATTTAGATAGGTCAACTGTGTAGGGCAAAAAATGGCAAATGGAGTATAATGTGGAAAAATGTGAACTTGTCCACTTTGGCTGGAAGCAAAGAAAAGCAGCTTATCTTTTGAAATGGAGGAAGACTGCAGTTTAAAGGGATTTGGTTCTTGGATCATAAAATTTTGTATTATTGCAAGCGGAATGGAATATAAAAGGAAGGAAGTTTTGCTACAATTCTACAGGGCATTAGTGAGACTAACTAGAGTTGTTTTGTTTTATAGATTAGAGTACCCAACTATTTCTTTTCCAATTAAGGGGCAATTTAGGGTGGACAAAAATTGGAAACTTCTAATACAAATATTTAAAAAAAAAAAAAAATTTAGCCTGGCCAATCCACCTAGCCGACACACCTTTTGGGTTGCGACCCATGCAGACACAAGGAGAATGTACAAACTCCACATGGACAGTGACCCAGCGCCGGGGTCGAGCGTGGGTCCTCGGCGCCATGAGGCATGCAGTGCTGACCACTGCACCACCCTACCGCCTTCGACTATCTAGAGTTCTGTGCACAGTTTTGGTTTCCTTACTTGAGAAGGGATATAATAGCATTAGAAGCAATTCGGAGAATATTTACTTGACTGATTCCTGGGATGAAGGGGTTATGGAGCTCTCGGTAGTCAATGGTTAGCCTCCATGAACCATCGGGATTCTTAAAGGGGCATTGTTTGTTGAGGCTACGGGCCGAATTACTCCTTGATCTAGTAAGCTATTGATGGCTTTTGCGATCTCACCCTTGGCTTGCTGTGGGAAACCGTATTGCTTCTGGGGCTTGGGATCGGGACCTGAAATTATGGCCATGCCTGGGATCTTCCCACAATCGTGTTTGTGTTGGGTGAAGGATGCTTTATGTTTTCTGAGGACCTCTCTAATTGTCTGGTCTGAACTAATTGTTTGCGGATCAAACCAATAATCTCCTACTGAGCAAATCCTGTCTTTGTAGTCCCCTACTGTGTGCGTGGCGGGGGCTCTCGCTGTTTTGGCCATTTTCCCTACACACCTATTCACGGGGTCAAAGGAAAGGTTGTGGGAGCTCATAAAGTCAATTCCTAGAATGTGCTCGGCTGTTTGGGGCAAGTCGACTAAAACAACGAGGTGTCTGGTGTTTATGGTTCCTGTCTGAATATCTACGGGGGCCGTAATGTATCCCTGCTGTACATGTCCTGTAAATCCACTAAGGGTGATGGTGACTGTGGTGGGTCATTTGTCACGCTGAAACATTATGGTGGTGTTTAAAGTGGTGCGGGACCCTCCTATGTCCCAAAGGATCTCTACTGGATGTCCCCGGACTGTGCCTGTGACGACTGGTCTGCCTGATTTGTCTCAGAGTGTGTCGCAGACCCAAGTTGGCGAGTCCGAACACTATCAATCTGTGGTGTTGATTACTGCATTATCTGTTCAGGCGCTAATGCTATGTATGGGCCTAACATTGTTCCTAGGTGCGGCGTTCGATTTCTGGTGTGCTGGTTCGGGGGGTTTTATCTGCATTCGCAGGCGTAATGTCCCATGTGTCCACAATTATAGTAACCTCATGGTGCCTGTGCTCTGGAGTGCTGTCCTTCATGTCTGCCCTCATTTACCCATGCTGGGTCCTGATTAGTCCTCACTGAGTGCATATTCACCTCTGCCTTTTCCTGATCTGCCTTCCTATGTCGGGAATGTTCCCAAGCTCTGGAGAGTTGCTTTAAAACCCCACATTCATTACGTGTCGCGTCTGCGGGGTCGTAATTTACACAAGCCTTTTGACCTGCTTCTGTGGCATGGGAGACTAAAGTGCGGGCCCATTTAGTTGTGTCGTCGTTATCTAATTGTGGTGCGCGGTTCAAATCCCCAAATACTGCTTTAAAATGGATCCCCAAATACTGCTTTAAAATGGATCCAAAGCTGATGCTCTCCCTTCTTTTGCCTACAACGGGTCAAACCTTATTGTACCCGATTGCAGCTAAAATGGCCGTTTGCATCTCCTATTGGGTTCCTCCTCCTACATTCTGGGGTTCTGGCAAAGCTGAGCTGACGGACGGGTCAAGGCTCATGACTATAAGCTTAACTTCCTCCCTTTCGTCTAGACCGTACTTAACCGTTTGCTGTCGTATTCTCTCAAAGAAATTATGTGGGTCTGCGGTGGGTTCGAATGGTTCAATTTTTGCGCAGGCATCTCTCAGTTGGGTGATGGTTAGTGGGGTGGTGTAAACAAAATCAGGCTCATCCCGATCCGATGACTTGCGCTGTGTGGTGACTGGATTCATGGAGGTGTGTGCTGCCTGTGCAGTCGGTGGTGCGGGTGCTTTCCTTTTCGGGGCCTGGGGGGCTCTATTGTGATTTTTGGTATTATCCACATATCTATGGGCGGTTTCATGTAGTTCTTGCCAATTGGGGCCATTCTCCTCATCTAAATCTTGTCCAAAGGTATCTCTGAATCCGTTTTGCACTGACTGCAACTTCTCTATTTATCATCTACATTTTGCGTGATCTACTGTGCTCTGTCTTTGTTCTGTAGTGGAGCTATGGAGCGCTCGTACAGCTGCCTTTAAATCTGCGCATTGTCTTGTTAACTGTGCTACTTGCTGTTCTGTCTCTTCTCGTACCAAAATTGAGCACTGTGTATCTTGGTAGGCTTTATCGTACTGGGTCTGAAAGCTGCTAAGGTGAACTAAACAAGATTGGTGTGCCCGTTTGACATCAGCCATCTCTTTATCTTTAGCTGCCAACAGTTCCCGGAGTTGCTCATTAATCTTTTCGCATTCACTATAGTTTCCCTCATTCTTCTCCTCTTTCTCAACTAGCTGTCTGCGGAGCGTCCTCACGACCTCCTCTGTGCCTCGCAACTGTGCCAAACAGGACACTATTGCCATCGGCTTACAAACTTCCGCTGCATTCTTCTTTTGTACCTCGGTTAGGTTGTACCACCAGGTTTGTCCTATGGTTCCTGGACCTGACTCATCATTTGAACAAAACTCAGATCAAAGGGGCCATCCTTTCTCCTTCAAATACTTCCTCAATTCCTCTTCCCATATGGGGTACTGCTCAGCTCTGTTGGTCGCTGCGACCTTGGGTTCCTGCAGGTTCATTAGGCATTCCATCGCTTTCATGGCCATTGCTACTATTATCTCGTTTTTCCTACCGTTAATCTCTGTTTTTCCTACCTCTAAGTTCTCTTTTGCTCTGCTTCTAACTTCTCTTTTCCTACCATCAATTTGGGACAGGGGGAATAAGGCGGTGATTCGAACAGCGGGTATGGCCTAGGCTATTTTCGGGTTCACAATACTCCCGATAGTTTTACACAAAATCTCACGAGTTTACCTTATATCCCTGTTAGTATGCATGCAGGTTAATACACACTTCTGAATCTTGGTGATTTGATCGATACGGGCCTTACACTTGTGGTTTATTTCACTTTTCCTCAATTGGATTTCTAATGCAAAGTTTTGTGCGTTCTCTTGGAGTGACAAAATCACTTCTAGGTCGAGTCCCGTCAGATGTCACTAATAATGTTGCCAATCGGCACCGGAGTAATGTCGCCAATTAATAATGATGCTCTTTTTAATGAGTGGAATACTATCCCACCAGCATCACCAATAATTTTGCCAAATTAACTAGATATGGCAGTTATTAATGATAATATTGCTTTTCAGAGTCGCCAGGTAGCAAATGATACCACCACAAGGCTTTACCGAACATCGATCAAAGACCAAATAACCAGTTAGTCAGTTCAAGTTCAAAGATAGTTTATTTACACACAAGGATTACTTCGACATGCAACATAAAACACTACAAGTTAAACTACACCTAACAACTCCAATAACCTATACTTAACTTCAGGGTAACCGGCTCTATGCAGATGGACAAGACCTTTGTCCGGATCTTGCATGGCTGGGTGGAAGAAGTGGCTCTGTTTCAGCTGGGCTCATCCGCTGGTAGCGGTCGTTGGTCTTGAACTTGTCTGTCTGGTCGTTATGCTGCACTTGGGTTGGCATAGGCCGGATCCAAGAGAAACCAAACACATGGCTGTGTCTCGTTTTATCCCTCTGGGATTTCGCGCTCTTTGGGGCGGTCCTTAGCTTTGGACCCAATAATTCGACAGGCTTTGATCACTGCCTTCGATTTTGGCCAATAAAGGGGCGGGTGCCTTGATGGCTGGGCATGTCCTGAGCGGTCATTGACCTTGGCTGCTTGGGCTTTCTTAGCAAAGGGAGTGGCGCCGGTTAGCCTGCATCTGTATCGGTTACCTGAGTACCGTCCTTTTGTTCTGGGGAAATGGGCCATTAGAATGCAAACGAGCTCTGAGTGTGTCTGAGTCCTGGGTTGGCCATAATTCCCATGGTCCTTTGCAGGTGGCCATCTGAGATGGCTACAACTGCTACCTTCTGTCTTCTATGGCCAAGTCAGTTCTGAATCCGTCCTTCTAATTCACCCCTAACCCCCATGTGATTTAATCTTTTGCAGCAGCCTGCCATGAGGGACCTTATCAAATGCTTTACTAAAGTCCATGTAAACAACATCCACAGTCCTTCCCTCGTCAATCATTTTTGTCACCTCAACAAAAACGCAATTAAATTAGTGAGACATGACCTCCGTCGTGCAAAGCCATGCTGTCTGTCACTAATAAGACCATTCACTTCCAAATGTACATAGATCCTGGGCTGGATTCTCCGCCAGCGGGATTCTCCATTTTGGGAAACTCCATTGACCAGCTGGCGTAACAGAGCATCCCACCGGCGAGGTGAAAAAGAAATGTGGCACAGAGAATCCAGCCCCTGATCTCTGAGAATCATCTCCAACAATTTCACTATCACTGATGCCAAGCTCACTGGCCTATAATTACCCGGGTTATCCTTGCAACCCTTCTGAAATAAAGGTACAACATTGGCTATCCTCCAATTCTCTGGGATCTCACCTGTCCCACTTTTAGCAACAATGGTAGGACCTCAATTGTAGAAGTAAAATTGAGCTTAAAGCTGCTTATTTGTATGTTTAATATTTGCCTTCCTGTTCAATGTATATCAATGTGAAACTTTATTCCATTATCCCGCCGTGCCCATTGTTGCATGCTCCTTGCCAATTGACCTTCTGCCTTGTGAAAAATGGTATGACAAGAGGCAATGACAAGCAATGAGTGATTGTGGGAGGGACGAGCTTCTGACATGGGAGTTGTCACATTGGGTTCAGAATTGGTGTGCCAGGAGCGGTACTACATCAGATTAACTGAAGCATAGTGAATTATTCCATCCCGGACATCTCTGACACCTAAATGAGCGGCTGCAACTGTTTGCTCCTTGTCAGACCTCACCTGCTCCTCCTCCGAAGGTGCAGAATAGCCATTGTCTTCCTCCGCACGCAGCTCCAGTCCTCTCTGCTGCCCAATATGGGCAGCACGGTAGCATAGTGGTTAGCACAATTGCTTCACAGCTCCAGGGTCCCAGGTTCGATTCCCGGCTTGGGTCACTGTCTGTGTGGAGTCTGCAGGTTCTCCAGTGTGTACGTGGGTTTTCTCCGCGTGCTCCGGTTTCCTCCCACAGTCCAAAGATGTGCAGTTTAGGTGGATTGGCCATGCTAAATTGCCCTTAGTGTCCTAAATTGCCCTCAGTGTTGGGTGGGGTTACTGGGTTATGGGGATAGGGTGGAGGTGTGGGCTTGGGTAGGATGCTCTTTCAAAGAGCCGGTGCAGACTCGATGGGCCGAATGGCCTCCTTCTGCACTGTAAATTCTATGATTCTGTGAACAATGTGCAAAGCATTGCAGACTATTATCATGCTGGAAACCCTTGTTGGTACATACTGATCCATCCAGGCATCTGAATCGCATCTTCAGCATTGGTCACTAACCGCTCTTGAGATCATATGGCTTTGGTTTTGATTTTCCTGGGTTAAAGGTGACATTAGTCATTTCCTTACACCCAAGGAGGGAATTTTTCCAGGGACAAGAAGGTAGGCTTGGGAGAAAGGGGAGGGGCTGTTTGGAAAAAAATGAAAAAAATCTCAGGGGACAGATATCTTGATTTATTCTCACATCCCCTTTTGTTCCTTGGAGTGCATTGAATGTGCTAGCTGTCACCCACTCAGTAGCAGTGGGAAGCCAACTGGAAACTTTAAGAGTTAATTACGATTTTCCCAGTAAACTCCCTCCTTCTCACCTTCTCCTCACTGCCAGGTTTAGGACTCCAGTGTAGAACACTTATATGGTTGAGAAGAGGGACTGCTCAATGGAGTGGACAAGCTACAAAGACTTTGTCCAGTTGCATTGCACAGTTACAGAGAGTTTGCCTTGCACCACAATTATTCTATTGGTGAATGTCAAATGCCTGGAAGGCACTTCATCTGACCATCTTTTCACCCACCAGCAGCTTCTGCCAGCGTTCAGAGTGACACAGGAGCAACACAGAAAAAGCAGGGAAGTGGAATGGCTTGCGTTCAGAGAATGTATCCCGATGACAAACAAGAATCTTAAACAAAGTCAATTGCATTGGTATGATAAGGTAAGGTCACCATAGTCCCAGATGAACCATCAGCTGCTTTCTCTTTGAAGTGGGAGAGCTGACTGGTGGTGATTTACCACACCTCAGGCAAGGTTGAGCAGGCCAACCTTCATGACTAACATCAGCCAGCAGTACAGGAATGGAACCCATATCGCTGGCCTTACTCTGCATCACAAACCAGCTGTCTAGCCAACTGAGCTAAACTGCTTTTTAACCAGCAGCTATTCAAGGAAGGAGGTAAAGTGTAAACAGGGAACGACAGGTAAAGTAGCCTGATTTTAGTCTCAGGAATTTTCTGGAATATATTTACTTTGAAAATCAGATCAAGTCCACAAAAGTCGTGTTTCACCAATTTATTCAAATATTTTGAGGATGCAGCAAGCAGAGTAGATAAATAGGAGAAACAGTATATTTAATGTACCTGGATTTCTATAAGGCATTTGATAAGGTGCCATACAAAAGACAAGCATGACGGGCAGGATTCAACAAAAAAGGTTTCTAAGTGTGATAGGGAGTGGGAACCGCTGCCAGCTTCCCGGTGCTCGGCCGTCACCACAATCCAACGTTAATTGGTCCACTTAAGGAGGCCCCACGGCTTCATGCCGCAAATCATGGCTCGCCAGCCGATTCACCGGGACCGCGCTCGCCAGCTCCCCGCTAACAAAATAGAGCAGCACATAAACTGGGGAGCTCCTAGAGGCAGTTGAGGCCAGAAGGGTGTCCTATGCCCCCAAGTGTCTCGGAGGGTCAGCCACAGGGCAACCAGTGTCGCCTGGGAGGAAGTGGCAGTGGCCGTCAGCTCAGGAAGCATGACGAGGAGGAACGGCACCCTGTTCCTCAAGAAGGTCAATGATCTGCACCGGACCCCCCACAGGAATGCACCTGGCACTGCCACCCCAGCACCATGCCATGCCCTATCCCACCCATGATGCCCATGACGCCCCCCCCCCCCCATACCCTCTGGACCCCCCAACGCCCCATGGTGAACCATGCGTGCGCCTAATGATGCCTCCTTTGAGTCCTCACAGGAAAGGTTGGCCCACAACCATCGGGAGAGAGCCCAGACGGACAGCGGGGTGCTAGACATCAGAAACCTCACCACTTTCGAGGAATGAGCCCTGGTGATTACAGCGGTGACCATGGACAGAACAGTCACCAAAGAGGAGATTGGTACATGGCATAGACGTAACAATCCACCAGGCCCCATTCAGAGGACCTGGCAAATATGAGTTGTTAATGCCATGCAGAATGAGCCATACCTCCCACTGACCACATGTCCACTCTCCCACAGGACCTCCAGCCAATGGTGCCGGCTCATCCAGGATAGCCTCCACCCCCCCCGCTGCCCATGAAAACACCTTGGAGGAGAGCTTTGAGGATGCCATCATCAATGCATCCCTGCTGTCATCCCCACCCTCCTCAGCGCAGACACACGCATGTTGTTGAGCAACAATACTGGACAGGCCTCTGGCGCACAATCTGGTGAGCACCACACAGTTCTAATGTATATCAGGTGGAGGCAGGAACATCCAGATGAGTCAGCAGTCAGAGATCTGCTGGATCCCAGGATCCAGCTGGGTCCCAGTCAGATGCAGAGCCTCTTTATAATAATCTTTCTAATAATCTTTATTGTCACAAGTAGGCTTGTGAAATAACTGTGAAAAGCCCCTAGTCACCACATTTCAGCGCCTGTTCGGGTAACTGGAGGGTGAATGCAGAATGTCCAAATTACCTAACAGCACATCTTTCAGGACTTGTGGGAAGAAACCGGAGCACCTGGAGGAAACACATGCAGACACAGGGAGAACGTGCAGACTCCACACAGACAGTCACCCAAGCCCGGAAGTGAACCTGAAACCCTGGCACTGTGAAACAACAGTGTTAACCACTGTGCTACCATGTCACCGAGCTGCCAGGACTGGCAGAGCTAGATGATGCAGGGACAGGTTTAACCAGAGCTGATGCTGACGATAGGGTGAGGCAGTGGTGTTCAGAGGGGAATGTCAGTGACCCTCCAGCAGGTCCATAGCCGAAATGGAGGAGTCCCAGAGGCTAAGGCACAGGAGGTGGGGCCAGCAAAGCGTGGCACTGAGGCCAACACTGCTAGGGTGGCAAGACTCTCGCCGCTTCCGCCTGTCCTCCAGCCTCCAACTGGTCTTCCGGTCCCTCCCCAGGTTCGTCCTACAGCCCTCCTGGTTTGGCATCTCCTCGTCATCAGTCTCCTCTTCCTCCTTGGAGGTGGCCACATATTTCTCTCCCTCCACCTCCAGCATGTCCACTGCTGCTGTGCCAGGTTGTGGAGGACACAGCAGATCACACAAAGCCGGCGACTCTCTGGGGGGTGTGCTGCAGGATAACACTGAAGTGGTTGAGGCATCGGAACCGCATTTTCAGCAGTCTGAAGAACCACTCAATTGCAGACTGGGTGACCGCATGGGCCTCGTTGTATTGGATCTCCGTATTGGTCACTGGCCTCCAAACCGGTGTTATTAGCCAGGTCCTCAGCAGGTCCCTTATCCTAAAACAGCCAGCCAGCCACAGTGGGAGCCCCTGCTCACCGACCCCCGGATTTTGCACAACAGAACATAACATTATCTGGACCCAGTGCAGGACCGCCCCCCCCCCTCCCCACCCCGTTATACTCACTCACCCTCCCGCCGCAGACATGTCCCTGGTGCAGTGCCCCAACCCCTGGGTGATCAGATGTTGGATGCAGCGTCCGTGGTTTTGCCTCCCTCAGTGTTTAGGCACAGTATCCAGGCACGGTCTGAATGGGATGCTTGGCAATAACCCCCCCATGCTACATGGCACTCTACCCACGGGAATCCACTTGAGATATGTGAAGTGCTCGCTTAACTACGATTGCAATTTTTCCATTAGCAATAGATTTCGGCCACATGGCCAGAGGCCTCCGCGGTCAATGGGAGTTATGGGTGGTCGTTGGCCAGACAGGCAGGGTATATGGTTGCCCGGAACTGGTACACACAATCCAAGGGTGGACATGGTGGATTCATGCGTGGTTGCCCCCCACCCCAGCAGAGACTGCCCCCCAGCAAAGACCCCCCCCCATCTCCAATACCTCAACCCCCCGTGGCATCCCACCCCAACCGAGGCTGGACCCCCCAGTTGACGACCCCCCACCCACCCTCCTCCGAGCACAGGGGTAGCAAGCTCAGTGCCCCTGGGCTCTTTGCCTGTGAGCAAAGGAGGCTATTCACCTCCTCGGCTCCCCGCAGCAGTACTTCCGCCAGCTTCACGTTTTTCAAAAGGAGTACTAATCGATGCCAGCATGTTCACTTGCTGGGGAGGCTGCTGGATCACGGGAAGTCATTGGACATGGGGTGGCTCTCATTAATTGTATGGAAATTGGGCTTAAATGATAATTATTCGTTTCTCTCTGCGCTATGGCACAATCCCGATTGCGCCTACGGGAGTGGGTCGGTTGGATTACAAATGGCTTGGTGCCTGGTGTGGTTCTCGTTTTTGGCCCCTCCCACTATTTAACAGCCTCGTCGCCCTCTACCCATGCGCAACGAGGCCACTGAATTGCACCCGACACCTAATCACCTGAAGATGCACTTATGCATAGCAGTTTATGACATTTTACTAACGTCATCAATAGATCCCTGGAAGAACTGAGATTAAGGCGTTTTGGGTGTTCAGGAAAGTCTGAACTTCCTGAGGCACTGGTGCTCAGCCATGTCAGAAGATGAATCCGCTGTCTATATACCATTTGCTGGAGCTCTCTGTTCATCCCCCCTCTGTCCTGTAGAATGGTGTGTAGTTGAATCACAGAATCCCGACATTGCATCTAGTCTGCACTGACCCTTGGAAAGAGCAACCTACCTAGGTCCAATCCCCCGCCCTATCACTGTAACCCAGTAACTCCACCTCACCTTTGGACACTAAGGGGCAATTTAGCATGGCCAATCCACCTAACCTGCACACCTTTGGACTGTGGGAGGAAACCGGAGCGCCCGCAGGAAACCCACGCAGACACGGGAAGAAAGTGCAAACTGCACACAGACAGTCACACGAGGCCGGAATTGAATCCGGGTACCTGGCGCTGTGAGGCAGCAATGTTAACCACTGTGTCACGGTGCCGCCCCTTGAGGAGAAGGCTGTGGTTGTTCCTGCTTGTGCTGCTGGTGGTGTTGCTGCTCCTCTTGTCCCTCCTCAGAGATACTATCCCAAGGCGCTGAGAAGGCTGACAGCTAGGCAATGCAGATCAAAGCTAAAAAAAAAAAAAGACCTCCAAAGTTTCAGCAATTACCTCCAAAGTAGAGGAAATTGCTTCCAAAGCAGTGGAAACACATTCTCAGAGCTGGTTTTGTGAACAAATGTGTTTCACCTCAGAAAATAAGTATTTGGCATATCATGATATTTAAAGGCTTTCTTGCTTATCAATTGCAGAACCCTGCCAGCAATTCCACGCCCCCCCCCCCCCCCGCCCCCAACCACGTTGTTATATCGTGTGCTGATGAAATCCAGTTAAAACACTATTCAGTTGCCTTTTAATATTCAGATGTCAGACCCAACTGTATCTTGGGAGTTTCCCATGTTCCCATGGGTGGCACTGTGGTACAATGGTTAGCACTGTTCTCTCACAGCTCCAGGGACCCGGGTTCAATTCCGACCTTGGGTCTGTGTGCAGTTTGCACTTTCTCCCCGTGGATTTCCTCTGGGTGCTCCAGTTTCCTCCCACAGTCCAAATGTGTGCAGGCTAGGTCGGTTGGCCATGTTAAATTGCCCCTCAGTGTTCAAAAGGTTCGGTTGAGTTATTGGATTTACCGGGATAGGGTGGAGGCATGGGCCGAATGGCCTCCTTCTGCACTGTAGAAGTCAGCAGGTTTCAGCTCCTTTGTGTTTTGCGTATTAATCTGCTGTTCAGACACCCACTCACCTTGGCAGGTCAAAATTGATCAATTTTATTGATCAATGTAGCCCTTTCTGAACTTTGATTCTGGGTAAGAAGCAGCATCGTATTCATCTGTTGCAAAACCTTAAAGAAAAATGAGTGTTATAAAGAGCAAATGTATTTGTAGATGTGCTGGGTTCCAATGACTGGCGACCAAGAACTTGTAACAACACCAGTTTTTTGGGTGGTCTGAGCAGCTCTTACGTGCTTCTGCGCTCGGGGAGAACGGCTGTACTTCCGTCTTGTGGCCCTTTAAGCATCCGCATCATTCTGCCATCACGTGACCAGTCGACTTCTTCCCCGTTTAAATTGGGACGACCGGTGGTACTGTGATTTAACGATGTGCAAATCATTTTATATAACACAGATTGAACAGGCTAACCGTGCACAACAAGTTTCACAGGGTGAAAAACAGATTAAGCTATTGCAGTTGGTGCATAGCCCATTGCACCTCCTTCACTCTCCCTCATCCCCCATTTTGTTGTTTTAAAAAAGAAAGACAGAAGCCGGTTGTAGACTAGTTTGGGATGTAATCCCGGAACCTTATGCTTGGTTTGGTCATTCACCCTGAGCATGCGATTATGCCAATTGGCTGGTATCCTTAGTGTGGACGACCTGGGGCATTTCTTCAGTATACCCAGCAGTGGGTGCAGGGTTTACTGTATAGGCCTTTTTTGAGGAGCCTCCATTTTCACTCGTGTAGGGGGCCAGTATTGTAAATCGATGGCTGGGGTACTATGGCGTTTGCTGGTGCTGGTTCTGATACTTGCAGTAGGTGCTGCCGGTTTCGTACAGAATGGGCACCATCCGAGGCTACTACATAACTGTTTGATTGCAGGGCATCATGTCATCATGTGACCATTCGGTCTACAGTATTTTTAACACTTTTAAAAGCTTTTTAGAAAACCTTTTAAACACAGTAATTGGGCGGGTTTTCTGTTTCTGAGACTAGGTGCTGAAGACGACGCAGGATTCATGGACTTTTATAACAGCAAAACTGGCGCTGAACTTGGGTCGATTCAGCAACTGGTGAGGGGCTAGCAGCAGCACCACGTGGAACACAACCGATTCCAATGAAAAACGGTGCAGGATTCAACGAGTCCGTGACTGACACTCGAGTAGCTGACAAGCTGCATCTGCATATACACATTATAATCCCCACGCACACTCATCCCAGCCAACAAGATGGCACTGGTTGTGCTGGAGCACACCCATACATCTGATGGGTCAGCTGGGTCCAGAGGGCACCTTGGGGGGTTGCCTGGGGAACACCTATATGACTTGTGGCCCTAAGTGCACAGTGGGCAGTCAGCAGCGTGTGCAGCTGCATGGCTGCCCAAAAGGCTGCGGCAATGGTGCTGTGTGCTCCTCCTCACTGACCCCGCGGCCCTCCTCCTGGCCACCCTCTGTTACTCGCCCCGGCCAGCGGCACAACTGTCACCAAACATTCCGTACCGCCTCTCTCTCCCTCAGCAGCCATGGCGCCGGTTTCACGATTTTTAAAAGCAGAAGTGAACCACAACATCGGGAACTCGGCCCGTCAGATGCAGGGCATCACAGAGGCTCCAGACAATACCAGGTCGGGCCCTCTAATGACATGCAAACGGTGTTTACTTACGTGTGTTCTAAGCTGCATTAACGCCGCTGTCGAGGTGATGGAGAATTGCGATTTGACGTCAAATTGGCGCCAGCCGCGATTTTGGCATCGGAACATATTTTCCGCCCAATCGCGTTTCCCGATTTCGGCGTCAGCTAACAGAGAATCCCCGCCCATGGTGTTTTATGACTAAGTCACATTGCACAAAAGTGATCTGTACAGTGATAACAGTATGATGAATTGCAGATGGAATACCAACTTGAGAATTTAGATTCTAGACAGGAATTCCCTGTCTTATAAATGGGCAAAAATATAACTGCCATTTTTTTATATCCCTGAAATATTATGACACTCAATTCATAGGTTCATTTGGGCAATAAACCTTCAATCAAGTAACTTTGCGTTATATTAAAATGTTGCAGCAACTTTGGCCAGAACATCTTACCAACACTAATTCAGAACATTAACTTGTATTCCTGTATTTAGTAAGGATCTTGTTACGTCCCAGAAATACTTTAAAACACTGTGAAATTAATTAGTTTGAAAACAGTTTCTGTTGTTATAAAAGCAGAAACCATTGGTAATGCTTAGCCGGCCTGGCAGCATCAGTACAGAGTTAGCGGGTCGATGACTTTTCATCAGAATGGGGAACAGATAGAAATGTGTTGCTTTTGTATTACTGCTGCTTTACAAGAAGTCAGGAGAGCTCCCGAGTCTTTTTTGAAGAGTGCCATGGGACCTTTAATGTTCACCTGAAGCACCAGGAAAGAAAGAGAGTGCTTTGTTTTGGAATCAAGTATGAGTAAATAATGATCTCCACCAAGAGAGAGTCTAACCACCTTCCCTTGACATTCAAGAAGCTTCAGTAACATTGAAATCAATGGGGATGTGAGAAAAGCTCTCCAGAGGCAGCAGCAAATCCTAACACAAAGGAATCATGGTGCTCAAAGCCAATAAACAGGAGTTTCACAGGCAACATTCCTAGCCCAATTATCTTCAGCTACTTAATCAATGACCTTCCCTTCATCATCATATCAGAGGTAAGATAGTCTGCTGATAATTCCAGTGTTCAACTCTACTCATGCCTATAGTGAGTTGGATTCTCCGTTTGGGAGACATCTCCCGCCGGAGACGATTCGCCTCTGATTTGTGCTTGTGCTGGGAGTGGGAATCCAGAGGCGAATCGCTGTTCCTGGCCATGAAAATATACGCGTGGCGAAGATTGTGAGGGATTACCTTGTGAATCCCGCTATCTGGCTGCCATTTTGACCGGGCTGCCCGAGAGTGATGTCTGACGGCTGGAACCCCTCCTCCAAAAATGCAATTCCGCCCCCACCCTCCCTTCACTACAGAATTGGCTGGGTCACTCTCCCCCCACCCCGACAGTATGTGGTGATCCGACCACTCTCCCTACACCAAACTCCCATAAGAGGAGCTACCACCAGAGACCCCCCCATTACAGAGATCCCCACTAAAAACTCCCCAATTGTAGAGACCCCCCACCAGAGAACCCCACATAAGATAATCCCCATAAGATAGATCCCCACCAAAGAACCCCCCCATTAAAGAACTCCCCCCCCCACTCCCATTACAGAGACCCTTTAATTACAGAGAGCCCCATTAGAGATCCCCACCAGAGACCCCCCCATAAGTGAGAGCCTGCTTGGAAGCTAGAGCAGTGAAAACAATCGCTGCTTTAAAATCACTGTGCAATATACCTGCTGGCTCAGGCAGACAAAGCAGCAGTTATAAATCCCGAGAAAGGTTTAAACCCCCTCAGATCTATGATCTGCAAGGCTTTCATTCACATCAATGTGAAATTAGTTTTCCTCGGCTGTGAATGAAAGTTTTCACACAACCAGCTGCGAGGGTTGTTTAATTCAATTTCCCTTCACGCTTGAATGGATCTCAAGTTTCCTGCTGTGAAACTAACCACAATGTTTATAAACATCTGGCTATGATTAATGGACAGATCTTGGACCACTTCAAAATCAGTTAAGTGCATTCTGCAGGGAAAAAGAAGATGTGATAGCAGTTACTTAACTGCTTTTGATTTGGTCTAAGAGCTGATGTGGCTTTCGTTTTCTCGGAATTTACAGCTGCTGCTCTCTCTGCCTGAGCTAGCAGGTGCAGGACACAGGTGAGTTTTAAAACAATAACATTTTTTCAATGGACTGTGCTCTAGCTTCTAAGCAGGGGTTTCTGTAAGGTTGGGGTCTCTGTAATGGGGGAATTTCCAGTGGGGGTCTCTGTAATGGGGGAGTTTCTTGTGGGGGTCTCTCTTATGGGGGGTCTCTGGCAGGGGCTATCTTTTGGGTGTCTCTGTAATAAGGGATCCTCCGGTGGGGTGTCTCTGTAATTGCAGGGCTCTGTTAGGCATCTCTGTAATTGGGAAGTTTCTGGTGGCGGTTTCTCTTATGGGGGGGGGGGGGTCTCTGGTGGGGGGCTGTCTTATGGGGGTGCCTGATGGGGGGATCTGGTGGGGTGGGCCGGATTTGCATTGTGGGGGGTGGGGGAGGGAGGCCCTTTGATGCACCTTGGGGGCAACTCCCAGAAAGAGTTACCCCTTTGGCCTCCCACGAGGTTCACCATGCCAGGGGCAGACCAGCAAATGTCTGCATCAAGTCTCATCCTTGTGAATATCAGCCCAGAGGACCGGAGGAACACGCAAGCTTGGAGAATCCAGTTCCCAGCCCATTAACCTCCCGCAGTGGGGGTTCAGTATCACAGCAGTGGGGGTTCCGGACCATCGGAAGGGTGCCAATCCTATTTTCTGGGCGATGCTGGATTCTCCGCTGCATCGGGAATTCCGCTATCAACAGCGTGCGGTGGATAATCCAGCCCAGTGCATATTATCTCCAGGATGCAGAGCAGCAAATCACCAAGGCTTCTTATAATATAATCTTTATTAGTGTCACAAGTCGGCTTACATTAACACTGAATAAAGTTACTGTGAAAATGCCCTAGTCGCCACACTCCGGCGCCTGTTCGGGAACGCTTAGGGAGAATTCAGAATGTCCAATTCACCTAACAAGCATGTCTTTCGGGACTTGTGGGAGGAAACCGGAAGAAATTCACGCAGACACGGAGAGAATGTGCAGATTCCGCGCAGACAGTGACCCAAGCCATGAATTGAACCCGGGTCTCTGGCACTGTAAAGCAACAGTGCTAACCATTGTGCTACTGTGCTGCCCTTAGCATCTGTCAAACATGTAACATCCACCATCTAGAAGGATAAAGGTCACATGTGTATGGGAATGTCAACATCGACAGGCTCCCCCACCCACAAAGTCACACATCACCCTGACTTGGACATGTACTGTCATTCCTTCATCTTCACTGAGTCAAACTCCTGGAACACATGACCTAATAGCATTGTGGGAGCACTTTCACTTCAAATCCACCCACCTGTACCTTTTCAGGTCAGCTGAGGATTGACAATAAATACTTACATACTGTTAGGGATGCCCACTATCAGAAAATTAGTTTTAAAAGGAGTTAACAGAAGAATTATACCTTGAAGAATACAATACAATTCCCGAGAGTGTCGCAGATAATTTCTCAAGTCTTGAGCAGTGTAATAATCAACTGAACAAAAACATATAAAGAAAAGAGGTGGAGAAATGCTTGCCGAGAATCCGGTTTGCAAGATATGGCAATCGTACACACCAATGAATGTGTATGCAGACAGCATCCAATATTTGTTAATGTTTCATATAATTTGGGCCTTGCAACATAACACAGTTCAAAGTAACAAAGCCGGTATATAGCCCAAAAATATTGAACAAAAAGCATTGCAGTCATAGAATTTGATTACATTATGTGACTTCCTATAATGTGATTGAATTTTCTCAGTGTTGTTTAAACCTGTTATGGGCCAGGGCTTAGATACTCCAAAGTGTAGTATGAAGTTCATCTGGCCTATAACCTTTATGTTGAATTTGGCTAGGATGAGCACAAACGCCTTCACTGCAGGTTTGATTCATTAGACTTCCTAGATTTGTTTTTAATAATCATTATTGTCACAAGTAGGCTTATATTAACACTGCAGTAAAGTTACTGTGGAAAAACCCCTAGTCGCCACATTCCGGTGCCTGTTTGGGTACACAGAGGGAAAATTCAGAATAGCCAAATTACCAAAGAGCAAGTCTTTTCTAAGAATGTAGTTAACATATATATATATATATATATATATATAAAAGCAGCAAGAATTTTTATCAATTACAAACATAAAGACACCACACAGCTAATGTATTTAACACTTAATTAATTCCCCCTCAGCTGTTCCAATTCAATAACAAAATCCAATTAAACCAAAACCCCTTTTCACGGGCGTAGCCCAGCACACTGTATTCTCACTTGAATGGGACTGGTCCTTTTCTTGAAATTCTGATCCAGTTCCAACCAACAGATTCAAACTCCTTCCGGAAAGCAATTATATCTTTAGAGTTACCAAGGCAGTTAGCCACAACCAATGTGCTTTTTACGGTAAAATGAAAACAGGGAAAACACTTCTTTTTCCTTCTCCAGTCCAAGTCAGTCAAACTGAAACTGAAACCTAAAGAAAATCCTCTCACCTGACAGCCATAGCCATGTGTGCTTCAAGTCACATGATAAAACCTTTCTTAAAGGGACACTCACATGACAATTTTTAACTTGTGTTCCTTGGAGAATCAGAGGGGCATAAATAGTTGCTCCTGTCGTACCATTTTATTAACATAAAACTATACTTCTATGTTGGCTCTGTATTTTCTGGCTACACTGGCCAACCATAGTTAAGGATTGAAGTTCCTTATGGCTGAAGAAGACATAAGTGGCAGCGATATTTAGACAGCCAGTTTCACTGGCTTCTGACACTTGATAATCCAGCCGTAACCCATGTGGAGCTCCTTCTGGGTCACACCTTACATCGAAAAAAGTATTCCTACTCACTGTAAGCATGACCACTGCTCTCTGCGCCAGGACTGCACGATGGATCTCAGTATGTGCTACGAGTTGTAATTATCCCCAATCAGCCTTTCCAGCACATTATTTGAACCAGCTATCCAAACAGGAGAAGAGGAATTTCCTTTCATTAGTTTGTTAAATTGACAATGAATGAATGAAACCTAATTAATATTATGAGGACAAACCGTACTATTGGCTGACTATTCATTTTGGCCTCACTTACATTCATGGACTCATCCATCCATTTTATTGCCTCAGGCAGATTTTTATTAAGGTAGTTTATAAACCACTTAACACATTTACTGTCCTTCAAACTGACACGTAGGTGACAATGTCACAACAAAGATCTGCTGGCAGACAGGAATAGTCTGGAAACGTCTACACAATTAATATACAGACAACATGGAGACTCCACATGATTTTGAACAACTCTATCAAATTTCCTTTCAAATGTCTCTTCTCCCTGGAGAATAACTCCAGCTTCTCCAATCCGTCCATCTAACTGATGTCTGCCATCCCCAGAATAATTCTCGTGAATCCTTTTTGCATCCTCTCTCAGCCTTCACATCCTGAAGGTACCCAGAATAGGACACAAAACTCCAGTTGAGACCAAACTAGTGTTTCATAAAGCTTCATTTTTCTTTTTTGGCTTTTGCATTCTATGCCTCAATTCATAAGCCAAGCGTCCAACATGCATTTTTAAACACTTTCCCAACTAGCTTCAATGATTGTACATTTATGCCAAGTCTCTGTGTTCCTGCACCCCTACAGATGTTTTCTGCTTCAAGGCTCAGACCTGGAAGATGTGGAGCTCTCAATTTCAAAAACATTTCATTGCTAGCCTGTAGTGTATGAATCATGCATTATCTATTTTGGATTCTTCATTAAATTCTGTTAATACGAACTACAACTTTCATTTATTTGGTACTTTTAATGCAGAAAAGTGCCAAACGTGATACTGAAGCAAAGGAAGAGCTATCAGCAAATGTCCTTGGTCAAAGATACGGGCAGAATATTGAAGAGGTGACAAGAGCCTTGATGGCCAGCTGGTGAACCGGGAAGACCCTTCCATTTGGGGGGTGCACAAGCCCTGCCAGCCGTGCGTTGCCAGCCAGTCAGAGGCTGACAGCTTTTCTGTACTCAGCAATGCTACCAGGCAGGTGGTGGTTGCTGCTGGTACTACACCCACCTGAGATCTTGGATCATCAGCACAAGTGAAAATGGTGGGAATGGGGGGGTCATAGGGTGGGTATTGCAGGGAGGACAGCAAGGGCAGAGCAGTGGCTCTCAGCAGGCTCCCCCCCCCCTGACGTTGGTTCCCTCGATTACGCACTGAGTGCATCTGAATGAAGGACCCACCCTGGCAAACACGTTTGCTTGTCATGCTCCCCGCCCGCTGCTAGGTTAACTAATAGTCTACTTAAGGGCCTCAATTGATGGCAGGCAGGTAAGGCCATCCACAGGTCTTACAGCTATCAGCTTAACTGAGCTGGAAGCAGGAAGGTAGCCGGGTCCTCATCCACCACCATTCCACCTGACTAAATATCATCCCTTCCCTCCACCACCAAACCAACTAAGTTGGGTGCGCAAGAGTCCACCCGTAGTTTTGAAAGAAAGTCATAAGAAAGAAGGGGCAAGTGTAGAGAAAGAAGGTTTAGGAAGGGAATTTGGAGCATGGAGCTGAGATAGTTGAATGGGTGGCTATTAATAAAGAGGAAAGTATAAGCAGCCAAGGTTTGAGGAACACAGACTTTTTAAAGAGTTTTACCGGAGGTTGGGAATTTTAAATTTGAGGGGTGGGATTTTCTGTTGCCCGATGCCAAAATCGTGTTCGGCGATTGGGCGGAGAATGGATCCCGATGCCGAAATTGGGGCCAGCGCCGGTTTAACGCTGGTCAGCGATGCTCTGCCCCCTCCGGAATGGCATCATCGGGATGCGCGGCGTGCGCAGTTGCATATTTCATTGGTGCCTCATCGACCCGCCCATTCAGAATGCTCCGCCAATGGGCCGAGTGCCCGTCACACAAATCGTGAACTCAGCATGGTGGCTGCGGACTGTGTTCGCACTCGGCTGGGATCTGTGCCGCTGGCCGGGGAGTCTCTGCGAGGGCTGGGAGGACTTGTGGGGGGTGGCCAGGGGGTGCCAGGGGGTGGGCTGTGGGGTGGTGGTTGGCGGATTGGATCCGTGCATGGCGGCGCCATGTTGTACAGCACGACCGCTGCAAGTCGTCAGCCGTGCGCATGTGCGACCTGGGACCCGGCCATTCTCCAGCCGCTTTCGGCGCGGGAGATGGAAGTTCCAGTTGGCGTTGGTGCTAGCCCATCACTGGTACCGGAATCAGTGTGTGGTCACGCTCATTTTTTTGACATGAACCTCCCACGGATTCTCTGTTCAAGCCAGCACTTAGCCGTAGAAACGGAAAATCCAGCCCGAGGTATCAGGGTTCAGGAGCCAATATATATCAGCAAACACAAGAGTTATGGGAAAGAACTTGATTTGGGATAAGACAGGTCAACACATGTTGGGTGAAAAACCAAAAGAGAGAATACCAGAAAAACCCAGTGGGTCTGGCAACATCTGCAGGGAGAGGAAACAGAGTTAACGTTATGAGTCTGTTTGACTCTTTGTCAGAACTAAAATAGAGGGAAAATGTTTTGTACATTATACTGTGTGAGAGGGATGGAATCGTGATTAGTGAGAACGAGGAGAGAAACAGCAATGGTGTAGCAAACTTAAGAATAAGGAGTGGGAGAAGGGAGGATTTTGCATTTTGATGGAGAGCATAAGGATTGGAACCTCAGCTCAAGTCCCAGTTGGACATTGAAGTTACAAACTATTTAACAAATCAATGTGAGAGTACAACTTTATAATGGGACAAAGCATGTGTTGAACTGGCACCAATTGTAGCTCAGCCAGATTGAATGTCAATCCCAGTAGTCTAACAGCGCTGAGAAAGTGAATGGGGAGAGAAGTGGAAAAGAGATTAAATTGGGTATCTTCAGCACACATGTCAATGTGATCGTATTTCTTTCGATGATTTTGCACAGGGACAGCGTATAGAAATAATAAAGGAGAGAGTCAAGAACAGATCCAGGGAGATTCCAGAGGTAACAGTGTAAGTGTGAATAGAAGCCATCACTATAGAAACTCTGACTATGTTTAAATAGGTATGAGAGAACAAAATATGTCAGTCCCACTCAGCAATTGTAAGAGAGCAGAAAACAGAGAATAGGGAACAGTATGACTTGATCAGTGCTGCAGCTGCATATATTCCACGGTATTTTTCCAAAAGGAATAATTCACAGGAGAGCAGGTAGATGATTGGTCAGTAAGTTCCTCTTTTCTAAACTAGGACAATAGTTTAAACTAGAATTTGAAAATTGTAAACTATTATAGTAAACTCATAGCTTAACTCGTTAAACTAATGAAGGTGATGGCAAATAAAGCAGCATGGTAGCCCAGTGGTTAGCACTACTGTCTCATGGCACTGAGGACCCAGGATCGATCCTGGACCCAGGTCACCTTCCGCGTGGAGTTCGTACATTCTCCCCATGTCTGCATGGGCCTCACCCCCACAACCCAATAAGATGTGCAGGGTAGGTCAATTAGTCATGCTAAATTGCCGTTTAATTAGAAAACAAAATTGATACTCTGAATTTTTAAAAAAGATGATGGCAAATAATCATTGCAAATACTCGGGGCAGCACGGTGGCGCAGTGTTGCACTGCAGTCTCACGGCACCAAGGTCCCAGGTTCGATCCCGGCTCTGGGTCACTGTCCGTGTGGAGTTTACACATTCTCCCCATATTTGCATGGGTTTCGCCCCCACAACCCAAAGATGTGCAGGCTAGGTGGATTGAACACTCTAAATTGCCCCTTAATTGGAAAAAAATGAATTGGGTACTCTAAATTTATATTAAAAAAAGCATTGCAAATACTCATGGCTCATCTTGGGCTTCAATATCACATACCTGCCCATTCCCCATATCCCGTGATTTCCTGGAAGGCCACAACTCTGTCTATCCCAACCTAAATATATTCAATGATGTTGCATCCATTTCCCTCTGGGGTAGAGAATTCCGAAGATGCACAATTTCCCCTCATCTCAGTTTGGAATTGATGGCTTCTTATTTGGTGACTGTGCCTCCGCGATATAGATTTCCTAAACCAGCGGAAACAATAAGCGCGATTTAACGAAAAGGTTTCTAATTATCATTTCAAGCGGGTTTGGTTGAGAATTTCTCCCGGCTCTGCCAGCGAGTTCTCCACTACTGTCTAACCACACTTAGTCACTTTTTAGGCCTGGGGAGTTTCCTTCTGGGATAGCACACGCTTGGAATTATTTTCATCACTGGGTAGCTGAACTCACTGGCCAGACCTGCTCCTCAGCGATCGGGCCACCATTTTGAAATGGTGTCCCAATCTCTAAGTGAGCTTGAGGGTCCCTCACTGCTTCCACCACAGAAAATGTCAGCCCCACACACATGGGCATTACCCCCCCCCCCCCCAAGGGACGACACCCCACCATGGGGTCGCTGAGGACCCCCCTTTGAAGGCCTTTCATGGGCTTAGCCGTCCTCAGGTCCTGCCTCTTGGCAGTGCCACTCTGGCACCAGGGCACCCTGGCCCTGTCACCCAGGTATTGCTCCTGTCAGCCTGGAAGTATCACCTGGGAACTTTGACAGTACTAGGGAGGTAATGCCAAGATGCCCAGGTGCCGGGGGAGAGCTAAGATGCTACTCTGCCCTGTCCCTGACCATCCAATGGCCTCCAATGGCATGGGAGATCCCCCAAATGTCATTCTGCCTGGTCCATGTTTGTATGGACCAGTACTAATCGTCACCCAGCTGGAGTCGACTTGGGAAGGCCAATAGATGACGGAAGCGGTTAGATCTCGCACAGTTAAGTGCGCAGGACCCAGATTGCGACAACTCGTGAGATCTGATTAGATCTTGTGAGGCATACCAGTCTTCAGAAATCCTGGGGGGGGGGCTTTCTTGGCATTTACTGCTCCAATTCCAGCAAGACGTGGCCAGTAGATTGCACCCAATGTCTCAGTGATTCTACTTCATGATCTTCTGAGGCTAGATCCCTTCTCCCGAAAGTCCCATGTCATCCTTTACAATTCTTTCTGTCTTTCCGAAATATTGTGTACCCTGGAATATTTATTTCACAACCTTGGCCACCTTGTAACCATGTCTTTGTAATGGTGATTAGATCAAAATCATTCACTGCTATTTGTGCCACTAGTTAATCTATCTTATTGCAGGTGATTTGCACATCCAGATAATTGCTTTTTACTTCTATTACCCACAATGACCTTATTTGTTCATGTACAATTTTTGTTAAGATCTCTGTCCCTTTCTGTACCATTCTGCTTGTCTTTACTCACATTGCAATAAGACCATAAGACATAGGAGCAGAATTAGGCCACTTGGCCCATCGAATCTGCTCCGCCATTCAATCAGGCCTGATATTTTCTCATCCCCATTCTCCTGCCTTCTCCCCATAACCCCTGATCCCCTATACTCGTCCAATGCCTTGATCATTCTCTTTGGATTTCCAAATCTCCATTCACTTAAACCCTTTCCCATCCATCACTTCCTGTTAGTTTAACACACCACCCACAGCCCTAGTTATACAATTGTCCAGGCCAATAGTCCCAGTCTGGTTCAAGTGTAGCCCACCCCAATGTAACAGCTCACTCTTCCCTTCATCCTCCTCCAATTTATCTGTCATGTGGAAGTAGTTGTAAATGTTCTTCCAGGTTGAGTGAGCTTCAGTGACCTCTCTGATATTGGTGTGTATTGATGCTGTCACCAGTTGCAGCTTGAAAGGATCCCAGGGCATGAAGGTTGAGAATATCAGTGACCTTTGATAGCAACAGACAGTGATGCACTGGAATGAGGATTGAATTATGGCCACAGAAGCTGATATTGGTTGTTGACAGCTTCCTTGGTAAAGCAAAGGCACTTCACATATTGCTCCTCAACAGCATTGATGCAGCAGACATGCTCGATTAAGATATTCTGTGTGGCCTTCAGTGCAGTGATTATGTCCATTCTCCTTTAAGATTCTTCTGATCTTTGGTGTCTTCATGCTGCTCCCCCTCATCTTTTAGTCCTGAAGGCAGTCATGTGGGACCATCCCCATCTGCAGCCAAACTATTTTGAAGATAAAGACAAGCAGCGCAAGGCCAGAAAAGACCAGGGTGAATTTTTCAGAGTGATACAACACACCAAAAATTCCCAGAATGCAAGCAGCAGCATGAAACAATAAGCCAGCAACTAATCTGCCAGTACAAGATGATCACTTTAACTATCGTTGATGAGAGAGCTTTCTTTTAGGTCAGTCTCACATTGTGTCATGTTAGCTCAGTACATAGAGAGTGAAATGTTTGCGTGATTGGAACTCTACAACAAGTCATGCACAGGACCATAAGTTAAATAAATTATGTGTAACTTTTAATGCTGCCTATGTGCACTGCTGCCACAAATGCAACCTAATCTACCAATACAATGGGCAGCACACTTGCAGCTGGAAATGTGCATGGTTTTCCTGTCCATCATATTGAGTGGCTTAGTAGACCAATTAGTGACATATAAATGAGCACTGCATGGTCAAATTTATAGGTCTCTAGTTTTATAAGATGGCACAGATCTTCTCGGAAATTAATTTAGACCACATTCTATCAGCTTAATTTAGCAATATAGTTCAATACTATAATACAACAATAAAACAAAATATAATGCAAATCTTCATTTAGCATTCAAACTTATTCAGTGGCAATATTAAGTAATGAATTTTCATCTTGAATTCTACAGCTAACTATGTATAATTTATGATTTTAATAATACACAAATTTCCTCAATTAACCATTTAATTTAAGCTGAGGACACAGATTGAAGGTAATAGACAGAAGAGCCTGAGGCTACATGAGGAAAATGAAATCTACACAGTGAGTTGTTATCTGCAATGTACTGCTTGATATGGTGCTGCAAGCAGGTTTATTAATAACTTTCAAAAGGGAAGTAAATAAATACTTCAAGCGGAAAAATTTACAGGACACTGGGGAAAGAGCAGGGGAATGGGATTAGTTGCATAGCATTGTCAAAGAACTGGCCCGGGCTCGGTTTGCCTATGTTGATCCTATGATTAAAATGAAATCAATAACTATTGACATAATTTCTTGTGAACATTTAAAGAAATTATAATAAAATTGTAATTGTATTATTAAAGATTTAGTGGAAGACTTTCATTTAATTAAATATATAAATTAAACTTGATTTTAGAGGTGTTTATTCAGATGAATTAAACATTTGGTTATGTTACAGCGGTCTAATAACAAAGTAAGAATGAGTTAGTTATTCAACATCCAAAAATCAGATGTTAAAAAATAAGCACATTTCCCTCATTTTTATTTCTGTTAGCAGGAACATATAAAATTGGAAAGGCTTTAACATTATTTTGAAGAGTCTCCAGGCCACCTCAATTCTTATAGCATAGAATTATAGTATGGTTACAGCACCGAAAGAGACCACTTTGTAGAAGTTCTGGGTTGCAATGACTGCCAACCAAGGACTTAGAACATCAAGGTTTAATTGATAACTCTGATCAGTTCTTCAATGCTACATGTCTGCCTGCGCTCCGGGAGAACTGCCGTGCTTTTGATATGTGACCCCTTTTGTACCCGCATCAGTGTCCACAGTGTCCACATCTCCCCCATTTAATTTGGGACAATCAGTGGTATTGAGGTATAACAGTGTGCGAGAACAGTCATTGGATGTAAACTATTTATAACATACAAACAGGCTAACAACACATAACTATTTACATTGTGCAAAACACTGATTAGGCTGCTGGAGCTGATGCACAGCTCATCACTTCTCCTTCACCACCATCCCCCTCCCCGCCCCCCAAAATGCAGGCCAGTTGTGAACTAGTTCATGACATAGTCCTGGAGCATTGTACTTGGTTTATCCATACACTCTGAGACTGTGAGCGTGGGACTGTGCCAATTGACTGTGCTGGTGATGCTCTCTGGTTGAAATCCTCAGTATGGACGGCATAAGTCATCCTTCTGGCATACCCAGTGGCTGCAGGGCTTGCTGCTCAGGCCTTTGGAGAAGCCTCCATTTCCATTGATTAAGGTAATTTAAGTTCTCCATTATCACGAGTCTTTAGTTCTTGTAACTCTCTGTTCCTGCCCAATAACTTGACCCTCTGTAACTGTGCTCTATTATAAGGTATGGTGGGCTATACAAAACAACCAATAGTGCAAAAGCATTTCAATTATTTCTTCATTGTAATCAAATACATTCGTCCTTGACCCTGCCAGGACATCCTTTCTCTTCAGTACTCTAATATTCCCTTTATTACTATCACCCTTATCTCTTTCTTTACTTCCCTTTGTTTCTTGAACAGCTTTTGTCCAAATATACTTAGTACCCGATCTCACCCTTTCTTAAGCCAAGGGTACGTAATCCCCACAACAACATATTCCATGTGCTATTTGCGCCTTCAATTTACCAGTGTAACATATCAGGGTCGTCAGCCCCGTGTTCCTCAGCAGTGAGAGGCAGCGCGCCGTTCATTGGCGACGGGATTCTTTATTCCAGCTGCTGTCATGGGCAATAAATGCTGGCCTAACCAGCGACGCCCACATCCCGCAAATTAATTTTTAAAAAATGTCAATGGGAATTCCAATTGAAGCCACCCCATGCCGCCGGGAAAAACCCACGGGTGGGGGTGAGCTGCCGGCGGCACCAAAGCAACCCGCCACAGTGAAAGGCCGAGAATTCCAGCCACCGTGTTTCTCTGTTTACATATGTGCATTGTAAACCTTCTTAATTTGTCAATGGAATGTGCATATCAATGGCATGACCAGCATGTATTGCTCATCCCTAATTGCCCTTGAGAAGCTGGTGGTGAACTGCCATTTTGAAATGCAGCATTTCATGTCGCATATGTACAATCACAGCGCTGTTAGTGAATAAGTTGCAAGAGTTTGACCTGTGACAGTGAAAGAAACAAAATATAGTTCCAAGTTAGCATGATATATGAATTAGGTCTTATTATATTGCCTCTAAGGCTGACACCAATGGAACTTTTAAATTACAGCTCACATTCAGTCATGTTGCGGCAATAAATATAATTTGTATCGTGAGAAATGAACCATCTGCCATGGTTTTATCCAAGTACTTATGCTGATCATAGGAGGATCTATTTTATGTTATGTGACTGGTGATCACTACTACTTGACATTCTTTAATTACGATTCATAATTTATAGGCTGTCACCATTCTCCTCAGTGGGTAAAATTGTGTTAGATCTTGTCTCCTATCATCTCTTGAACTGTGGGTTAAAAGCCTTTGTGTGACACGTTCATGAAATTAGATATTTCTGGCTGTCCTCCCAATTTCTCATATGTTTTGAGAACACATTCTTCTTAGCTCTTATGGGTAAAAGTGACCAATTTCGGTGATATTGAATCAATAACAAAATACTCCGTAGGCTGGAAATCTGAAATGAAATCAAAAAATGCTGTAAAATACTCAGCAGTTCAGGCAGCACATGTGGAGAGAGAAGCAGAGTTAACGTGGGGAACTTACATTTCATCAGAATTGGAAAATGGAAGAAAAGTAACAAGTATTAAACAAGTATAAAATCAGCGAGAATGGTGAGGTGCGGGGGGCGGGGGGGGGGGGGGGCTGTAGAAACATAACAAACTGATTAACAAGAGGAGAAATGAAATGACAGAAAGAATGATAATGCAAGGCAAAGGCAGATGGCAATAAAAAAGTGAAAAAAAAGTGACCCTGCAAAGATGTGGATGTGGAGTAGCAGATCACCACGAATCAGCATCTTCCCCCAAAAAAATGGGGACAACGATTATAACCCTAAAAATATTGAACTCAGTGCTGAATCTGGAGGTCTGTACAAAAGATAAGGGATCGAATATACATGCTGGTCATGCCATTGATATGCACATTCCATTGACAATGGTGATATGTGGAATTCAGGGTGAGAGGAGTAGCATTCCATTATACAAGGTAAGGTTGCAAAGTCCAGTGAAGAATGGTGAAGTGGTAGTAGGAGTAATAGATAAACTATCTTGTCCAGGATTACAGTTTATCTTGGTTAATGATATAGCTGGATCGCAGGTGGGAGTGATGCCTACTGTGGTTGATAAGCCAGTGGAAAATCAGACAACTGAAGTGTTGAAGGACGAATATCCTGGGATTTTTCCGGATTGTGTAGTAACAAGGTCGCAAAGTCACAGGTTAAGACAAGAGGAGGAATCAAATAGTGAAGATGAAGTGGAAGTGCAATTATCAGAAACAATTTTTGATCAGATGTATGAAAAAGAACAAGAACAGGTGGAGGATGAGGCGGATATTTTTAGTTCAGGAAAATTGGCGGAGTTACAAGAGAAAGATGTAGAAATAAAACTGATATATCAGAAAGCATATACAGAAGAGGAATCTGAGTGTATACCAGAGTGTTATTCCCGTAAAAATTATGTCTTGATGAGAAAATGGAGACCTGTACATATGCAGGCGGATGAACAGTGGGCAAAAGTTCATCAAGTAGTATTGCCGGTCAGGTATAGAAAGTAGGCGTTGTGAGTTGCACATGAGGTACCAGTGGGAGATTATTTGGGAATAAGGAAAACTCAAGCTAAAATCCAGAAACATTTTTATTGGCCTGGACTACATAAAGATGGAGTTAAATTTTGTCAATCATGTCACACATATCAAGTGATAGGGAAACCTCAAGCAGTGATAAAACCAGCGCCCTTAATTCCCATTCCAGCATTTGAGGGAACCTTTTACAGGGTCCTAATCGATTGTGTAGGACCGCTTCCTAAAACAAAAAGTGGGAATCAATATCTTTTGACTGTAATGGATGTGTCTACTCGGTTTCCAGAGGCCATTCCTGTACGTAATATTTCAGCTAAAAAAATTGTGGAGGAGTTACTTAAATTCTTTACTAGATATGGATTACCCACAGAAATTCAATCAGATCAAGGAACTAATTTTACTTCAAAGTTATTCAAAGAAGTTATGGATAGCTTAGGAATAAAACAATTTAAATCAACTGCGTACCATCCAAAATCGCAGGGAGCATTAGAAAGATGGCAATGAGGATTGGGATAAAGAAATCCCATTCGTATTGTTTGCAATTAGGGATGCACCTAATGAGTCTACCAAATTTAGTCCTTTTGAACTAATTTTTGGTCATGAGG
Organism: Scyliorhinus torazame; assembly: GCF_047496885.1. Lineage (NCBI taxonomy): Eukaryota > Metazoa > Chordata > Chondrichthyes > Carcharhiniformes > Scyliorhinidae > Scyliorhinus > Scyliorhinus torazame. The sequence continues at coordinate 244,838,737 of NC_092713.1, forward strand.
TAAGAAGACCACTTAAATTGATTAAGGAAAAATTGGTGTGTGAGAAATCGGAAATTACACTATTGGATTACGTGTCAAATTTTAGGGAATGATTAAATAGAGCAGGTGAATTGGCTAGACAACATTTGAAAGTTGCACAAAATGTGATGAAATGGGTAGCGGACAAGAAATCCAAAGTTCGTAGTTTTGCCAGTGGGGATAAAGTTTTAGTGTTGTTACCAGTGGTAGAGGAGCCTTTAAAAGCTAGGTTTTGTGGACCGTATCAGATTGAAAGGAAATTAATTGAGGTGAATTATGTGGTAAAAACACCAGATAGAAGGAAGACTCACCGAATGTGTCATGTGAATATGCTTAAAAGGTACTTTGAAAGGGAAGGAGAGAAAAAGGAGGTTTTAATGATTCAAACTCAAAGTGACGAACCAAATCCAGATGACCGTGAATTTGACATACCTCAAATTAAATTGGAAAATGAGGATGTTCTTAAAAATTGGGATGAATTGTTCCAGAGGAAAAACGAAATGACCTGAAAAAGTTATTGATATCACATGGGCAAGTTTGTAGAGATAAATTGGGAAGTACTAAAATGGCTACACATGATGTAGATGTGGGAAATGCTGTTCCGATCAAACAACATCCATACAGACTTAACCCTTTAAAATTGGCTCAGGTTAACAGAGAGATTGAGAGTATCCTGAAGAATGGCATAATTGAAGTGGGCTGCAACCAATGGAGCTCACCCATCGTGATGGTACCTAAACCAGACGGTACCCAACGGTTGTGTGTGGACTATTGAAAGGTGAATGCAGTTACAAGAAGGGACACTTATCCTGTCCCACCATTGAAGGATTGCATTGAGAAGGTGGGACAATCTGCTTTTATTTCCAACTTCCAGACATGGAAAGAACATTTAAAACATCGTATGGAGTTCTTCGATCAACTTCAGGAGGCGGGTTTGGTGATGAACCTAGCTGAAAGTGAATTTGGTGAAGCCCGAATCATTTTCCTTGAGGAGTTTGCGATACCCTCAAAATGAAGGGAAATAATGCAATTTCTTAGCATGAGTGGATTTGATCGAACAGCTGAGCAACATTTTTGTGGCGTGATTACTCCATTGATGAAATTGCTGAAGGACGTAAAAATGTTCAATGGACAGCAGACTTTCAACAGGCATTTGGCTGCCTGAAAGCTGTGATCACCAATGCTCCTGTATTGGAGAATTGCAAGGGACTCTGTGGTCAGATTGAACTAAAGTATCTGATTCTAAAGAGAAATGCCGAGGAGTAGAGGGATGAATGGATCGTGCAGAGACTTTGTTCAAAGAAACTGTCAATCGAGAAAGATTTCGGTTGGAGGAAGAAGAACATAGAAAAATGGACTATATTATTATCCCTGTTTGCATGTGTTGTTTTTTTTTTTAAACAAAAAAGTATGTTTACTGTGTACATTTCTTAGTGGATAGTGCAAAAGTGAAAAATGAAACCATCTTGAAGTTGATGGTTTTTTTTTTCTTGCGGGGAGGAATCATGTGAGGGTACCTTTAAAACTGAATGTTTAAGCAATGTACCTTTAAGAAAACAGTGATGTCATAGAGTGGGTGGAGCTCAGCTCAGTTCAGCCATTTTGAAGTTTCAGTTTTGAAATGTGCCTGGCTGGTTTTGCTGAGAGCAGTTTAAAAGTGCCTAGCTGTTTTGCTGTGAGCTGATTAAAAGGAGAAAGCCAGTTTGAGACAGCAGCTTGAGAAGTTCTGGTTTGCTGTGAGTTGCTTGGAGTGAGAAAGCCAGTTTGAGAAAGCAGCGTGGGTGTGTCTGTGGGTTTCCAGAGAGCTGCATGAAGAAAGCAAGATACTGGAGCTGAAGTCACCCAAGCTAATATATCTCTGCCATTCTACAGAAAATATATATATCCTTTAACCTGATGTGATACTGTTTAAAGGTATTAAGTCTCTTGGAAGTTGGAAGGAACATTTTAAGGAATTATTTATTGTTGCAATATTTTCTGAGTTATCTTTGAAGTAAGGGGTGTTAAGAGATCCAATGTTTATTTAAGATGTTAAGTTGAGTTCATGGAATAAACAGTGTTTTGTGTTTAAAAACCCACGTGTCCATAATTGTAATATCACACCTCGGGAAAAGGCCATGTGCTAGGAAAAGCAACAAATCCATTAAAGGGAGAGGTTGGTTGAACTGCATGATACATTTTGGGGTTCTGAAAACGCCTCGCCCATAACACAAGGGAAACTGATTCCAGGAGAGAGGTGGTAACTTACCCTTGTAGCTGGATTGGTCTTCTTCCTACACTAGATAGCGGTCCTCCTTGCCATGCTGCCCGCACTGACAGCTGTTGCCACTGCCTCTCAGGCGACATTTCTGACCCTGTTGCTGGTCCTCTGACCCCTCAGGGGAACAAGGTGCCCTGCCCCTCATCCACAACGTGGAGAAGCCTGGCCAGGATGGCATTCCCGAAGCAAGGAGCAGGTCTGTGTGATGCATTGCTTGTGTATTGGCTTGGAGTGAGTGGTGAGGGAGCACTTAAAAGTCGTTCCCCCTTGTTAGCGGCGAGAAGCTATTGCACAAGTTGGCCGAATCAGACAGCGAGGGAGCCAACAATGTCGGGAAACTCATGAGGGCTAATTTTTGGCACTAAGTGCCATTAAATGCACGCCACAATAAAACTGACGTGGCCATTGTGAAATTCCCCACCAAATGCACCCAAAACTGGACCCGTTGAATCGCATCCATTATCTCTTTCAGTTCAAATCATTAAAATATAAATTTTCATTTAGAGCCACCCTTCTCCTCAGCTGGTGGACATGTGTTGGATTATACCTCCCATCACTACTTAGACTGTTGGTTGAAAGTGATTTGCAGTTACTGTGACTTTTTCATGTAATCACACATTTCTGGCCATCATCCCAATCTCTTATATTTTTGAGACTGCATTAGTGATATTAGCAGTAACCTCAAAGGCAACCCTTCATCTCATGGAGTAACAGGGATTAATTTAAGGTTATATATGGCCTTCCATCACTTTAAAATAACATTAGTTTTGACCTTATCTCAATGATTTTTTTAAAACTTTCATTAAAGTGGTACCTTCCATCTTTCAATAGTTGCAATCAATATTAACACGAGCAGATTTAAAGTCCTTGACTGTGCTATCGCCTCCAAAATCACCGTCCGCCTTTCACGACCTTCATGTTTAAATTGCTCCAATCAGGTTTCTGCCCTTGCCACAGTATTGAAACAGCCCTTATCAACATCAAATGACATAGTGACTGTAACCATGGTAACCTATCTCTCCTTATATTTTTAGACATGTTTGCAGCTTTTGACAAGGTTGACCACACCATCCTCCTAAAATGCTTTTACTCTGTCATCCAAATGGGTAGAGCTGCACTCACTGGTTCCACTCTTACCCTATCCAGTCACAGCCAGAGAATCACCTGCTATGCCTTCCCTTTCTGCTCCTGCACTGTTACCTCTGGAGCCTCCAAAGATTTATTTTTGCACCTCGCCCCCTCTATCTCTCATCGGTTTGCTACATTTCAACAGCATCATCCAAAAGCATGTTGGATTCTACATGTTCTCTGAGGTTACCCAGCTCCTGGGGCTGTGTCCAGGCATGGGCTGCCATTGCTGTGGCCTGGGAGGCAGCCATCTTACTATGCACCCCACTGACCACCCACCTTGGCCCCTGGTTCTGCAGAGTGCCGTTTGGGTCCCACTACCCCTGCACCCCAGCCCCCACCTTTCACCCACCATCCTCGCACCCCAGCCCCCACCTCTGCACTCCACCCTCTGCTAAACAACCCCCTCCAACCGGCTTCCACCCGCCGGCAGGGCATCATGCAGCCCAACCAAGGGCAAAAATCACAAGAGCCCCTACAGAGAGTGAGGATGGTGTGTGGGGTGGTGTTGTGGGGATGACACACGTGTCACGGGGAACCACAACTCAGCGGGGTCTCACTTCCTCACCCGATGCTGAACTCCACACCAGTGACTGCCCTTTCTTCGGGCTAGCGGACCACGTCCAGGGTCCTCAGCTGTGGTGAGAACGGTCCCCGTCTTCTCCCACTGTGATAGACTGTCCGACTCAAGCAGAGCAGGTGGTGGGGAGCTGGTGACTTCAGTAGTATGGGCACCCACCACGACAGCTGCCGGCATGTGGTGCAGGGTGAGGGTTTGGCTCCTCTCTGGGTTGTTATGAGTCAGGGTTTAGAGAATCCCAAAGTGTATCATGGAGTTCACCTGACCCACAACTTTTAATAGATCGTGGTATGGGGAGCACACGGCTCACTCTACAGGTATGGTACCCCAGAAATGGACCAGCACGTTGTAAAACAAAACAATGTTTATTCTCTAAACTCAAGTTAACCTTTTCGAAACAAACAGTGAATATCTTAGCAACCATTAATTCAAAGATAACCCCCAAAGAATACAACACTAAGTAATCCTTTAAGCTGTCCTTTTAACATCCAAAAGACTTAACAAACCTTTAAACAGGAGCACATTCGGTTCACATTCACTATTGAGAAGATTTATAATTCTGAATTCACCAAATGATCCAGAGATAGTCTTTGGATGGCAGAGATCAACAGGACAGCTCTTTGTTTATCTTCAGCTGCAGCTCACCGGAAAACCCAGACACACCCAAGCTTTTTCTCAAAGTGAAACTAAAAAGCAGAACCAGAGCTCAGCTCCACCCACACTCTGACATCACTGCAGTAACATGAGCAGCTAACCATTTCTTAAAGCTACATTCTCATGACAGGCTGGAGCGTGTGTAGAGTCACAGGTGTGTGGGAAATGGGGTTGGTGCCAGGGGCACAGTGCTGCCTACTCACTCGGACAATCCTGAGGCAGTCGTGCAGTTTTTTATTGCCCTGGTGGCCGGTCCGAACGATATTGCCCATGTCGCTGATCACGGGCGGGATTCTCCCATACCCGATGGGGCGGGGGGTCCCTGCGGGGCGGAGTGGCGTGTACCACTCCGGCGTCGGGCCGCCCCAAAGGTGCGGAATCCTCCGCACCTTCAGGGGATAGGTGCTTGGCACCACGCCAACCAGCGCCGAAAGGCCTCCGCCGGCCGGCGTGAGTCGGCGCATGTGCGGGAGCGCCAGCGCCTGCTGGCATCATCCCCGCGCATGCGCCGAGGGATTCGCTTCTGCACCGGGAATGGCGGAAGACCACAGCCTCCGGTGTGGAACAACAGAGTGCCCTCGCGGCACAGGCCCGCCCGCGGATCGGTGGGCCCTGACCGTGGGCCAGGCCATCATGGGAGCATTTCCCGGGGCCAGATCCCCCCGCGACCCCCCAGGAACCCCGGAGCCCGCCCGCGCCGCCAGGTCCCGCCGGTAAGGGACCTACTCTAATTTACGCCGGCGGGACTGGCAAAGAACGTGCGGGACTTCGGCCCATCACGGGCCGGAGAATTCGGTCAGCCCCGGCGCCCATTGAGTCGCGCCGGACCTTGCCATTCTCCGAGGCGGGCGACGCGACTCACGCCGGGGCAATTTCTAGGGGGCGGGAGAATTAGGAGTACGGCGGGGGCGGGATTCACGCTGACCCGCGGCGATTCTCCCACCCGGCGAGGGGGTCGGAGAATCCCGCCCCATCTCTCCCACCAGCGTCCAGGCACAGCCTACGGCATCCTCCTTCCCGGCCCAGGGCACGGGGTTGCCCGCCTCTCTTCAACGGAATCTAGCAGGGTCTCAAGCTCAGCGTCCGTGAAACGGGGTGTCGTTCCCCTCACTGCCATCTTGTTGTCTGGGATGGTGTGTGTGGGGAATGCAGTGTGTATATGTGGTTGCAGCTTGTCAGCATCCTGCATGTTAATCGCAAACCCAGTGAATCCCGGACCATTTTCCATTGGAATCGATTATGTTCCACATGGTGCTGGTGCTAGCCCCTTAACGGTCGTTGATTTGGTTCAGGTTTGGTGCCAGTTTTGCTGTACTAGAAGCCCACGAATCCTGCCCCGGCGTCAGCACTTAGTCTCAGGAACAGAGGATCTGGCAGCTTGTCTTGTTGTTTTTCCACAATTAGTTTGTTCTGTGCTCAAGGTTGCAACCACAGGATGCCTGGTGCACTCACCTTTTGTTTCTTTTAAAGTTTGTTTTAAAGACCTGTTTGTCTCACAGGTGGTGTGAGGCCGCCCAAACCATTCGACATTGTCCAAAGTGTGTTCGAGAAAATATAACATTCAAAAAGACCAACTTTTCCCAGCCATAACCTTTTTGAGAATTGCAAGAATTGTCAGGCTTACTTCTGCTGTGCATCTGCAATAATGGCCCAGAAATTCCTCGGAGTGGCAATCTCGAACAGATTGCCATTTGCGACGGACTTATCCATACTGGAACTCCAAAGCCCCTATCTCACCCAACCTCCCTCGCTCAGGCTGGGTGAGACAGGAGCAGGCTGCATTGGAGAGGAGTAACTGGGTCCAGCACATGGAACAAACAAACCTTTTGGGCACTTGCTGCGAAGAAGGAGATGTTTAAAGGGAACAGGGCTTTGGAGGGAGGTTGGGTCGGCGGTGGGGGTGGTATGGGGCATCCGCTGGGCAGTCGTTTGTGTGCGAGGCTCGGTCTTGGTTTTTTAAACAGTTATTCTGGAGCTGGAAGTGATGTTTTTTCTTTCTAACTCTTCCACAGTGACTATCCTGGTATAACTATCAGAACCATCTGCAGTTAGTGATTTAAATCTCTTCTGTTGGACTGTTCCTAGCCCAGCATAAATATTCAGGGTCAGTTATCCCTTCTCGAGAATTACCGGCTAAACCCTCATATGGGAACTTCTGAGTGGGAGTCCCCAGCACATCATTGGGGTACCCCAAATGCAAATGGAGGTTAAGGTTCACTATTACACATATTCTTTCATCTTTAATGTAGAGAAATGTCCCAGGAGCATTACAAAATAAAGTACGATATGAGTAATGTCAGAAGATATTAGGCCAGGTGACCAAAAGCTTGTGTTTGGATACCTCACACACACAAACACACACACACACACTCAGCTAGTTACTCTTACACTCACTCAGTCACTCTCACACAGAGGAAATCTGCGCCAAGGCCAAGGACTAAGGAGAGGACGACATGTTGCCACAGCTCTGGCGTCCCAGGTTCCATTCCGGCCTCGGATAACTGTCTGTGTGGAATTTGCACTTTCTTCCCGTTACCTCCGGGTGCTCCGGTTTTCTCCCACAATCCAAAGATGGGTAGGTTAAATGGATTGGCCACGCTAAATTTCCCCTTGGAGTCCAAAAGGTTAGGTTGGGTTGCTGGGTTACAGGGAAAGAGTGGATGACTGGGCATAAGAAGGGTGCTCTTTCCAAGGGCCGATGCAGACTCGATGGGCCGAATAGCCTCCTTCTGTATTGTAAATTTTATGATTCAACATGAAGGGATACTGGTTCATCAGTTGTGTGTGGACGACAGGTGGTAATCAACAGGATGTGTCCTTGCCCTTGTTTGACCTGAAGTCCTGAGTCTTCTTGTGGTCCGGAACTGATGTTGAGGACTCCGATTGAAACACCCTCCCATCTGTATACCGCTGTGCCACCACCTCTGCTGTGTCTGTCTTGCCGGGGAGGCAGGACATACCCTGGCATGGTGATAGTGGTGTCTGCGATGTTATCTGTAAGGTATGATTCTGTGAGGCTGTTTACTTGATGAGTCTGTGAGACAGCTCTCTCAATTTTGGTACAAGCCCCCTGATGTTAGTAAGGAGGACTTTGCAGTGACAACAGGGATGGATTTGCCCAGGAAAATTGGGAAGAAAAGGACAA